>NC_136065.1:585768222-586189785 GCF_964261635.1 Lissotriton helveticus
ACAGACAAGGAAAAGCAAAACAAGCACATACTTCTTTTAAGTTTGCAGCAGTTAGTAATGACAAAAACGAAAACAATAAATTATTTTATTATTTTGCACGAACAAAAAGATGCAACAATTATGCACGTTTATGAGCACACATTTTAGTCCCCCCATGTGTAAAGTTTAATCTAAGTTGTATTAGCACGACATATCACAAATCATTAATATTATTATTCATGTTATGGAAATGTGACTTCGCGAGTTTAAACAAAATTTTGTTTTCTATCTCGCTCCATCAACTCCCTCATCTGGTGATTAACAAATCACCACACCAGCACTCAAAATTTTGATAATTTAAATTTCTAAGAAATCGATTCAAATTCATTTGTATCAGTAAACCTAAAAGTCTGTTTCTGCATAATCTTTGGAATTAGCATAACGCTCTCTATGTAACTCCTGTAATTCGATCTCTCTTTCTTCTTCTTTTCTGAGTTTATAGATTCTTTTCTTTTCTTTCAACTGTTTCTTTCTTTTATGTAACAAACAACCTATTTTGGTCAAAATAAAAATGAATACTATTATAATCAAAGGTGCCAGAATCTTGCCAAGAATTGAACTTCCGATATTATGAAACCAGTTTTTAATTGCTTGAAACCTTTTTGAAAGTTTCCCTGTAAAATCATCTTCTTCTAAAGGAATTATCTCTGAATGCATTTGTGTAATATTCTTAATATACATTTCAATATTCTTACTTTCATCAGGTATATATGTACAACAATGTTGTACATGTAAAATGCCACAGACTCCTCCCTCTTTTGCTAGGATTATGTCTAAAGCAAGGCGGTCTTGAATTACCATAGATCTAATTGCAATAACTTCAACATTCACTAATTGAAATCCATCAGCTGTGTCAGTTGATAATCTATCAACTATAGTGGACAATTTTCTGATTCTCCCTGCATTTAGGGTTATACCAACAAAAGGTATTACAGCTTGAAAAATATCTCCCAGAACTTCAGTAAAAGTTTCTCTTTTAACTCTATTTACATAATTATGAATTTTAAACAATCCTTCTGAATCTCTGTCAACATGAAACACTTTAGGAAAAACAATTCCCACATAACAAGTTCCATACCAGTGGTCTGGAAGGTTGTAGTAGGCTTTGTCACCACAAACAAAATAAATCCCAGGAAAGATAGGATCTTTTCCACCTTTGAATCCCCAACCTCCCATAATCTGATAAGTATCTTCACAGTTACTTGCACCTACAAAGTAATTATCAAAAAGTGTATTATCTCTTCTAATGCAAAGTTTTCCATTAACTGGTTTGTCTATGTGAATTGCAATATTTTCAAGCATTTTGCCATTTAATTTCTCATCTTCTCTCTGCCAGAAGCCTGACTTAGTCTGCTTGACTAATTCATTTCTCTTATAAATTGCTCTTCTCTCCTCAACCATGTTCAAAAATTTCTTTCCTTCAGCACTTAATTTACATGTTAGATTATTCTTGTAAGCATACTCGTAAGTGAGTTCATTAGTAACAAGGAAAAATTCTCTCATTTGTTTTGCTTTCTTATGCTTATTTAAAGCATTATCAATCTTAATATTTGCAAAAATTTCATCATAATTTGAATAGTAATATTCTAAACGTCCAGTTTGATAAAATAAACTAGTTAATACACTACATGTTACAGCATAAGTGAGAGGAAGCATATTATATGTTACTCCCTCAGAAACAGAAGCAGGTAACTTAACACAGACATAGCAGTCTTTTGCATCCATTACCTTAACATATTCACTCAATAGCTTTGTGAATGTATTACTTGAAAAATCACCAATTGATTTATCTTGATGAATGTTAGGCTGATGATCAATAACTTTTGCAGACGCACTATGTTTAGTTTGGCTAACCAGAGCTTTGCTTGTTATGTTAACTTTGTGTAATTCTCTATTCATTTCTAAAGGGATAATTACAGCTAGAACCAACCAGAGCAGAACTAAAATGAGCAGCCACACCAGAGTCATCTTACAGCATCTTTTAAAAACAGAACACTTTGAAGTGCTCTCCTTAACATAAGGCATTCTTGGTTAATTTTAGCCTAAAAAAATAAAAATAAATTTTAAAATTCTAAATTTATATTTACACCCCCCTTTTAAAATATTTTTTTTTTTTTTTTTTTTTTTTTAAAACCCTAAACAAGATTTCTTCGACCTTATGTCATACATAAGTTTTCTTCAACTAAACAGTTTTTCTTCGACCTTGTGTCAACTAACAAATTTTCTTCAGCCTTTTGCCAATTTAATATTTCTGTACTTCAATCATTGTCACTAATTTCTTGGATTTCGTTTTCTTCTTCACTACTATCATATATGTCAATAACAGGTGGAATTACTAAGTAAGTCCACTCAGGAGACTTGTATTTTTGATTTGGTCTTATTATTCTCTTCCCTTTTCTCGATATCACTTCAATTTTTCTTCCAACTCCAACTTCTTTTCCAGGACTCTTTTGACTACTAATTTCTTCAACTTGTTCTTTTGGCTTTTTGATCAATCTGACTCTCAATCTTCCACCTGGCCAGTAGTCTGCTTTTCTCACGTACTTCTTCTTTGGTTCAGAATTATTTGATTCTGACTTCCAAGTCCTTTTCTTTCTGTTTTCACTTTCACCTTCCACGTCACTTTCTTCAGTTTCGTAGTCTGAAATTTCAATTGACTCAGGAACTTCTCTATTCGGCAATTTCACTCCTTCAGGAACTTCACTTTGTCTTCCATCACTGGTACTTGGTAATTCGTTCTCCTCTTCTTCCTCAATTACCTCCAACTTCCCAGATTTCGGATTTCTGTTCCTTACTTCAGAGTTTGTTCTCTGCCTTTCGATACTCTCCTGGTCTGAAACTTCTTTTTGTTCAGCTTCTTTGTCTTCAATGGAGACAACCGAATCTTCAGTTATCTTTCCTTTTAACAGATTCTCTTCACCTTCAGAATCTATTTCAATTATTTCCAAGTCTTTTCTTGTCAAATTTCCATTCACTGGCACAGTTTCCAGATGTCGACTTTCTTGTCGATCTTCAGAATCTGGAATTATTTCACCTTTTGTTTCGCCTTCTGCTTCAGAATCAGAATCGTCTGTGGTATCACTTTCAACATCAGAACTCTCAGGAGTTGGTACTGGAATAGTATGACTAGGATGAATCCAACGTTTCAATCCTCTGCACTTTACAGCATTAGTAGTGATCAAAATTATCTGCCTAGGTTTCTGCCATCTAGGAGCTAGACAATTCCTTCTCCGATGTACTTTCGTTCTGACCCAATCGCCAGGTCTCAGATCATGTGTCAAAACCTTTTCATCTGATTGAGCTTCAGTTCCCACCTGATTAGACACAGAAGTTACCATATCAGATAACCTTTTACAGTAATCCAAAATTGCACTGTCATTTATGCTCAAAAGTTTACCTACAGGTACAAAAGCTTGCCTCATAACTCTTCCCATTAAAATTTCATGAGGACTCAAACCTGTCTTTTTATCTGGTGTACTTCTTAATGACATCAAAACAAGTGGAAGAGCATCAGTCCACTTTATACCTGTTTCAAGACACATTTTTCCAATTCTGTTTTTAATTGTTCCATTTATTTGTTCAACTACTCCTGATGCCTCTGGTCTGTATGCACAGTGTATTTTCTGCTCAATGCTCAAAGCTTCGCAAATTAACTTCATCAGTTTGTTATCAAAATGGCTTCCTCCATCACTCTCAATAGTGACTGGAAAACCGTACCTTGGGATGATTTCTCTGAGCATTAGTTTTGCCACTGTAATTGAATCACAATGTCGTGTAGGGAAAGCCTCTACCCATCTTGAAAATAAGCATACAATTACAAGCACATATTTCAAACAATTGTGTAATGGCATTTCAATGAAATCCATTTGTAACCTGGTAAAGGGACCACCTTCTCGACCAATTATTCCTGTCCCCACCACTGATTTTCTGTTTGGATTCATTTGTTGGCATGACAAACACCTTTGACAAAAAGATTCAGCAATTGTTCTAAACTTGGTATTGAACCATGTTTCTCTGAAAAGTCTAACCATAGAATCTCTTCCGAGATGTGCTGGACCATGATATAATCTGGCCATGTCAGCAATCAAACAATTTGGTAAGACTACTCTGCCATCTTTGTAAACCCACACTCCATCTTCTTCACGTGGTCTACAATCTGATCTTAACCACAAGTCTTTTTCATCATCTTCTGCTTCGTTTTGTAAATCTCTAATCTCATGCCATGTTTCTACAACAGTTGTTAGCATTAATGAATTTGAATCAGTTTCTTTACTCCTCTCCCGATTGTATGAATAATTTTTCCTTGCGCAGTATTTAGCTGTTTCATCTGCGAAGGCATTTCCCTTGGAAATATAATCAGTTCTTCTAGTGTGCGCTGCACACTTAACAATGGCGATTTCTTTTGGCAATTGTATTGCTTCAAATAATCTCCTAATGAAAACTGCATTTTTAATTGGTGATCCTGCTGATGTCATGTATCCTCTCTGCGACCAGAGTTGTCCATAATCATGCACAACTCCGTACCCATACTGACTATCAGTAATGATGGTAACTCTTATATCCTTTGATATTTCACATGCACGAATTAAAGCAATTAATTCAGCCACTTGTGCTGAACGAACTCCTTCAAGACATGATGCTTCTTCAACATCTACGACTGTACAAACTGAATATGAAGCTTTTAAGACACCTCCTTCGGATCTTAAGCATGACCCATCTACAAAGTAGACAAAATCCGATTCAGACAAAGGTCTGTCTTTGATGTCTTTTCTTGGTTTAGTGCAGAATTCCATGACATCTAAACATTCATGTTCTGTTTCAATGTCATCAACAATTTCAGAATCAGGCAGTAATGTAGAAGGATTCAGATTTAAACATCTTGAAATCGAAACATTATCTGCTCCTAGTATGATTTTCTCATACTTTGTCAATCTACTACTTGTTAGATGTTGAGTCTTACCTCTTGTCAGTAATATTTCAACTGAATGAGGCACAAAAACTTTCACAGGAAATCCCATAATGATCCCCTCACTTTGTTCGAGGCTGATACTTGTAGCTGCAACTGCTTTCAAACAACCTGGTAATGCTTTTGCAATTGGATCAAGAACTGCAGAGAAGTATGCAATAGGTTTCTTTAAATTTCCGTGTCTCTGAATTAACACAGATAATGCACATCCTTCTCTCTCACTGCAATACAGTTCGAAATCTTTCTCATAATTTGGCATGCCTAAAGCAGGAGCTTGGCATAAGCTCTTTTTCAGGTTCTCAAAAGAGTCCATCTCAACATCATTGAGAATAATTGGATCTTTTACATCTGACTTCGTCAGTCTTTGTAGTGGTTTTGCAATTACTGAAAATCCACTTATCCATTGTCGACAGTAACCAACCATTCCCAAGAACATTCTGACCTGTCTTTGTGTTCTTGGTGGTAACATTGCTTGAATCATTTTTATTCTCTCTATTGTTACTTGTCTTTTTCCCTTTGCAATTCTGTGACCAAGATATTTTACTTCTTGTTTGCAAAACTGTAGTTTTGCTGGGGACACTTTATGTCCTTCTTCTGCAAGGCGATTTAACAGAATTATTGTGTCTGTTACACAATTTTCTCTTGTCTTTGCAGCTATTAACAAATCATCAATATACTGCACCAGCGTAGACCTACCAGGTAAGTCTAGGTCTTCTAATGATCTTTTTAACAGTTCGTTAAAAATTGAAGGACTTTCTGTATAGCCCTGAGGGATTCTTGACCATCCGAGGGTCTTACCTTGGAATCTGAAAGCAAAGATTTCATAACTGTCTGGATGTAAGGGAACAGTAAAGAATGCATTGCAAAGGTCAATGACTGTATACCATTCAGCATCATGTGGAATCTGAAATGGAATTACTGCTGGATTTGGAACCACAGGACAACATGGAATGACAATTTGATTAACCTTTCTCAAATCTTGTACGATTCTAAATGTTCCGTTAGACTTTTTAACTCCCATAATTGGTGAATTACAAGAGCTACTCTCCATTTCCTTTAATACACCTTGCTTGATTAATTTTTCAATTATAGGTGTAATACCTTCAATTGTTTCTGTTTTCATTTTATATTGTGGAGTGTTTGGAAATTCTATTCCCTGTTTCAATGTAATTTTTACTGGATCTACGTTTTTCATCAGACCCATCTCATTTCCAGTAAAATCCCATATTTCAGATTTCACTGTTTCTTTGAGTTCTTCAGGTAAATCTTTTTCTTCAAATGCAGGAAACAATTTTGTTTCTTCTGCTTCCATCATCATCATTGTCATTCTGTATAAACCATCTTCCTCCATTGTTTGTAACTCAACTCCATCAGGAGAACAATATATTCTACAATTCATTTTACATAGGATGTCTCTTCCCAATAGATTTACTGGACTACTATTACAAACTACAAATCTGTGTTTGTCTCTGTAATTTCCAATTTCAACTGGTACTGGATCAGTTAAGTCAGTTTTAATTTGCTGATTACTTACTCCGACAACTTGGATGGTATCCCCAGAGAGAGGTAGGTTTTCAATTTCCACTGATCTAACAGTAGAACGGGTAGCACCAGTGTCCACTAGAAAAGTGATGTCTACATCATTAACTTTCCCGTTTACAAAAGGACCAGACTGGTCAACCTCAAGAGTGGCTCCAACAACACACTCTTCCTCCTCTCTCGGGCACCGTCAACAATAATCATCAGAATCACTGTCTTGACTTTCTGCTAATAAAAATTGTTGTAAAGCATTTTGCATTTGAACCCTTTGCTGCTTTTGCTGTTTTTGTGGTTTTATTACCTGTTCACTTCCCTGAAATCCCACGTTTGGATTATATTTTTGAACTCCCCCACAATTCGGAAAAGGTGGTTGTGGGAATTGGTCTTGACGATTATTCACCTGTTGTTGTTGTTGTTGCTGTAACTGTCGCTGAATATTAAATTCGTTTAACCCCTGTTGTATCTGTAGCTGTCGCTGCAGGTCAACACCATTCTGCATCTGTGGATTCAATAAGGGATTCTTTAAGTTTTTAGGAGGATGAGGACACTCGTCTCTCCAATGTCCAATTTCGCCACAATTAAAACAAGGTAATCTTTGTTTCAACTCCTCAATCTTTGGGCTAAATTTCTTTGGGAAATTATTACCTTTAAACTTTCCTTGTATCTGGTTTGTATTTCCAGTTTGAACAAAATTAGTGTTCTTATTACCCATGCTGGCAATTTGTTGCTCAGCCACCTTTACCTGAGCCCACATGGCTTTCTCCTTCAGCTTCTTCTGTTTTACTTCTATTTCATCGCTACAATACTTTGCTTTTCTTAGAATATCATCTACAGATAGTGATTGCCATCCGACAATACTATTTCTGATCATTTCTCCAATTTCAGGTTTTAGTCCATAAACAAATCTATAGACAAAATGGCTCATGTCTTTTTCATCTAATTTTTCATAACCACTGTATTGTTTAAAGATTAACAGTAGTCTTTCATAAAAAGAATGAACTGATTCTTTTGTTTCCTGTTCTGTCCTTTCTATTTTAACCCAATCGACTTCTTTGGGTGGAATTTTGTTTTTCATCCAAACAATTACTTTTTCATAGAAATCCATTACAAGTGGATTTGGAGCACCTGCTTCTTTGATTCGCTCAGGTTCTGTTTTTGGCCAACTAATCGATATTTTGCATTCTGTCCAAAGATCTGATGGAACGACAATGTCAAAAAATCCATCTAAATCAATCCACAGAACTTTTGACACTTTGATAAATCTATCGACTTGCCTGTACCACTCAACTGGTTTTTCCCTCAATTTTGGAAAGTCATTTGTAAATAACAGAATGTCCTGTCTCGACCAAGGGACATGAACATATCCTCCACCTGCAATTTCTCTCATTGGAAATTGTTTTGACAATTTTTCCAATCTTTCATCTTCCTTCTTTTTCGTCCATTTTACTCTCCATTTGTTCAGTTCTCCTAGCTTTTTGATATAGACAATCAAATCTTTAATATGAACTATTCTTCCCATTGAGTTTAAACTCTCAATGTCACTTTCTGAAAAGTCTAATCTGTAATGCTTTGCAAAATTCTTTTGTTTACTCACATCGATTTCAAGTTCTGCTGCTAGATCCTCTAGTTGATCATATTTGTTTTTCGTTTTCCACTGAATGCTTTTGCAAATGAACAGTAGTTCATCATCTCGATAGTAATTTAAACTATCTGGACCAATTGTTCCAATTATTAATTCTTCGATATTCGCTTTTAATTTGGCCACATCAAGTTTTGGTGTGGTTACCCTGACTTCAGGACTCCCTATATCTGATATAGCACCCATTGGTGTTTTTGGAGATAAATCCTCATTAAAGGTTAAATCAGGCATTCTCGATTTAGAAGAGTTTATTTCAGACAAGTCTGAATAAAATTTTTCAGCAGCCTTTTGAATTTCTGTATTTAAAGGAATAGTTAATCCAGTTTTGTTTGTTTCCTTTTGATCAAATACGGGCTGAACAGGACCAATTGTTACTGGAACTGTCACAGCTTCCATGCCTTTTGTCATTCTTTTTATTAATTCTTCTTTTGATCTTAAATATTCATTATAATCAACGTCTTCAACATTTCTTGCCTCTCTTGAATAATCTTTTGGAGGTTCTCTTGCTCTTGGAGCCATTGTAAAATGTCTACCTTCATTTCGAGCATTCTCGAATTCTGGTCTTTTAGGAGTTTCAATGATTTCACAATTATTTGGATAAAGTTTAGGAGCTTCATTAATTGGAGGTGCACTCGGTGAAGTTTCAGTAGAAACTACCGGAGTAGACCATGATCTAGGAGGTCTCAAAGGCTGATTCTTTCTAGCAGTTGTATATATTTCTTCCATAACTGCATCCTCAGATTCACTTTCCATAGATTTCCCTGTAGGAGTACCCATTACCATTTCATGAATTAAATACAATCCTTCACTCATGTTTCCCTGTCTCCACATTCGCAATCTATCTTCATGAGTTTCTCTTCTCCAAGGTGGATTTTTAGAAGGTCTTTTAATTCCACTAGCTTCTCTTTGTAACTGATACATCTCGTCTTCCCACTCAACTAAAGCTTCAAATTGAGTTGGTCTCGGTTTTGGAACAAGAGCATTCATTTTCTCTCGTAAATTTCTTAAGACTTTTACATTAAATGAACCATCATCAGGCCAAGTTAAAACACCGTCGTTCTTAGTATAGCGTTTCCAACTATCGAACCATAAGACAGTATGATATCCATATTCACCTTCCATATACGCTGCAGGTGTTTTATACTTATGAAGTAGTTTACCACCTCGCGTTTCGATTTTCTTGTCAGGTGAAAATAAATTCTTAAACTTCTGAAATAATGTTGACTTTTTCTCAACATGTTTAAAATGATAACTCATTTTTAAGAGTTAAATCTAATTCACAAAACCGTTCGTAAAATATTTCCGGGATGTTCCGTAAAACAACCAATCCGTGCGCGAAACACACCAACAAGCCAATGACAGTTGAGCTACGTCACTTTTCTGCTCAACCAATAAATTTGGAGTTTTTCCGAAGGACCAATCAGCTCACAGGCCGTCAGAGACTCAAGAGCCAATCAGAATATAGCTTGTGACGTAGGTCACCCAATCCCAGCGCGGCTCTGTGACGTACACAGCAGCTGCGGTTTCTCGTTTCTCACTACTGGCGCTTACCCCTCCTTCACAAAATCTTTTCACAGCGCCATTTTAAGAACACTTTTCAGTGTAAATTAATTCTTAACAATGACTATAAAGACAACATCTGTTCGTTTCACTATTTAGGATAGTTTACATACATTCAAGTATCCACACTTCGGAATAGACGGCGCTATTCACACTAAGGATAATATTCAATTGTCAGTAGAGTAACTTTACCCCACCCTTCTAACACGTATAATTATGAACTCGCTTTGCTCTGAACCCATCGCGAAGTGAAAGTTCTAAGAGTTCCACTTGAACATAAAATACAATTCAAACTCGCACTTTCACACTGAAATTTCCCTAATTTCAAACACACATGAAATCCGTACAGGACTCTCACCTGTTTATAGAAATCATGCACCGTTAGCAAAATAACGACGTTATCCGTACAGGGCTCTCACCTGTTTATAGATATGAAACATGTACCCGTACAGGACTCTAACCTGTTTATAGATAATCATGTACCGACGCTAATTTACCCTTCACTCAAGCTCGGATATAACTAATACTCTCATCACAGTGAGTTTTATGGAAGGCGCTTTGTCCCTATTCTCATGCTGCTCTAATTTCTTAGAAAACCCTCACTTTACAAGATTCACACCTAGCCCTAAAACTGTGCTGCTCGGCGACAACACTATGGTACACGGCGATACCTCTTGTGATACTCGGCGATATCACTACAAACAGAACAGATGGTTTGCGTGACTAATTTCTCGCCACACAATCTATACCGGTATAGCTTACAGATAGCACGAAAAACGAACTCAACATGTGTTAAAACATCGATCCTATTTCCATACCATAACACTTTAGTAACCCTTAGCAACCAACATATTACCTTGGTTACCCTTAGCAACCATCAATTTCTGCTACCAGAGAATTGATCCAGCGGCCTATAGAAAATATATCATAAACAACGCTATCCAACTTCATAACCTATAAACAAAATTCTATACTAAATATGGACCCATTTATAAACCTGACATATTTTGGGCCTACTGAATCAGGTGGTCAAATTAAACCTATATACACATTATCTACAAACTATATACATATTTATACATCTGCGAAAGGAATATTATCATTAGAATAAAACTTGACCATTTAAATGACCACCATTGGCGACGTGATCTAGCTAATAGTAACCTACACTTCTGAATAACCAAGACCAGCTTGTTTGTCAAAAGTAAGATTTTATTTACTAAATTATGGTATATAAGTTGATAGTTTTATAAATGAATTTTATTTGCAATAAAGCAAGCATGATTGTAAAGAAATGTGAGAAAAATAAAATTTAAGCAAGTGAATCAAAATCAAAATGAATATTTAAAGTTTAGCATTTCTAAAACCTAATTCCCTAACTGAGCTAAATAGATAGAAATTAAAGAAAAGTTCTTTGAGGATTCTTACGTGCTCCACGCAAAGTCCGTCAGCACTTCGCCCTCATCGGAAAGTCAGAAAGCAGCAGTCAGCCCATCCCTAGGGGCATGACTTTTTATACCTTTCTACGCTAACTAAACACGCAAAGGAAAGTTTTCAGAAATCTTCGACGTCCCATTGGCTGAGAGTGACAAGTGACATGTCACCCACTTTTCAAAAAGTTCCATTAAATCATGTTTCATAAAGACCATTGTCTCTTCCACGTGAAACCAGGAGCTTCCTGAGTTTGCAACAAATGTATAAAGTCATTCTCGCAGCGTCCATTGACTTTCAATTGACTTCCGCGGATGCCAAGTTAAGGACTGACAAAATGTTCTTTTTCGACCTTGGCCATGTCCGACAGAATGATGACAGCACATTAGTTTTTGCTTTGTGAACGCAGCTTTGATAAACGCTTTAATTCAGAATGGGCGTCTCGTGACTTTTGCAGAATTACAAGTCAGCTCTTTTCTGCGACTCAAGTGACTAGGCCCAAAAGCAGGCAACTTATGATTTCTAGTATAAAACAAACACAAGAAAAGTATTAATGTAAGAAATAATGTAGATTCTGTATCCACCCCAAGATTTACTAATTAATTAACCCACCCGATTAATCAAAATGTTACCTAGCCATTGCAAATAAATAAAGCAGCGTTTATATCTACCAGTCTCCGTTATTCCATGAGACTCATATGCACCTAGAATAGTAGAAATGACATCACACAGACAAGGAAAAGCAAAACAAGCACATGCTTCTTTTAAGTTTGCAGCAGTTAGTAATGACAAAAACGAAAACAATAAATTATTTTATTATTTTGCACGAACAAAAAGATGCAACAATTATGCACGTTTATGAGCACACATTTTAGTCCCCCCATGTGTAAAGTTTAATCTAAGTTGTATTAGCACGACATATCACAAATCATTAATATTATTATTCATGTTATGGAAATGTGACTTCGCGAGTTTAAACAAAATTTTGTTTTCTATCTCGCTCCATCAGCTACCATCCATCAAAAGAAAAGGGCTGGAATGTGCCGTATCTACTAGATACGGCGCAATCCTACCCTTTTCCCCTGCGCTGTTGCACAATAGGCTGCCATGCGCCAACGCAGGCACCCGTGCGCCATGGTGCAAAGGTGTCTGTGTTGTAGGGGTGATTGTTTTTGTTCAGGAAGGGACACCTCCCTGCACAAAAAACGATCACAAGAGGTGTTTTCCTCTTTCTGTGTGTGCGGTAGAATTCAGCACACATAGAAAGAGGAAAAACTAGGAGAAATAAAGGTATTTCTCCCATTGCACCTCCCTTACACCTCCCCTGTGGAGGTGCAGGAATCTGACACATTCTCATGTTTACAAAACTTGTAAAACTTGGAATGCGGCAGGAACCATGGATGTTGTGTGGGAACACCCCCAGCAACACCCATGGAAGACCCTTTTCACTTAGAGCAATGTGTGAAAGGAGGCCATATTTACAAGGGCATGAAAAGCCACTCAGGGTGACTTTACGTGGCCATGTAAATATGGGCAGGCACACTGCGCCGCCGGTGAGTCAAAAAAAGTGACGCACCAGCGGCGCAATGGGCTAGTAAATAAGCCCCTAAATTTCTTTAACTCTAGTAAAAGTAGCACCAATTTGTGGGTAAAATGCAAAATAATCATCCTGCTGCTCTCTGTGGGAGCAATAGAGGCCCTTGTGTGTGGTGTGTCAGTACCAAGTGTGTGGGGGCTCAGTATTTACTTACTGGTATGTTCTTCATCCTTCCCCTATTCTCTATTGAGTTATGCACGACGATCAGAGCATTTTAACACAATGAAACCTAAACCAGAGATTGCATAAACAAAAGTTTGACATAACAAATAATTTTGGTGGACTTTGAAGAAACCTTTTTAATGCGAGAACATTGTGAACAACAGGATTTCCTTAGCAATCAAAAGGCGCTTTACACAAAGCTTAGCGAGGCAATTTTCATGTATCTTTGACATCTGGTGCAGTGGCCCAGCAGGAGCTTAACTCGCTGGAACTATTTTCTTGCGACCAACCTCTTCAGTGTTCAGAACTTCTGTAGCTCTACCTATTATTCCTACGTCCCTAGGGCCTCATTTATGAGAAATGACGCATCGCTGCATGAAAGCAGCGATGCGTCACTTCTCAGTGCGCACTCCTTGCGAAAGGGCCTGCATCAGTCTTACGCCTGCTGTGAGGCAGGTGCAAGATTTTGACGCAACAGCGTCCTAAAAGTGACACAGTGAAATCTCATAGATTTCACTGAGTCACTTCTACGACCCTTCCTTGCGTCAATAAACCCCCCTTGCATACATTATACCTGGCAAGGGGTTTACAAAGTGACGCATCTACCTAGATGCGTCACTTTGTAAATATGGCGCAACAAGGCGCATTTTTTACGCCACTGGTGCGTCACAAAAAGTGACGCACCGGCGGTCATGAGGCCCCAAGTTCTCATTCCAGTCTTCACTTTTGAGGTGATCACCACCACAAACCCGAGAAAGAACAGGAAGTAAAACTAAAGCTCCACCTCCCTATGGGTGCTACAAATGAAGGTAAATCCATACTGTTTCCTGATTTTTCTCATGTCTCACGACTGAGATAACAATAGAAGTAGGGATCATTGACAGGTTCATATCCATAATGTCATGACACGATCCTTCTGTGCTTGGCACAGGGGTAAAGTTCTGCCAAGAGTCAGTATTAAACACATGAGAGAAGAATTATGTCCCTATCTCTGAGGATGACTTGCTGCAACGGTGAAAATGTCCATCTGTGTGTCGTCAAGGGAGAGCTATGTCATTGACGCAAGAGGACAATGAATCTCTCTCCGACATTTAGGATATATGGTTAGATATTGTGACACACATGGTTAGGGGTAGGAATATTTTTCCACTTTTGATGGTTCTGAAACAACATGTCACATGGGCTCAAATTGGGGCTCATGTGCCCCTGCATGGAGTCAGTTCAGGCGTATTGGATTGGGCTTGCTTTTCAATTGAAGTTTCTGAGCATGCGCGCAGACAACTGGAGAATGCAAGTAATTTAGTTTACAATTGTGCGCTTTTTGGCAAAAAAACTGCCATGTTCTACAGGCATCTGGTTACTTTGTTGCAGCGCTCTGCTGAGTGATTGTTGTTTTGTTTCTGATTAATTTTATTGTGCTGGCTTCTAGTATAGGGACACTATGTGGAAGATGTCTGCCTCCAGTTCATACTCCACCCCTAGAAAGATCATTAAGAGAGACATTTTGACTCCAGGGATGATTTTTAAGGTAGAATCAGGAGAATTGGGTTGGAAATCATGGCTATAGTACTCAATCTCCTGCAGATATAAATTCTCAGATAACACTTTATGATGTTACTTCCTCTAGGTCCGAACTGAGAAGGAAGAAATAAAGTACTCCCTTCAGATCAGAGGGATAAATATTAGGTCTCAGGTCTTTCTCTTCCATGCAGGAGCTCAACATTGAATTTGTAAAATATGCTCTACTCTAGCTTACCAGAAGGTCTCCATAACAACAATTCGAATATTTCAAGAAACAGAGAAACAAGAACTACTGGAATCATTCTGAGCAGAAGCAAAACCTCCTTCACCTACAAAAAACACAGTGCTCTTGACTATGCCGAGGATATGAATTTTCCTTGGGGGGCTGGTTACAGTATTCATAATAGCCTGGGAAATGTCTGCTTCCAATACATGGGTCTCGAGGACAATCCTAGAAGGTATCGAATAGACTTGTTCTCAATACCTGTGGAGACCAGGACCTTGAATACTTATTGCCCCAAGAATCCAGTCATGAAGAATGCAATGTTGGCTGTGATCTATGCACTGATTTCGAAGAAAGCAGTAGCTCCAGTACTCCAGGAGTAGGAGAGGAAGGGATTCTGGAAGTTCTATAGAATTAATAATCTTAAGAAGGAGAACAAATGGATACCTTTCAAGATGGGTCTTCTCCAAAATATCATTCCCTTTATGTATGAATATGCACTCCTGATCACAGTAGATTTGAAAGAAGCTTGCTTTCATGGGCTAGTAGGTGAGGATCATCAGACGTTTTCGGAATTTTGCCAGGTTTGCTAGGTCTGGGCCAGTTGTACACATTATGACATGCAGACACAGTTCTCATGAGTAAAACACCTATTGTCCTCCATAGACTTCCGTGTTTATTGTCTATATATGTGCTAAAAACAAGCTGGAAATAAATCAAGACTAAACAAAGATATTGAAAATTGGCAGGAAAATTCAAAAGCATGATTCCTGGCACATAATCAAAGGAAAAATCAGAGTTGTAAATTCCTATAAGCATCTGAGTATCATCTTTGATCTTAGTGGCTCCATTCAGGACCACAAGTATTCAGAAATCAAGAATAACTCTCTGGGCCGTGCTTTTACGACAGACCAAAATGCAGGGCTCTTCTTTTAAGCCTTAATTAAGAGTAAGTAAAAGCAAATTGCAACCAGTGGAAGCCCTCCCTCCATCCCTTGCCTTATTTGTGAACATGATCGTCTGCAAATTACAAATATATTTTTTGCCTTCCAACAAACGCCTCCCAATCACAGAACAGGCCGGAGCAGATCTGTGCCAGCAGAAGACAGAAAGGCACTTGGCATTTGTTAAACTTTTTAACAAAATAAAGAACTCAAGAGCTCATTTACTGAGTCATCAAATTTAGATAGAAACAACTAGAAAGAACTATACTATTAACAAGCATTGGCATAGCCAATTGATTTCGCTTTTGGGACCTTATAAGTATTTAGTTATGCAGCACAATATCTTTGGTGCTACAACATCAACGGTTAAACACTTATAAGGCCCCAAATACAAGACCTATTGGCTATGCCAATGCTTGTTTTCTCTTACAACTGGTCAGCAGCAGGTAATGACAGCGTGTAGGTGAAAAGATTGTAATTTACAGTATATTCTGGGGTGAAGAGGGGCACATTTTGGTCTGTGGTATTTATGGACAGAAACCTCACTGCCACTGTCCGAAGTACCTCACAGGGTTGAGCTGTTCCGTCGAAGTCACCTTCCTGCTCCACGCAAAAATGTTCGGTGATATTGATAGAGCAAGGCTTGTCCATTGTCCACACCAAAAGTTTTTGCTCTCCACTTGTTCGGTAAAGCTCCCTGACTCCGAGACTCCAGCGTTCTCTTTCCCCAGCCCATCCAAAGGCACTGCTGGCCACAGGTGCACAGCGCACCGCACAAGAGCCTGAAGCAGGTCTCCATCCTCGGGTCTCCTCCTCCTGACCTCGGACCGCTCAGTAGGGACCGACAACCACCGTCTCCACCTCCTTGGACGGCTGCCCGTCCTTCACCGGTAAGTTTATCATTCCCTCAGACTTGATGAGGACTTTCTTGTTGCCTGCCAGAATCGCAGATTTTTTTAGGGTGGCTGAGGCGGCAATTGCGGCTGCTCTGGCTGTTGGCGTGCAGAGGGTCTGCAGAGTGTCGTCGCTCGCCTTGCTTCTGGCAGCGTGATGGGGATATGTCGCCGCTGGTGGTGCCGGGTGGTTTGCGGCTCGAAGTTGCACCAAGGGAGAGATGCAGCCGAAAACAAGCCCCTCAGCTCGGGCCAGGAACTGCAAGCTCAATGTTACAGCTGACACACCGGCATCCCCTAGCGAAACACACTCACGCAGCAGCAGGGAGAGGCACGCGGCAGCAGGGGGGAGGAAGGGGGGCCTGCGCGATTCACTTGCGAGAGCGATAATTGCTATCATTAAGGTGGCTCTCGCTCCCGCAAGTGGATCTCCACACGTTCGCGCTCTGCATTGAAGGCAATAGGACGTGTGCATGGTTGTGGGTGAAAAATTGGACCGATGGCTAAAGGTCTCCTCCTATTCAGCGCATGTGTGCTACGTAGGCGAGACCTAAAAACCCATGGTATGATCCCCTCCTAAACTCTGAAATTAGAAGTTCGGTGGGAGAAAAGAATAAGTCACTGTCTTTTAACAAAAGGGGAAATAAAAGCGCAAGAAACATTTCCTTTAATTAACGTCTGATGTCAGATAAGATACCAGTATAGTGGCTGAATGCACAGTGTGAAATAGGAAAATCTGGGCTCAATCCTCGCTTCACAAAATGTGATCCTACGCAAATAGTTATTTCACCATGCCTTTTTTTGTTCTTTACCACATATGGGATGCACTTAGGAATAGTCAATTCACTGTGGGCTGTACAAAAACGTCTTGTGTTTGCTTTACAGGCCTACAATGTTGCCCCATCTATAATAAGAATCTAGTCTCCAAATTGGTATTCTTGACCTTTGACTTGCTTTTTTAGTGCAGTAATAGGATTGGCATAAGGGAGGGGGCAGGAATGCTCTCAGTTCATGTTTAAAAAAGCTCACTTTTTATATATAGTTCTCAAATAATCTAATGTCATTAGGTGTTACAGAAAAGAACTTTTTGGAATTTTAAAAACTCCATTTCATAATGTAACCTGTTATTTGTTGCAAGATTTACATGCCAAATATTTTCAAGCCTTGGTGTATGTGCACGGCTCACCCCCCCCCCCTCCCCCACCACTACCAAATACACGAGTGCATTCGGTAATTCAGCAATGAGTATGTAAATTGTAACTAATAATTCTATGAATTTTAAGTAAGCGATACTAAAAAAAAGGGCTCCTTTTTTCATAAACTGATTCAGTCCAGATTATGTGTGTATTACTTTATCTCCAAAACTCTGCAAACTCTATTGTCTCAGTGCACTTAAATAACAGTAATTATATTACTCATTGCAACACTTATGGAATAGCTCACAAACGAAAGAGGGTGGCATTCAAACCTTCACAGCCTGTTACACATACATTTCTGTTGCAACACCTAAACTACTGCGCTATGTCAATCAAAGGCATATTCTATAATCCTTCAGAAAATCACTTGTACAAGGAGAGGTTCACAGTTTTCACAAGACACATCCTTAAGTGGAAATTTAGATATGCCAGATTTATTCCAAAAGAAGATAATCCAAGATGTTCTCAGGTCTTTCTCTTCCATGCAGGAGCTCAACATTGAATTTTGAAAATATGCTCTTATAGCTCATCAAAAGCTCGTGCAGATGGAATTGCATTAAGTGCAGCCATAATATCTCCGATGAAGTAAAAGTGAATGTGTAAATGACCTCCAAGTGCATGGTGCTTTACAGTCGTGGGGCAATATGGCACCAAGGAACAAGTCACCGAGGGCCATATAATCAAGAAAGGGCGATACACTATCGCCGTTTTTATCGGCAGGAAACTGCCGCTAAAGCGGCGATAATGGACTTGATAATATGGCCTTGTGAATTCGCATAGAAGCTCAGGTTAACGCAAGAACTTGGGCTTCTATGGGTATTCACAAGGCCATATTATCAAGCCCATTATCGCCGCTTTAGCGGCAGTTTCGTGCCGATAAAAGCGGCGATAATGTATCGCCCTTTCTTGATAATATGGCCCCAAATCATTTCCAGCTCAAATAAAAGTCAGCCAAGAATGTCTCCAGTTGCTCCCCTCACCCCACCCCATGCTATTATTGTTTTTTTAATAACCTTTATCACCATTTTCGAAGATGAAACCCTCTAATTGCGCGATCGGAGATGACATGATACGAGTTACAGAAACAGAAAGCACATTGCATAACTGTCTTTCTGCCTTCTCAGGCTATTCTCACATGGACAAAAGTGGAATGAAATTATAAATATATTTCAGTGTCTGGGTTAACTATGTACAAGTTTCTGCAGTGCATGTTTGGACCAGGTCAGTACAGACCCACCACCCCCTTCCTCCAGCTAGTCTGCATGGACCTGGAGTAGCCTTTCTGACCCTGAGGCATGACGCCCAAAAGGGCTGCTGGTGCCCAAAGGCCTATGCAACTATCCAGCCTTGCTATGACTCCAGAGGCCTGTTCTGGCTAGTCCCCAGTGGCCTCCCCCTTCCTGACTTGACCAAGAGTGGGCACCAGTCCCCGAAGTCAGGTCATCATTAGGAGTGCTGTAAAAGTCCCCATTTGGATCCCATTTAGGCATTTCCTTCTTCCTGCGGGGCATTAATACTTTGGCAGCATACTTACCTGACGAGTGGCTCACCTACGGGGCAATCTGTCGCTGATCTCCCCTGCCGCCGCTGCTTCCCACATCTCCACGGCCGCCAAGGGGGGAGACTTCAGCTACCAGGCCTCCCTGCGCCCACATGCAGCACACGCCCACTTCCACGCCCGGAGGCGCATAAAAGAAAGGCTGCGCTTCCGCGTCACGGGACACGTGCGGGAGAAGCCCGGGACAAGGGTGGGGCCGTCAGAGGCCAGAAGAGACCGGACAGGGCTCACTCTCTTGGTTTTTGCTTAACTTAAGGTACTTTGAAACATAACCAGGTCACTCAAAGCAATCCAGATACTGTTTTTATTGTTACTAAGTAGTAACTCTACCAAATACAGGGCATCTGACTATTGAAAATTATAAAGAAAGGCTTACCTTTTTTTTATCGTTGTTGCTTTAGTTGCTTATACCCCCTTTTTTCTGATTTTGTATGATACTTGACCATGTATAATTTGACAATGAGTAAAAGAAAGGGAACGGCGGGGACACTAGATGATTTTATTACACGAGCAGAACTTGTTTTATCCCATGAGATAGAAATTGCACAAAGGAGACTTTCGTTAGACCCCTCTAAACTTCCTACATATACAGTAACTAGAGGGCAGTCCCCAGTAAATACTCTGATTCTAAACTCGGGCACAGATATGCAACATGATAACGGTAATAAGCAATCAACCGTGAACAATCCAATAACAGATATAATAGAATCTCTTGATACAAATGGTCAGACAAGCCCAGGGATTGCAAGTAGACTACGAGTACAAAAAACAGCGGGGACAGCGGGGACGTCTACTGAGGAAATAAGTGAAAAATCACAGAAGGGGAAAAGAGCTAATAAAAAAAAAGGAAAAGTAGGGGAGAAAGGGAATTTTTACAATGGTAACCCAAATGTACCAGAACAAAAGGGTAGTAAGTTGAGAACAATTGGGATACAAACAGATGCTACTGATTATACTGGACCAGGTAGGGATAATGAGGTAATAGGAGCCCTGGAACAAACAGTGGCAGATATTTTTAAAACGGCATTAACATCAATCCAGATACAAATAACTGATTGTATGGATAGTAAATTGAGGGCCATGGACAATAACATCGTCCAATTAAACGATGCAGTCCACTACTTAGGCAAAAACATAACAGAAGGAAGTTGGATAATTGCAGAAGGGTCAAAATAATAGCTGATTTAAAATCGCTTATTAAAACAGATTGTAATGTTGTAGAAAGACCTCCTTGTCAAGTAGGTGTTGGATGTCCTGATAGAGTTCAGCTAAGGAACAGTGCTGAGGTCAAAGGGGTGCCTGATCAAAGGAAAAGGGCCCCTGTTTGCTCTGATAATACTATATCCAATCCGGAGCTTTGTAATGGTAGGGAAATGATGCATAGTCCGAAGGGGACAGATTTCATTCCGAACCCAGATATCTTGAACTTACCCCCTGCGACATGCCCATATGTTTTAGTCTTAGCTGGAGTCCCTGTATTGAAGAGGGACCAAAAAGAGTCCTGGCAAAATCTGAGGAACAAAGCTGTAGACTGGTTATCTAGATATAAAAAATGTAACCCAAATAAAATAGGTGAAATCTTGATGGTACGTAGGGTAGGGTGGGTGGGGAGCTCCCAGAAAGACATACAGGGAGATTGTATTGTTGTAAATTTCAGACATTCTCACGTAGTCCGTTCACTTTTGAGAGCACACTAGGAAACATCACTTTGGAAAACAAATATCCACGCGCTACCACTGGGATATTTCTATAAACCTTTAGAAAATAGAGCAAACAAAATCTCAAACTACTCCCTAGCCACAGGAACTCCTAATAGATTTCAGGAATTATCCTTACTGGAAGATGTAGATTGACTGCAACAGTCAGATGCATCTAATACATTAGATATGGAAGTAGAGAGGAAAAGTAGTAATTAACTCATTGTGACTCTGGGTGATGTGGGTGGAGGGGATGTCAAAAGTTATGAGAACAAAGATGAACTACAATTATTGAACGATATTGATTCAATTCTAAATGAAGAACCTATGAGAGATATAAACCATAGAGCCCGTGTAGACTTGAAAATCATTTCATGGAACATCGCGGGAGTAAAAAAGAATACCAGGGACCCTGAGTGGAACAGATTCATTGAGACAAATGATATTTGTATACTACAGGAAACGTGATCAACTAAGATCTTACATAGGGTAGGTTATAAAAGTTTCTATGTGGCAGCCGTTCCGTCTGCGAGAGGAAGACCCTCTGGTGGTCTATTAATCTGGATAAAAATTAGTCTTAATGTCAGTGTAAAACAATTAGTGACGGATTCTCATAATATACTTGGTATTAAAATAGTGACCAAGGAAAAGAGGGTGCTGCACATATATAATGTTTACAACCGACCGGGGTTGGGATCAAAGGAGTCAATTACAATTGATCAATTGGACTCCATTTTAAATATGGTAGAACCGGTTGTAGGCGTAGTAATATGTGGAGACCTTAATTGTAATTATGATCCCATCAAAGGGCTTGAAACGTTTCGAGAAGATGAAGATTTGGCCACTGAGATCCCTGTTATATCTAGCCATAAATAAGTCCCGTGTGCAGCCCTAGCACTCCAAATAATGAGACTAACAGTGTCCCATGGCCTAAGGGCATGTAATGGCCGCTTTTCATCGGATTCAGGAAAGCATCCAACATTCTGTAGAGGCACTAGCCAAAGTAAAATAGATTATATAATATTATCCTTTGACATATGGCAATATGCTGTAGATTTCAAAGTTAAACCTAGGGTGGAGAGTGACCATCGTCCGCTCAAACTTGTCCTAAAAAGTAAGTTGATGCCCAGTTCATTGGACAATAGTAGTGCTTCTTCTAATCATATTGATAATGTGACAGTTAGCAACAATCGTCGCTCGGGAAAATGGGCACACATGCTGGATCATGGAGAGAAGCTGGCAAATATTTTTGATATTTTTGCAAATACTTTTGGTAACTATGCTACTGACCGAGTGGATAGGGATATATTCCTAGAACTACATAAGGGCTTTTTACAGGCAATTGCCCCACTGTTAACAAAAAAAGTTAAAACAGGCGATTGAAATGGAAGCGGAAAATCGATTGGGAAACCCTGGTATAACAAAGATTGCCGTAGTGCAAAAGCTGAACTAGTACATGCAATAAAAAACAATAAAGGGCTGATAGTCAGGGAAGCAAGGTCAAAATACAAGCGAGCACTAGAGAATGCTAAAGCATCATGGGACGATGAAAAATGGTTGGATCTGCTGGTAGCAGAAAAGAACAGGGACCATACGGCATTCTGGAATATCGTTCCATTACTTGGATAGACCGTTTTACAAGGTTATATACAGCTCCGGAGCTTGGAAGCTCTGAAAATGATGGGCCATTATCTAATCCGAGTGAAGGGAACATAGAATTCAATTTACAAGAAACGATTATGGCCATCAATTCAGTTAAAGCTAGCAAAGCCCCTGGACTGGATAAGATCCCTGGAGATATATATAAACATGATACCTGTGTCTGGGGCCCCTACATTATTTACTTGTGTAATTATGTAATTATGTAGCAGCCGGAGCTGATATACCGGAGACATGGAGGGGAGCCGAAATCATTTGCATTTTTAAAAAGGGCGATAGGAAAGATCCTGCAAACTATCGCTCAATTAGTTTATTAGATATTTTACAAAAAATTTACGCAAGGCACATTTTAAATCGTATTAATTTTTGGATTGACGAAATTACGTTTTAACTAAGTTCCAGGCAGGATTTAGAATTAAAATTAATACTATTGACCAGGTGTTTAGGTTCTGCTGCATGTGTTGCAAATATATAAACTTGAGGAAGGGACATTTATATGTGGCGTTTGTTGATTTAAGAGCTGCGTTTGATCTCATCCCCTGACATTTGTTATGGAAATCGCTTAATAGTCAGGGACTACCGGCCAACCTCTTAGAACAAATTATCAGATTGCACCAAAACAACTATGCAAAGGTGAGGTGGGGTCCGGCAGGCGAACAAACTAGGTCAATAACCATAAAGAGGGAAGTTCGCCAAGGATGTGTCCTAGCACTAACCTTGTTTTCGCTATTTGTCAATGATATTCCCTCTTTTTTATAAGATTGTAGTAAAGATGCACCGAAATTAGGGGGAGAGACAATACCAGCACGATACTATTCTTGTATCTCAAACACCACAGGGTCTACAATGTTTACTTAACACTTTTCAAACTTATTGCAGTAAAAAAAGCCTAGAGATTAACACCGATAAGACAAAGTACATGGTAATACATCCTCATAGGTCATTTAGAGGAAATATGGTTTTAAATGGGCAAACATTAGAATATTTCACCTACCCGGGTGTTTCACTTGATTCTAAAATGATGTGGAAAACCCAAATCGAAAAGAGCAAGTTATTATTAACCCAAAATACATTACCGATTTTAAAAAGACATGGAAACAGCCTTAATAAAGCAGTGTTTCAAGCACTTGAGGTATTCCGGTTTAAAGCACAATCAGCAGCTCTATACCATGCTGAATTGTGGGGCTCCTCATGCAAAAAGGTGTTTGAGGTAAATGAGAACAAATTTCTTAGAGCGTTGCTAAAGTTACCAGTAGGCACTCCTCTAATACCGTTGATGTTAGATCTCAACATGAAGCGTACTGATCACCATGTAATTATTAGACCTTTGATGTTTTGGGTCAGGATCTGGACGACACCTGAGCTGCTGGACTATAGGGCGACTCTAATTGAGATAAAGGATCTAGATGTTAATAATTGTATTACATGGTTTAAACACGTTAAGGTATGGTTAACCCCTTCGGGGCTGATGACGAGCTCAGCTCGTCATGAGTGTAACCTGCCGTGCACTGATGACGAGCTGAGCTCGTCATGTAAGGTGGCTTTTTGCAAAACGCAGCGCGCAGCGGGAAAACCGCTAGCGCGCATGCGGTTAAAGAAGATTGGTTTAGCACACTTTTGGAATAACCCACTGGCATTGAACTCAAACTCAAGCAAGATCCTAAAAGTATCCTTTTGGGCCTTTATGGACCACAACAGGTTAAATGACAGAGCTAATGGATCTTTGACCAGTGAATTCCTCTTGTTCAAAGAAAGTGCTTGTTTTGAATCCTTTTTAAATTAGGTAAATCCACCATTGGCATAAACACCATACTTGAAATACAGATATGGAGTACTAATGACAACATCAAGTGTAGCAAGGTGGACTAATGATAGCAATGAATTATGTATAATGTGTTCAAGGAAAGTTAGGGAAGACATTGCACATGTTCTCTTTTTTTGCCCAGTCTATACGATCCCAAGAAAAAGATGGATAAAACCACTGTGTTCAAATATAGGTGTGAGATCATATAGAGAGGCAGAAAGGATTTTAAAAACAGACTCTTGCCAGGTTATTGTCTTTTGTATCAGTAGGTTTCCGCTGGCAGTTAATTTTCTTAGGCTAAAAGCCGGTGAGAAATTTTAGGATCTACTAGAGAACTGATTCTTACAGACATGAATTATTCAGGAAATATAGCTAAATGCTAACATTCAATAAGTGTGATGGAGTAGTTTTGTGGAATAATGTTTGCAGATTAAAATAATTTTATCTTTGACATGTGCCCTTTTAAGCTATTTATGGTTTTACGTGAATGATTGACCACCCTCCCTTCCTTCTATCAAATAGTCATTTTTGGAATTGTATGCATCCATTGTATAATTGTATCATTGTGATAATTTGTCTATGAACTGCACTTTTTATGTAACTTTTATGATACAGTCGTATCGAAATAAAGATGAATGAATGAATTTAAAGTAAGTGTATGTTAGAAAATCTACCATTGGAATAACATATTTTCTAGAAGTTTCCTGTAGGTAAAACACCCCCCCCCCGCCACCCAACACCCACCTTTTCAGTTTAGGTTCACTTGCTTCTCTCACTCACACATCAAATTCAGGCGTACAAATTAGGCCACCACTTTTAAAATTTGCTAGCCGCCGCTGTGATAAAAACCAAAGCAATCAATTGCATCATAGGCACAGGCAGATACACAGACAACAGCAACCAACCTTAAACACCAGCTGAATTAGACCGATGACCCTGTGGATAAGTGGTGTAAAACCACACCAGCTGTCGAAATGCCCCCCAATGGAAATTCATGCTTCATGTGTGGCAAAGCAAATGACTTTGCACAGATATGTTGAGGAGACACCCCAGAGAGCGGAACAAACACCTTGCAAGAAGAAGGAATGCAAGGCTGGCCAAGCACATCAACAGCAACGAACTGCTATGTTTGAAGAAAATCTTGGGCTACGTTGACCATCATTTATCCTGAAAGACACAGGGCCAGATATACGAAGAAGTGACACACCGCAACGCAGCAAGACAAAATGCTGCGCAGGGTCATATTGGGAGAGGTCCAGAATGTGCCATATGTACTAAGATATGACGAATTTCTGCTCTCTCCTGTGTTGGCACATACAGTGCATCCTAGCGTTAATACAGATGCCCTTTCACCAATTGTGCAATGGTGCTTGCAATGCAGACATGATCGTTTTTGGGTAGAAAGGGACACCTTCCTGCAGAAAAACAATCCTTAGAGGTTTTTTCCTCTTTCTATGTGTGCTGAACAAAGCAGCACACACGAAAAGAGGAAAAAGAAGGCAAAATAAAGTTATATCTCCTTGTTTCACTTCCACTGGGCTGGCATTTCTTTTTGACACATTCCAAGGTGTACTACTGGTCGTAAATCTGGGTATTCGCTAAATTCCATTGGTGGATCTGTGGCAACATTCACCCTCCACCCATGGAAGCCTTTACAGAGCAGAGTAACGCAAGGCTGTGACTTGCTCTGCTTTGTGTTGCTGTAGATTTAGTATACTACGCAGAACCATGCAAGGAGGGACAGTAAATCTCTCTTAAGGCTTGTGATGCCCTTGCATCACCTTGCACACAGACAGCACAATTCTTTCGTAAATCAGGCCCACAGTTCTCAAGCTCAGTAGTGTATGTCTTTATGATGTATACCTTCTAAGACACATTATGCCTTTTAAGGATTCCCACCCCACATGTAAATGTCCTTATTCAATCGTTCTTAGATCATAATACTAGTGTTTACCAGGAGGTTGCAACAACATTGAACCAATGGAGATAATTCAGAACACAACAGCCAGACTATTAACAGGCCAGCACAAAAGTTATCATTTTTCACCCAAGCCATCTGAGTCACGTTGATTGCCTGTGTGCACAAAAATCCGCTCGAAGCTGTGGTGATCATTCTTAGAGCAATCTCCAAAAAAGTCTCCCAGCTTACTAGCCACCAAGTTTAAGTGGTATGAGCAAGGACGTGCCCTTAGATGGGCAAATGTATCTTCAGCTGCTATTCCTAAGATTTAAATTAAAAATGCCCAGAGCTGGCAGCTGAACTTTATCTGTGGCTGCAGCTGCATCCTGGAATACACTCTATTGAAACCAGGAAAAGGTTAAAGAATGTTGGCCTGATTTAGAGTTTGGCGGACATGTTATTCTGTGACAAACTTGATGGATATCCCGTCTGCCTTATTACAAATGGCATAGGAAGTATTGAACTTATAATGAGGCAAGCAGGATATCCATTCCATTTGTGTTGGAATAACCCATCTGCCAAACTCTAAATCAGGCCTTTGTTATTCATATTAGTGTAACTTTAGTTCTCCACTCATGGGCCCATATCCTACTCTCTTTCTGTGCCCACACAAAGAAACTTCAGCGATTGTTACGCTCTATCAAATGAAATAACATAGCATCACAATATAGTTACAATAGATTTTGTTTCTAAATTCCATGTTGCATTAATGCTTTTCATTTCAAACAATGTTCACTCGAAATCTAGGACTAAAGAATTGGGACCTGGAGTTTCCGTAGCATGGACACAGTCCTTTTTCTATTTTGTGAACCATTACGGAGGTTTACGCTCTAGCCTTTTGCTTGCCTCTTGGAAACTATAAGTTTGACTTCCGGGGCGCGTTGTGGTTACTTCCGGGTCGGGGACGCCTGTTACAACGAGGGTGATTGTACCAAGGTAATTACGCCAGACCTTCTAACTTTTCAAGCTTTATATGTAAACGAGCTGACTTTAGACAATATCATGGATTTCCTTCGAGCAACGGGATACTTATGCCTAATTTTATTTCCATATTTCTTGTCTTGTAGAATCTGGAAACCACACGTACCCATGTGGTGTTCCGTCACGAATTTTATCTGAATACATATTTTGGACCCATATACAATTATTCTTTGGATGGCACTGACGTGCATTACCTGGGCGTCCTCTATATAAAGGGCGATTGGATACTTACGGGTAAGAGACTGCCTTCGTGGGTGAAGGTGTGACTGAATTTACTGTTTGTGGTCGCTTAAAACTGATCACTATATTTGTATATATTGGGCTGTGAGAGTCATATTTATCGTTTTCATGGACACTTGGTTGTGTTAAATTTATGGACTTCGAATACATTGTGGGACTGTTTATTTGACTTTTGATAATTTGAAGTTGAAATGCTCATACTTCACTGTGAGTTCTAGTGAGATTTAGTGTTTGGTGAAATTGTTTACTCTGCCATTAGGTTTTATCTGTGTCTACATCCTTAAATGTGGATTACTAAATTATATCTTTACAGCATCAATTTGTCGTCTTCGTCATAATATTGGTTACCCTGCCGGGTTGGAATTATCACCGGACTTGGGGTGAGCAGCTTTTGTTAAATTATATACGGACATCCACAATGAGGGTTACGTGTTTTTCTTGACAATCTTTACCAACCAAAATTTGCGCTTTCCTTTCTCTTTCTCTTTTACCTACCTTTACCTAAACAGCCCTTAAAAGATAAAGATTCAGCCATTGAGGTATCGTTGTAAATACTTTGTATTACGCATCACACTGATGGGAGTTGCATGCGGTTGTTTGATATCACGCCTTCATTTACAATGAGAGCAATATATATATATTTTTTTTTTTTTGGATCTCATAATTTGTATTTATTCGGAACGCACTCATACATGTTTTCTAACCATACTGTGAATCCTGCTGACAGACTTGGACGTAACCATTACGAATATTAGTATGCTTTTCATTTCTTGTTTGAATTGTTTCACGGGTGTCTGTCCACTTTATAAATATATATATAATAATATATACTTTTTTTGAGTAATTGACTTGCAAGATTATCCTTTTCCATAACAAGCTTCAATGCTTCTAACCGCGGACTAAGGAGTTTAATGGTACTCTTTCTGTTTGTATTAACCTTATACAACCACTTTCTTTTGGGTTCCTTATGACGGGGTTTATTCTTTGGAATGTAGAGAAATGGCACATTCACTTTTGGTATTTTGTAACATATTATTGTTGTTGCAGACTCACTATAGGTCATTCATTTTTTGTATTTTTCCAGCCCTGAAGAGTTATAGTGTCTATGATTGTATTGACCTATAACGAAACACGTGTCGGCTGGCTGTCAATTTCTATTGGTGTGACCATCTAATAAAAGGAGTGACACATCAAAAAATTTAAAGAATCGACGTTGGATTATTGTTTTCGTAAAATACATATATGAGTACTATACTTGTTGAAACTTAAATCTGTGTGCGCGGGACTTTGTTGCATGAATCTTAAGTGTAAAAACCTTTTTACATTTAAAATTGAGGGGTTTTGTGTAGGGTCTCCCCTCCCTGCTTGCACCAGTGACTACTGTTTGTTTTCCAATTTTGATATGTACGCAAATTCTGTTTGAGCGCCATTACTTCCCGCATACTTAATACCCTCTTGCTGTTGTTCACTCGAAATCTACTGTGTAAACAAAAAAATGGGGTGGTTCAAAAAAACTTTTTTTTCCAACATGGATGTGAACCTATTGGCATAAAAAAAGGGGTGTGCATGTTTCTATTCATAAACAAAGGTAGTGTGTGAGAAAATGTATCTACTTGTCAGGTGCTGCTGGCACTGATCGGAGGTAGGGGGCGGGGGCGGGAGGATGCAGGAGGAGGGAGGATGCAGCAGAAGCGGCTAAGAAGAAATGAAAATAAAAACATACCTTTTTGCAGCTTCCTCGCCTGCCTCTCCTCCATAGTCCTCCTTCGCTCAGAGTCGGCCACAGGAAGCACACATAGGGTCCCAGTCAGCCAATTACAACACTGCCTTAGCAGGCTGTGATTGGTCTGAGCGCTGTTTTTCAGGGCTCAAACGCTGACTGGAGGCCTGGGTATGTTCTCCACATAGGCTGCGATGCAGCCTGCATGCAGAATATGCAAAGTGCGCAAACCTGTTTTGGGCGACCCGAGAGTGCCGTCCAAGCAGTCGTTGCACAATTTAGGAGGCTGCAACCACTCCTCCCCTGCCCCCTCACGCAAAGCTGTGGGCGGAATAAAATAAAATAAAATGATAATAACAAGAGTTATTATAATTTTATTTTATCTGTCTTTCACTGCAAAAAAGCAGTGGGGCAATGCTCCTCAGCCTTAGCGGAGAAGCCGCCACTGCTACTTGTGCACAAATTTCTGTGTTGGAAAAGAACTAGAAATTTGCAGAATAGAGCATGATACACCCTACCCCTTCATAGAGAAATGTGTATGATGAGGCTCTATGAACTCGCAATGCCTCATTCCCCCGCACAACCCTGCCCTGTTGCATGCCTCATGCTGGAAATGGCACAAAGCATACCAGTGTCACATGTGATCTATGCCTTTTTGGCAGGGCCAGACTGAAATCCCAAAATCAACCTTGCCAAAATGTTCAAATCAGCTCCCACAGCAGGGTGCCACAACAAGAATGGAGCCAAAGGGCTTTTGTGTAGACTGACAAACTCCCTCCAGGTCATTCTTAATAGTGTTTCTGGTCCTGTCCTTTTATGGGATTGCTTAATGTATTCAGGGAGTTGCAGTCTTTTCTTCCATTAAACTAATTAGAGTCCCACACCTGAAAACAGTGATTTCCCACTTTTCTAACTAATAGAAGGTTCTCTCGTTGATTGTGATGTCACTCACACGCTGTTTCCACACTCTATTCCCTCATGAAGAGGAGCTTGCCTATCTCGCTGTGGATTTTACTGCTCTGAATTGATGAGAAAAGACCGGGCGCCATCATAACTTGGGGTTCGCGGGTGTGGGGAAGAAGTTCTTATTCCCCTTTGTGTGCACCTGGGCGTACTGTTGCTGCATAGCACTGTAGCTCTACCACCAGTGATATTGCTAGTATTTCTGTAGGGTTACAAGGACAAAACAACTAGCCCAGGGAGCTCCAGCCTTTTCTGTAATAAGATCTACTTATGTTCAATGAAAATCATCCCAAGCTACTAATGTTATCAGTGTTGTAATGGTGATGGCATCAGGGCAAGATTATATATTTGGTCACCATATGCAGGATTACGAGCTGTGATCACCTGATTTCATCAAGCAGGGTTGCCAGCAATAAAGTGTAAAAAACGTTGTCCATGTGGTAATCCTCTACATATTAATAATAATAATAATAATACTGAGCTTATAAAGTGCCTGGTTACACTTGCCAGTGTGTGCCCGCGCTATACGTGGTCAAGCATCATTCAAACAGTAGCCCTAGGCAGGCAGCAGTTAAAACTTTGGGAACAGAAAAGTTTTAAGTTCCCTCCGGAACACCATCTCAGAGGTCTCCATGCGGAGTCTGACTGGAAGAGTGTTCCATCTGCGGGCAGCCAGGGAGCGGGAAGATCTTCCCCCATTCTAGCCCTGCTAAACCTGGGGACATACATCAGGCCCGCACCCTGAGACCGCAGAGGCCGAGTAGGTCTATACGGTGTAAGCAGGTTGCGCAGAAAGCCAAGGCCCTTCCCCTGAACGATCCTATGGCTAACACAGAGAGCTTTAAACTGGATACGTTCCTTAATGGGGGGTCAATGCAGTGCCTCCAAGGCCCTTTTAGAGGAAGCTCTCCTAGGCAACCGCAGCACCAGACGTGCAGCAGCATTCTGGATATGCTGCAGTCTCTGGAGACACCTAGTATTTGCTCCCAGGTAGAGGACATTCCCATAGTCCAGCCTGGAGGTAACCAGGGAATGGACCAGGGCCCTCCTAGCAGATATGGGGAGCAAATCAAGTGTCTTCCTCAGGCAGCGAAGAATACCAAAACACACCCCAGCAACACGCTGGGTGTGATAGTCAAAAGAGATTTTAGAATCAATCCATATGCCGAGGTTCTTAACCTGATCCTTAGGAGTAGGTAGGGGGCCCAACGTGTGAGGCCACCACGCCGAGGTCCAAACTGACGGGGACTTACCAACAATTAACACCTCAGTTTTGTCCCCATTCAGTCTGAGACAGTTGTTGGCCATCCATCCTGCCAGATCCTGAAGGCAAGATGCATACAATACAGTAATACATAACAGCCATAGCTGCAGGGCCCTTGGTATCAAAGCAATTGTATTAGTAATAAGTCTCCACAGTGCTGCATGATTGATCTGTCAGTATCAGCTTTAAATGCATTTTGGAAATTAAACTATTTTTCTCCAAACATCAGCTAATGAGTTCTGAAAATGCATACATTTTATCTCAAATACATGCTTTCTATTTTTGGCACACATATATTAACTCAAACCAAGAAAAGCTTCTGATTTACTAGACTGGGCTGCACACAGGAGAGCTACTCAAAGCTAGGTGACAAGCAAAACCTGATCTAGCTCCACATGATTCTGTTGCCAGTGCCGCCTGGGAGACTAATACCCCAAGTCACGTTAGGAAATTTGTTCATGAGAATCTTTGCGTTTATGTTGGCACCTTATGATGCTGGAAAATAAATTGAAAATTAGACCTGTTAAATCTATCACTGCTATTCCAGGCTTTTTCTAATTTCCCAACAATTAAAACTTTCTCCACAAATTATTAAAATAGGTGGAGGTTGCATTATTAAATTGGAGGGAGAATTTACTAAGATCCTCCTTATCTCCGAGGTAGTGAAGAGAACCCTTCTAATGGCGAAGGATGAAATCCTCACCAAGAGATCAGATTTATACAATGCAATGAAATTGCCCAGTCAGTCCCTGTTGTGAATACATTTTTGAAAAATCATGCAGGACTGGGAATAAGCCAAGATACGATTTTTTCACACATACAGTCAAATTACCAGATCTTTTGAAAAGTTTATCATATAAATATAGGCATGCTAAAGATGACTATGCTAAAAGATGGGTATAAATGATGGAAAACCAGCATTGCAGAAGATAAATATTAATGTTTTTAAATCAGTTAGTTAATTGGAGGGAGAACTTAGTATTTTGTGTAAAGTAGAACAGGATTTAAGAACTTCGCACAGATTACTAGTACTCTCATGGAACATATATGTTGTTTTTTGCAAGTTCATTAATACACTTCTACAGATAGTACAGCCTGACCTTCAGGTGGTCTGAAGACTTTTTATTTCCAACTAGGGTGGATTGCAATTTCTCAGAGATACATTCTAACCGCAATTGGATCTTGGCAAGCCTGATTAAATTATAGAAAAAATGATTCAAATGATGACTCTTTAATTCCAATAATTATTTATGTAAGTGTATTACATTTGTGTGAATATATTTGGTCCAATAAAGGTCTCTTCTTTGAAGCTTTCACTTGGTTATTTTCAAAATATTCATCAAGTATTGTAATACTGTTTAGTGTGAATGGCAAATCTCCTCTGATGGCATAGCCAAATAAACTTTTATTAATAGAAATCAGCACTGTATGGTAGACTATTTATTTGTTCATTCTTGGTATTTCACCCTTACAGAGGGAGAGGGAGTGACCATAGTCTGCTTCATTTGTCTCTGAAGCTAGAGAGTTGATATCCAAGGGGACCGGTACTCCCTTTAAAAAATGATTTTTCTAAAAGACTTACGACCTAGATTACTGAAAAGCATTTACTGCTAGTGACAAATTTTCAACAAAATCAATAAATTATTCAATGATCTGAAGTAAAGGTTAATTTTCTAAATTCGCAAGTATATAAAGTTAGGCAGTTGGTGGAATGCTTAGAAGTAAAAATAAAGACTGTAATGCTCCAAGTAAAAAATAATGACCTCCAATTTAAATGAGAGGAGAACCTGGTTCGATGGAGATTGTAGGCATTTAAAATATCAAAGAAGATTAATGAAGAACCCAAATTATTAAAAGGCTGGATATCTCCTCAAAACTCTAACAGCAGAATATAAGGGCATAATAAACAAGAAAAAGGGACTATATTATGATAATTGCTGGAATTGAGTGATTAATGTGATTGAATCAGTAAATGTTGGCAATTAGTAAATTAAGGTACAGGAAGTAAATCAAACAGGATGGTTTGCATGGTTGCTGAGGAATTCTTGGTAAAACATTTAGAGAAGATATATTCAAATGGTTATGTACTGACTGGTCAAGAATGCTTTATGGTCAAGATGGAGATGTTTTTCTCTGCTTTGTGTTGTAATTATAAAAGAAACAATTGCATCCTCAAAATTTACAAGAGCTGGAGGCCCAGATAACCAGGCAACAATCATAATTTGTAAAAAATGCACATTCGTTGGCTATGTGTAAAAAAATGGGGTTGTTGATTGACATTGACTGGGGTGTGAGCCCTGGTCAAGCAGCAGCCACAATCCGTGTCAGGGTGAGGCGCAAGCCAATGCTAAAATAACCTGTGCTCAACCCTCTTGTAGTGTGGCATAGAGCAGTCAGGCTTAACTTAGAGGCAATGTGTAAAGCATTTGTGCAACACATCAAACAGTTACAAAAATAAAGTCATTTTTTAATAAATAAAGCAAGACTAAAATGACAAAAAACCAATAGGTAGAACCGGAGATATGCAGGTTTAAAGATTACAGTGACAATATCGTCAAAAAGCACAGAGCACAAAAGCGCCAATGGTTGATATCTGGTAGTGCTGGACCAGGACAAATTAACAAGTTCAGACCAACTGCGATAGAGCGGGGGCAGCTACAGCGACCCAGTTTGACCCATTAGTCTGCTAAACAAAGTACTTGAATCCTTTTAACTGTCTGCGGGGCATTGCTTTGCGAGACTTTGTGCCGCCTGCGTATTGATTCAGATGAGCTGGCAGCTGTGCAGCAAGGCTTTGAGTCACTCTCTGTCAATTCTGATAAGGCTGGCAGCTGTGCTACAAGGCTTTGCCTCACTCGGTTTCAATTCTGATGAGGCTGGCAGCTGTGCAGCGAGGCTTTGCTGACTTTGCATCACTTTACGTTAATTCACTTCAGGTCCGATGGGGACCATAGCTGGGCTTGGCAGATCACCTTCAGGCCCACCTCGGAGGGTCCAGGCAAAGGTGGGAGGGCAGGACTTACAGACAGTCGCGGCTCACACAGGTAAATGCTGTGGGGGGGTGAGGTCCGGTGGGGGCAGGGTGAGGTGGGGGGTAATGGAGGCTGACATACAACGGCACTTTGAAAACTAACTAACTGAATAAATTAATAAAAACAGTTTCCTAGCGCTCGCCACATCGCAGACTTCAGAGATGCAATGAGCATAAGGAAAGTGCTTTTATTTATTTATATAGTTAGTTTTCAAAGTGCCGTCGTATGTCAGACTCCACTACCCCCCACCCCGCCCTGACTCACCGCCCCACAGCATTTACCTGTGCGACACGAGGCTGCTTACTGATGGCATAGTCTGTGGTGCTGGATTCTAGGTTGTTGAAATCCTGCTGTGTCCCTGAGGCTTCTGATCAGGAGGGCAGCAAACTAGCACTTGGAGTCAATTAGGGTTCCTTGGTTCACTGTTTTGTGTTCAGTCCTTCTCACAAAGGCAAGAGGGCAGCAGGCAGCAAGTCAGCACAGCAGGGCAGCAGTCCTTAAGAGCAGTAGTGCTTTAGAGTGGCAGTCCTTACAGCAGCATCACAGTCCTTTTTCCCGGCAGAGTATCCACAGGTCCAGAAGTGTAGTGAAGAGTTGGTATTTGAGGTCCAATATTTATACCCAGTTGTGCCTTTGAAGTATGGAGAATCTTCTAGAGGCATGTTCGTGAACAGTCCACTCCGAACTGCCAAGCCAGGCCCTTCCTGAACTGGAAAAAAGCATCCTGTGACCGGTTTTGGGGCTTCACCCATCATCAGCCAGCCTAGCTTGAATCAAGTCGGACTAACAGAAAGTGAATGAGAAGAAAGTTGCAGCGTGAGTTTGGTGCTGGTAGTCGAAGGCCTTCTCTTGGCGGAGACTTGTGCTCTGCAAAGAGCCCTTACCTTTTGTATTATTGGATTGATCGGAGTCAGGCACTACTGAAGGCACGAGCTGAGCAGTGAATTCAAAGGAACATGAGATGGATTGTAAGCACTTGCTTTTATGAAACTGGCACTTCAAGCAGTTTTCTACAGCGAAAATAAGGTGAGAGCTGCTGTGGGATATTTTAAATATGAGAAAATCTTTCCAAAGTTGCGTGATTGAAGATCACACTTATAGCTGGCAGCAGGCAGTTTTGAAAGACGGGTACTTACCTGGACATTTGTAAAACTGAGAAAAACTGAAAAAAATACATCTTGAAAGGCTGCCAGCTATTTGAGAATGCTACATAAAACAAACTGTGATGTTATCAAAGGAATCCCAAGAAAATGCAGTGCTCACGTTACCAACATATAACAATGGCTGGCTTTACATTGCAAGAACTGTAGAGAAAGAACTGACGGTTTTAGCTTTAATTTTGCTTCCCTAAACGCTGTTGCCAAATGATATTAGTGAGACATTTTATTGAAAAATTACGAGAACGAAAGTAACTTGTTCACGTCTATGCAAAAATGTGGAACACCTGTGGAAAGCATTTAAATGTGAAACTTAGTGTTACACTTCTGGTTGTTAAGGCTGTGAGAACAGCTTAAACACGTTCCTGTTTACAAGTGCAATAACATGGAAATGTCCAAAAGAATTGAGCATGGGCTTTCTCTTCAAATGTGTGTATTTTATGAGGCATTTGTGGTATCGCCTCTTTTACTGCACCACAGACGATTAGGATGCACGCCAACCAATCCACAAACCCAGACTGAAGTTGTTGGCGGTGAGCCCTCGAGCTCTACATCCCACTAACAGAAAGTGGACGGGAAGAAAGTAGCAGCATGAGTTTGGCTCTGGGAGTCAAAAGGCTACCCTTGGCGGAGACTTGTGCTCTGCAGAATGCCCTTACAATGTAATTATTGGAGTGATCGCAGTCGGGCAATAGTGAAGTCTCGAGTCGAGCAGTGAATTCAAGGGAACATGAGTTGGATCGTAAGCACCTGTTTTAGGAAACCGGCAGTCCAAATAGTTTTCAACAGAGTAAATAAGGTGAGAGCTGCTTTGGGACATTTTAAACATGGGAAAATGTATTTGAAAGTTGCATGATTAAAGGTTACACATATGGCTGGCAGCAGACCGTTTTGAAAGAGTGGTAATTGCGTGGACATTTGTGAAACTGGGAACAACTGGAAAAATACATCTTGAAAGGTTGCCAGCTAATTGAGAATGCTACATAAAATGAGCTTTGATGTTATCAAAGGAATCTCAAGGAAAATGCCGCGCACATTACCAACATATTACAATTGGGGACAATGGCTGATTTTACATTGCATGAACAGTAGAGAAAGAACTGATGGTTTTAAGTCTAATTTTCCTTCCCTAAACGATTTTGCCAACCGAAAAGCGTGTGATAATTAGGGCCCGATTATGATGACGTGTGGACCGCAACCGATCGTTTGGGGTTCGCTCGACATATGACATTGCGGTCTGCCTGCTGCATTATGATGCGACGGGTGGAGCAACCGTTCACTGCATTTTCCAACGGGGTCAAGGTGCCCGTCTGTGCATCAGAAGCCATCCATAATCCCCTAATGACAGCAGAGCAAGGCTCGGCTCTGGAAGCCGGGGTTATGATGACAGTTTGTGACAGCCCTTTCATGTCGGCCTTTCTGACATGGAAAGGCTGTTGGAAAGTGTTTTTGGGGGCCCATAGCAGGGCCCCCTCCCCCCCCAGCCCCCCACTTTTGGGCCTGGGGGCACCTATAGTGCCTCCCTAAACATCCCTGCACTGTGCCACACGGTGCAGGAATTTACAGAAAAAACTCAATTTTACAATGGAAGCTTGTACTAGGGGCATTTCCCGCCCAACCCACAAGCTTCCTTCATAGAATGGATGTTTCAGACCGCCCTATAGGCAGTCACATCCTAGTGCATAGGTCTGAAATGCCGACCTATGGTCAGGTGGTTCTAGACCGATACAGTGTCAGGCGGTCTCAAGTCTGCCCGACATCATAATCAGGAAATAACGAGAACAAAAGTAACTTTTTTATGTTTATGCAAGTGGCAACACCTGTGGAGAGCATTTAAATGTGAAACATAGATGTGCACTTCAGGTTGATAAAGGCTGTGAGAACAGCCAAAACACGTGCCTGTTTACTAGTACTTTAAATTGGAAATGTCCCATAGAACTCGGGCTTTCTCTTCAAATGGAGAAACAAGTTTCAGAAAAAAAGGCAGGAGTCCTGCTAAATCCCTGGTGGTGCTCTGAAAACAGCACCACCACTGGTGCTAAATGTATCCACATACCTCTCCAAACTCCATTTTGAGAAAGGAAGCCGGCACTCGAAGTCAGGGGAACATAACCTGTTTAATGGATCAGGTCACCATGGACATTAGAACACAAAAGATGCGTTTCGGCAGTGCCACTGCCTTTGTCAATCTAAAGTGCGCCATGTTGGTGCTCCATTTAAATATCAAAAGCAATAGACATAGACAACATACTTCTGTTCGCAGAAAAATGATAAACATGTGTGAAGACGTAAAACATTTAAACATTACCATAGCTTCTTAGTATCAATAACAACACAATTGATACTCTTAAATGAGTTTACTGTGAAATAACGTCCAACCAGTGCCACTGAGCACCATTCAGAAGGGTCCACTTATGTTGCAAAATACCACTTTGCATCTTACTGGCACACATAAAAAAACTGGACTGGAATATAATTCAAGTCCTCAACCATACTGAAATAGTCTGAAAAGTCCTAAAATAAACGCAGGCCAAAAATTGCAGGACTTGGTACATTTACTTAGATTGAACACTCAAGGCCACTTATAAAACTGCTTAAAACAACAGTGCCACCTTACATACATATCCATAGACTCCTATGAAATAAATCATGTATTGATCCTCGAGGGACCCTCTGTCCTTGTCATTCCAATGGAATACCGAGCACGGCTCACAGAGTCTCATAGTTTTATCTCCAATTGGAATACTTACGGAAACGACAGCATTGGAGTTTACTTTAATTCATGTGTATGGTGTGATTCAATACGGCACTCACTGTTAAGGTCCCATGACCCCACCGCTCAGCCAGTGCCTTTATCGTGAGGCCCAGCTCCAAATAAGGGTGGCATTCCCAGGATGAGGACAGGACTTGTCGTGGAGGATCAAAGTCTCCACCATCAGGGAGGAGCCAAGCCGGCGTCTAAGATGGCCGCCCAGCCCCTCGGCTCCGAGTACCATCTCCTCCCGGGTGTACATTCTGCTTGATATCCTGATCCACAATGGTACACACGGGTACATGAACAGTTCCGGCTACTTATGGCGCAATCCCGAGGTTCGTGCCTGCTTCCTACGGGGAGAAACAGCCAACGGCGTTTGCGGCCCGCGGCAGCCCAAAGACTGGGGACTCGACTAGATTGAAGGGCCGGTCACCGAGCGAACAACAGCGGCCACCTGTGGCAGGGAAGGGCCGGTCGGCTCCGGCGCGAAAAGAGACGGCCGATTCTTGGCACACTCACTCGGATCGATTGGGGGCAGGGATCGGGGACAAGCCTGTCTTTGTGCCCCTGAGTAACGTGTATATTTGCTGGAACTTTGCTCGCTTGCTGCCGGGGAGTGTTAGGAGACCCCGTCCCGCTCACGGCGGGAGAATCCCGAATTTTTGCCGAGCCGCGACCAAACAGTGCTGATTCCACCGGTGGCTGCGGTCTGGTTGCACTTTAACGGTTTCGGCGGCCCTGATGTTGGTTCCATGACGCCCGATGCCCCACTGCGTGTGTCTCGGCCCCGACCCAGGATGGTGCTGCCCCGGAGCATAGCGAGGGGAGCGGAGTGCAGCTTCTGGAAGACTGAGACCCGATCTAATGCGCACCATATGGAGACAGAGAACATGACAAAAGGGGGGCACGGAACAGAGCTACACCTTGGCGATCTTCTGGCGGCCTTAGCTGACCTTCGCGACTCTCTGGAGCAGGATGCCCGATCACTGGGGAGTAAAATGGATGATGTGCTTTCTGCGGCGGAGCGAATGAGACCGGATGGTTCGTGGACGCAAATCGAGCTGCCTTGTTTAGTACCCAGATGCAACACTATGGCGTCGGACACTGATACCGCTGAGTCCGAGACACATACTCTCGAACCATTTCCAGTTAGTGATGTCGGAGACCTGGGACTATCTGTGGGCCTTAGCCTGGAACCGAGCGATGGAACTTCTCTCCATGTCATGCTGTTAGTATCTCTGGTCCTGCTCCAGCCGTGCTTGGACATTGAGACATTCTCCCCCCGCTCTGTTTTGCCGATCGAAGTGTGGCAGTCATGTTTTTGTGCCAGGTTGGGACCATCGTACTGGCAGGGAATGGGCTTGGCTGGGGTCCGGTCACATCGACGCACTGCAGACTTGCTGCTTTTTGGGTTTGCTTTGGTATTCCGATTCCCTGTGACTATGGATTTAGAGTGCGATAAGTTGGTGGGCCATCGCGGTATGAGCAAGACTGGACAAGGATAAATGCTGTTTCCTCCGTGTTGATATTTGCTGATTATGGGTTCGTGAGGGATGGGCGACATAGTGTTTTACTTAATGACAAAGTGGGCTGATTCTGTACCTAGTGAATTGTTCTATTGTACTGACTTGAGCAAATGTAGTTTACATCCTGTGCACACACAATTCTTGCATGAGGGAGTGGCCGGGGGTTTGCTAGGGGGCTCCTCTCCGTTTTTCACTTCTTTCCTAGTAGTTGTAGATTAGAACCCCCTGTTCTTCTCTTTCTCTTCCTCTCCCTTTCATAGACTTCGGGGTTCATCCTCTCTTTCTTCCCTCTCTTGGGTTCTTCTTTTAGTTTAGGTGGGTGGTAGTTCTCTTTCTCTTTCTTCTAAATTTCGGGTTCCATACAATGGGCGACAGGCACGCTGCTGAGGGGGAGGCCGTAGCTGGAGGCAGGGGTGCAGGGTGGGGGGTTAGGGGAGGGGTATTCTCTGTTTTCTTTCCCTAATTCAGTCTCTAGGGCCCCTTTTTCTCTCTTGTTCTGTTTGGCCTTTTCCTTTCTTTTTCTCTTATTCCTATCCTTTGGGATTCCGAGTGGTAGGCACCTGCTGTATGTTCTTATGGTTCAAAGTACAAGGATGGATGTCATCATAAAGTTCCCAGCTACAGCGGGCGTGTGCTGCATTGGGGGGCGTAATGTACTATTTACTGTCTATCCTGTTTAATGTGCGTTAGTGCCAACGCCCTGCCTGCAATGGTCCCGATTGTGAATATCCTGCTTACTGATATCCCCTTGTTTCGGCATTGTTGGATCGTACGACATCGGATCCTGCTCTCCCTTAAAAACTCTTAAAAGAAACCTCTTATATCCTGGCACCAATGTGGTGCGGACATTATCCTGGACTTCGATAGGGCAGTGAGGGGGCGGAATGTTGCATATGTTTGGTTTCATTGATTTGCACTGACCGTCTCTGTACTAATTACTGTCTGGGGTTATTCTGGATCTGATATTGTATTTGCCTTAAGTGAAAATAAAGGTTTACAAAAAAAAAAAAAAAAAAGTCTCCACCATGAGAGTCTCTGCTGCCAGCACTGAACCTTCACCTCCACATATGCCATCTCCTCGTCTCCTTCGTCTCACTCCTTTCTTGGGGACATGCCAGCTTAAACACAATTTTCCATAGGGATTATGAACATGAGTACAACCCAAGCTGCTTAAAGGAATTACACCAAATTTGGCAAAAAGCTAGATCTTGGTCCAGAAAGATCTCTTTTTGTAATTTGGATTCAATCCATTTAATAGTTTTGCAGTTATTAAAAAAATAGAATTATAGATATCTAAGGAGGATTATCCTCTGTGGCTATGACAAAACTCACATGGAGATCTGATTGGCTGACAGCACTTCAACCAGTTTTGGCATTCATCTTGGGACTCGGATTCTACAGCCTATGTATACAAAGTGAAGGGGGCAGCACAGCCAATTTCTGTTCCTGGGACTGCCACCTCCCAGGGCCCGGCTGTGCACAGAAAAAGGGAAGGGGGCCACATAGCCCTCCTCACTGAGTCATTAGAGATTCTGAAGACCCAATTGCTCAGAGCCGGCTTTAGCTATCTTCGTAGGGGTGCCCACCCCGGTACACAGCAGTTTTCCTGCCCACACTGGTGCTGGCATGGAAACCTGTGTTTGCTCTCACTTGACAGGAACATTTTCAAAAGTCCTGCCAAGTGAGAGCAAACACTTAGGGGTCCATTAGGATGGCGGGCGGACTTTGTCTGCCCGCCATCCTATCGGTCCTTGGGACCGCCTGCCATAAAGGCTGGGGTCCCGTGGGGGGTAATAGGATGCACCCGCCACTGTGGCGGGCGCATCCTGAATTGTTGGCATTGTGGCGGGCGGTGCTCTCAGCACCGCCCGCCACAATGCTAACAATGCACAAATGCATTTGCATTAACAAAGAGGCAGGTACCGCGCGGTGCCCGCCGCTTTGTTAATGCAAATGCAGGGGGGTACCACAGGTACCCCCCCCGTGTGCATCCCCCACAGCTCCTTCACTCCGGGGGCCCGCAGGGGGCCCCCAAAGTAAAGACCGCATGCCTTTCCGTGGCGGCATCGCTGCCACGGAAAGGCATCTGTTCTGGCCCATCCTAATATGGCTGGTGGTGTCTAATGGACACCGCCACCATGTTAGTCCTTTTCCGCACCGGTCGCAAGGCGACCGGGGCGGAAAAGCGGCGGACGGTCTTTCCGTCCGCCACGGTCCCCCCGCCATACTAATATGGTCAGGGGGTATTTAGGTGAGGATGGCGGGCGGATTTCCCCCTCCAGGACGGCGGTGGTTACCGCTAGCCTGGCAGGGGGCAATCTGCCCGCCATCCTAATGGGCCCCTAAGTTTGCTTGCAGCAGACTTTTCATCTGTTTCCCTGCCCGCTTTGAAGCGGGCAGGGAAACAGATGAAAAAACTGCTCCTGCCCGAATGGAACAGCACTTTCAGCTGCTCCCTGCAGGTGGAAGAAATGTTGCCTCTCGCAGGAGATGGGGAGCTGAATGGGGCTGTGGGGGGTATTTGGGGCCCCCCTGCGGTCCCCAACAATTATGTAGTGGGTGCCTGTGTAGGCTCCAGAGCACCTACACTCTATTGGCCAGGCCCCGAGGTCTGGGGTCCCCAGGGTTGAAATCGGCCCAGGACGGGGGCCTTGTGGCACCCCTCCCCCTTATTTAGTTAGCCTGACCATGAGGGATGGGGTCCCCGGGGACAATATTGACCCTGGGAGGGGGCTGTGTGCACCCCTGGCCCATAATATATTTGGTGGGCCCTGGAGGATGGGGTCCCTAGGGCCAAATGCAGCCCGGAGAGTATAGCCACATACCCCAACTCTTCTAAATATATGTGGCAGGCCCTGGGAGATGGGTTCCCCGGGACCAAAATCAGCCTGAGGAGGGGGACTGCATACTACCTTTGGGGTGTAGGACACAGAGCCTGTTCGCAGGCTAGGCCCTGCGGCCAACTCAACGCCACTCCCACACTGACCTGCATGGCCAATGGCCATACCCAGTGTGTGGGTGGTGGGAGGTTGGTTGCAGGTGGGGATTGCCCACAGGACCTGGCCACTGGCCAGAGGTAAAAGGCTGTGTGTTGGTTTAACGTATGGTAATTAAATATTACTTTACGTAGAAAAAACGTAGAAATTCATTGGAAGAAAACAAAGGTTACAGGGACATTATAGTTAGGAAGTAGAATTAATAAAACCTTAGAAATTAAAAAAAAAGGTTACAGGGATGTTATAGTTAGGTTCACATTTTACACACACAAAACCAAAGAAACTCAGCAGTTATAGTTAGAGTTATCTCAAGTAACTGTAACTCCTGCCCTCGCTATGCACTGCTAATGTCTCCACCTATTACATCACTCATGACATCTTTAATGACGTCATTGATAATATCACTGCAACATTTTCTGTAAAATTATTGATGAGAAAACTGCATGGCGGGTTGTGAGTCATTGTTACCTTTGGAGACAAGTTATAGTTACTTGAGATAGCTTTAAGAGGTAAGTTTCTGTGGATTTTAGAGTTTAAAATCTTGCGCTGTTACTGAACATTTCACTCAATTATAACATTAGTTTGGGGGCGCTAGAGGGCGCACACACGGAATGGCTGCCTGACGGTGAAGCTCCTGAGCCCTGGCGAACTAATCCTTAATTTATCCTACCTTCCTGGAGAGTGAGAGTTCCCAAGTACCGCTATTTGGGGGCAGCATACGTCCATCTGCACCCGGTTCAAATCCTGGACTTCTCGGAGACACAGGGGCCGAGAAATCGAACTTGCTGGCACTCCCCGGAGGCGACGCTGGAGCCGGAGAGACGAGAGGATCGGGCAGAGGTCACTACGTGAGGCCGGTGACTGCCACGAGTCGGGAGGCCCCCGCTCATAGGCCTCGGTCGCGGAGCCTGTGGTAGCCGCGGCTGTCGGCGGTGCGACCCGCCATCTCGACTGCCCAGTGGAAGACCCCCCCGGAGTCCCGACACCTGCAAGTGTGTATACACAGCCCTAGCATACTGGTCTCTCCTCTGTGTGCGGAGGCGGGAATGCCGCGGAGGAGCGGGCGCTGGATGAAAGGAGCGCTGTGAGGCCTCGTATCTGTGACTGAGGCTGCCGTCGGATTCCTTCCCTGTCTCGGTCCCGCTGCTGACAAGAAGGTACTGTGCGCTGCCGTGAGGCGAGGGCCTGCAGGTGTGGTGAAGGTCGTCCGGACCTGGCGTTACTTCCCCCGCCCTGTTGATCCTGGCCTTGGGTACCATCTGGGCTTACTAACACCGGCGGAATTGTCATACCCCTGCACCCACGGAGGCCTTTATGATACCGCCCTGAGCAACGTTGGTAGGAGTACACAGTGGGCTGCAGCGAAGATTGCAACCCGCCGCGGGGCTGTGCTGCGGCCTGCTCCCTTCCCCCGAGACAGCGCGGCAGTGCGGAGCTGCGGGAGAGATAACACTGGCTGGATATCACTGTCTGCATGGCGCCTGCTGTTGATACCTCACACACGTGTGCAGGCCCAAAAGGAATACAGTACACACTTATATCCCCCTCTGCATACATCACTAAGGAACGTTTTGACAGGATAACCTGGCCCTCACTAGCTATTGGTGGTGGCCGGTGAGATATCCCTGGTCTATATGCTCCTCATAGTGCTGGCACCTAGATTGGATTACGCATTGGGTGGCCACTGCATTGCTGATAGTTCACGACCACGTGAAGTCGCAGTATACTGATCTGGTGTGAAACCCTGCGCATCATCGCGCTAACGGGGGCCGCAATCCCACTCTAGGACGGAAGAGGGGTGTGGTGACACCACTGGGCTCCACGGTGGCGGGCAGCGAGAAACGCAAAAGCACGATGGTGCGTCCGGATAATCGCCAACCGAAACTACATTTTGACAACGCGAAAAAAGGGTCGAAGACGGTGCAGGAGGAACCAAGACTCACTGTGGCAGATCGTACTGACACAGGCTCGCCCTCTAAAGATTTAGACATGCACCGGCTCCTGCAGGAGATGAGACAGGGTTTTGCCACGGTGGTGGAGAAAGTGGACAGCATGTCCTCTAGACTGGATGTCCTGGTGCATAAAGTGGACAAACATGAGGAAAGAATTGTGGCGGCGGAACAACGTATATCAGATAATGACGACATCACTGCCTCACATTCGACCCAACTGGCCCGCATGGACAACCTGCTGCGGGTTATAGCGGCAAAGAACGAGGATTTGGAAGCCCGCAGCAGGCGCAATAACATTCGCGTCACAGGTATTCCAGACTCCACAGATACGGGCAGGATGGAGTTGTATGTGGAGAAACTCCTAAGGGCGTCGGTGGGTGAAGATGCCTTCTCTCCGCAATTCATAGTCGAAAGGGCGCATAGATCACTGGCCCCTGTGCCTAAGCCCGGAACGCCACCAAGACCTACAATTGCTCGCTTATTGAACTACCGCGATCGCGATGCCGCATTGAGAGCTGCCCGCACCAAACAAACCCTGAACTATAATGGCTTCACCTTTTCCATCTATCCTGATTTCACTCCTATAGTACAGGAAGAGGGAAGGAAATTCCTGAACGTCAAAAAGAAATTGCGAGACGCCCAGATAGACTATGCATTGCTATACCCTGCAAAGCTAAGAGTGACACACCAAGGCAAGCAACGCTTTTTCACGAACCCGCAAAAAGTTGAAGATTTCTTGAAGGCACTCAGGAAGGCACAGAAAGAGGGTCGACGTCGAGATGATGACCGCGAGGAAGACTCATCGGCAGCGGATGAAGCAGATTGATGTAGAGTGCTTCCCTTTGCATAGACAACTGGGATCATATCGTGGCTCGTTGAGACTGGAGAAAATGGTGACCGGACACTAAGACACCATACTGAAGTTGGGGACTCTTGAATTCTTCCGGTGGTAAAGTATTCCAGGGACCTCTATCTCGCCTAAGCCTCCACCAAGGGTGGTACAGAGCAGGAGGCCAACGGAGAGGGAAGTGGCTGTGCGCTCTCGATGTTGTTTCCCTACGGGTGCACCCCAAACAAGGGAACCAGTTATGGAAGTTGGGGGGGGTGGGAGGGAGGGGAAGGGTGGGAATCGGTGGCTGCTGGCATGATTGGGATGCAGTAGTGGGTGGGGGGAAGAGTATTGAAGGGGGGGAGTTTTTGCCTTACAAGGCAAGACAGTGGTTGTTGGGAATTGATGGTATGGTACATCGCCTGGGAAGAGATGGCTTTATAGACTCTGCTATGGCATGCTGCAATAATATGATGTTTTTCAACTTATGGCGGGGACAGGGCCTGATACGAGACTGAATTGTATGTCATGGAATGTATGGGGTCTAAATAATGCCAAGAAATGTCGAAATGTGATTGCGTACTTGGATCGCCACCAAATTCAGATTGCTATGTTACAAGAAACACAAATCTCACCACAGGCACGCACCGCCTTCGCAGGCAAATGGGCAGCCGCCCGAGTATTTACGTCTTACTCCACTTATGCAAGAGGGGTGGCTATCCTGATTAGGCGCACGGTGCCATTTCATGTGTGTGGTGAACTGACAGATGTGGAGGGCCGCTTTGCTCTGATGTGGGGGCGCCTGGGCCATGACACCGTTACATTAGTGAACTGTTATGCACCCAATGTAGATATGCCGAATTTTTTTAATACACTATGGGGACACATTCTGGATGTGGGGTCCTGTCATGTTATCTGGGGGGGCGACTTTAATTTAGCACTTGCTCCCCAACTGGATAGAGCGGACGGAGTGACACATCACAAGCCTAGGTCCAGGGAGGCCTTGTTAGGTGTGATCACGGAGGGTAACTTGGTGGATAGCTGGCGCTACTTGCATCCTTCCTGTAAAGAGGGCACACACTTTACATCACTGACTGGCACATGGGTGAGCCTGGACTACTTCTTTCTGTCTAGAGAACTTAGTGTGGGAGTGACTAGGGTAGCGCACCTTCCGAGAACATACTCCGACCATAGTCCTGTCCTGATACACCTACAGGTGCCTGGATGGGACAATCCCCGTCCACACTGGAGGCTACGGCCAGCGGCCCTATTAGACACAGTGTTTCGTACTGAACTTGGCAAGGAAATTGCTGCTTTCTTCCCCCGAAATAAGGGCTCTGTAGACTCGATTGAACACATTTGGGAGGCCTTCAATGTCACGATCAGGGGACATTGCATATTGAAAAGTTTTGGCGTGTTACGTGACATACAACGCACAATCCACACACTTGATAGAGAACTGAAGGTCTTGGAAGCGCGGATGGTAGCAGGAGACAATGTGGATAGGCATGCGGAGTTTAGGGACAAGCTGACGAAATATGAGGAGGAGGCGGCCAGGGAAGTAAAGTTTAAAGGGAAATATTGGCAGGTGAGAGAATACTGCGAAGGGGACAGACATGGCAAAGCCCTGGCGGTGTTAACACGTACCCCGCACACTCCAAATACAATATTAGAACTTGTGGTTGACCAGGGACGGACGATCAGAGATGCAGACGGTATATTAAATGCATTCCTGTCACACTATCATATGTTGTATACCACAGCCACAACCACTTAGGTCTCGTATAATGACTTTCTTGGAGACGTGGCGCTATGTTGGCTCAGTGATGGTGATAGAGCCTTCCTGGCTGCTCCGTTCAAATTGGACGAAATCAGAGATGCTATTATGTCGCTTAAAAATGGAAAGGCACCCGGCGTGGTGTGGCTCACTGGTTAGAGGCGGCAGACCTGTAAGCAGAGAACGGCCCAGGACCAGGGTTCAATTCCCGACGCGGCAGGATCTTGGACCAGGGTCAACGGACTCGATAATTCTCACCTCAGTGCCTACTCTAACCAGGGAACACACTCTGCAACTCTGGGCATTAAGCTTGCCTCATCTCTACAATGGCCCCAGACGCCGGGGATGCCTGGTTTCACCCTGGAGATACCCAGAAAGGGACCATCTCACAGGGAAAACCAGGACGGGTTCCCCAGAGGTCTACAGCGCCAGGACACTCGGTTAGAGTAACAGTGCACTTTACAAGTATCCCACATTTACATTTACATTTACATTTGATGGGCTCCCAGCCGAGTTCTATAAAACAAATATAGACATTATGGCCCCTGTCCTTCGAGAGGTCTTCGAAGAATCGTTAGCTGACGGAGTCCTTCCCTGCTCAATGCGTGAGGTCGTTATTACCTCACTACTGAAACCTGGCAAGAGCCCCTCCGCCTGTTATTCCTATCGGCCACTATCGCTCTTGAATTGTGATGTTAAGATACTGGTGAAAGTGCTAGCCACCAGGCTGTCCCTTCTTATGACCCGGATTGTACTACCTGATCAGTCTGGGTTCGTCCCGGGTCGTTCCACCTCCCATAACCTGCGCACATTGTTCTCCTTACTCTGCACGGTGCACCCTGATACTCCTGTTGCGGCGGTTTTCTTGGATGCCACTAAGGCATTTGATTCTGTTGAATGGCCGTACTTATTCACTGTCCTACAGCGTATGGGATTCCCTAACTTATTTATCTCCTGGGTCCAACTGCTTTATACGAAACCAACAGCGAAAGTCTTGATCAACGGACGTCTGTCCCCCTCCATTGAGATAACAACGGGCACCAGGCAGGGATGCCCACTATCCCCCCTTCTTTTTGCAATAGCCATTGAACCTCTAGCTTGCAGGCTCCGTCAGTTACACCGCGAGAGTGCAGTTCACTGTCTCCAGCGCCAGATCGATGTGTCGTTATATGCGGACGACATGACGCTATTTGTCAAAGATCCGGTACATTACTTGAACCCACTGCTTCGGGAATTTGTGGTATTCGGCAGGCTATCCGGAGTGCGCATCAATTGGGCTAAGTCCCAATTTTTCCCTCTCACAGATGCGGTCCCTGATTTCCCACTCGACTTCCCTTTAGAATGGTGTCGCTTGGACCTGCGATAACTTGGGGTCCAAATATCTTGTGACAAAGACGAGACGTTGCGATTGAACTATGGTGTGGCGGTCATGAATCTTACCGCGTCGGTTGATCGCTGGTTATCCCTCCCACTTTCCATGGCGGGAAGAGAGTCGCTGATCAAAATGGTGGTACTGCCTCGATTCCTATATTTTTTCTCACTATCCCTTACTACCCGGGTGCGTTTTTCTTCAAAACACTAAAGACGGAACTCTGTCGATTATTCTGGGGGGTAAACAACCGCGGCTACGATGGGCGATGCTGACACAACCATATGATAGGGGAGGCTTCGATGTGCCTGATTTCGAGGCATATTATTTATGTGCTCAAGCACATCACGCATATCATTGGATGGTTCCCACTCCATATATGCCGCAACTTGCGGTCGAGGATTGGATTGCGAACCCTCTCCCTCTCAATGGGCTACTATATTGCCCAGTGTCGTCCATTGAAACACCGGGCACCTCTGTCACCTGCACCATAGATGCCTGGAATCGCATAACTGATAGGCTGGAATGCGCCTTTCCGTATTCTCCTCGGCTACCACTGGCATATCACCCAAAGCTTGCACTTCTACGGGAACGCGGCTTCCAACTACTCTGTCAGCGACTACAGATTACCTGTTGGGGCAACCTTTTCTCCAATGGCCAGTTCAACTCTGCAGTCCAGTTCTTTGCAGCTTACAACCCCACTCCATTATATTACATGCGGTTGCGCCAGGGGATGAAGGAGATTCTCCCTGACTTTGTAGTAAATAAATAATTAATTACCGGTACTATTTTTGAATACAGTGAATAAATCAGATAGCTCAATAAATAAGAGACAGGATTCGAGGTATCTTGAGTCTTCAGGCTTTAATCGGGCATAAGGGAAGGGACAGAACAGCCTGGAAGCACGGGACGGCAGCTGCACGCCGAAATGGGAATCGGGATAAGGGTAAGGGGTAACTTTTAGTAACAGTGCACAGTATATATACTTAAACAAATACATTACATTCAATACAGTAGGCGTAGCAGTAGGCGTATCTCGTAGCAGTCGCGAAAGATAAAGGCAAAATGATGTAACAAGAAGGCGTGTACAGGGCGTATACATAGACATGTGATGCAAACGTCACAGAAGTGTCATAAATGGGGCGGAAACATGGAGGGGGCTACCTGAGTAGCTGGGACCTTTAACCTAGTGGTGCGCGCAGACGGGCAATGACGTGTTACCAGGAAGAACTGGGGGCTATGACTTCTGTGCTAGAAGAGGAGACTACAGTCTGCAGTGTCAGAACGACATGTACCTATATCATATCTGGTATCTGATGTTTGGAGTACATATTGATGGAATCCAAAAGTTATCAGGGCAAAGGCTACTAGACACTAAGACTAGTGCGTGCATAATTCTATATGTATTGCGTGTGCTAGGAATATTCTATGAATATTAATACAGTATTTCTCTTACATGGAGTCAGGAAGGCTAGACCATGGCTGAAACTGTTGATGCGATTCAGTAGCTTAGGAATGCAGAGAAGGAGGGCTGGACTGATAACTAGAAGCATAACATACTCTTGGCAGACTGGCAGGCAGAGCCAGGCCGGGCCGGGCACTGCGAGGCAGGAAGTAAGTGAAGGGTCAGGGATACAGGTGGGGGCTGTATCGCTCCTCGGAGAGGGTTCAGAAGTCTGGAGCTGAATCTGATGTCCGGGCCCTTTTGAGGCCTAGAAACGGGGACAATTCAATGAATTAACGTGCACACTGTAAAACGTGGCAACATAGGCCTAATACTCGTTGTTTTCACGAGAACTGGAAACTGGCATACTAGAGTTGGACACAACTGTAATTGCGTCTTTAATCGATCAAAGTGGGATACATGCATATCGATCATGCACATATAACATAATATGGGGAACACGTAGGCACATATAACATGGCAAAATTTACTTTTCCACATTCCCTCCTTGTGCCCTACGTTTCCAACAGGAAACATCAATATTCATGATACCATCTATCATTTCATATAGCATCATTTGCTCGTCTCGAATTGTCTTGGAACGGGATTTAGGACTAGGAATACAAGAGGTAGCACACATGCCGCAAATCGCAGGGCCACATTGTAAACAGAGGTAGCAACTGAATATGATCATTACTGTTATACCTAGGAATGACAATACTTTCCATCCCCAGGCAGATATGATACTCCAGAGCCAACCGGACCATGTCCAGGTGCCTGGATTCTGGTGTAACTGATGGGCAATTTTATGAAGTCTGGTTATAGCTGAATAAACAGACGGCGCGTTATTAGGAATGAAAATGCAGCAACTAGATCCGATGACTCTACATGCTCCTCCTCTATCGGCCAGTATGACGTCAAGAACGAGACGATTTTGGAGCACGTCAAATCTCATAGCAGATTGCTCTTCAGTTAAGTTACCTAGAGCGGAAGTAGTCTCATTCACTACTGCTTCAAGGGTTCTGGTTAACCTACGTATTAGCTTACTATTCTGGATAGGTCCTATAAAGAAAAAGAAACCTTTATTGAAGTCTTGATATTGTTCTAGAGTAGTTTCAGTTTGATCGACAATCGGGGACTCGATCTCCCTTCTATGTCTGACGTGTACTAGATGTGTGTTTCTGTGATAATCGGATGGGGCTAGGAAAACTGGTGGCAGTAGGAAAGCAATGTAACATGTTCCATCCCAATCGAGGGGCAGACGAACATATGCGGTCTGACCACAAACAAAATAAGAATGACGTGAGGCTTTGAAAATAGATTTCCCACTGTCACTATACTCGACAATAGTAGTACAATCACTATGTCCTACATGTGCGGAACCATTCTTTCTGACACATAATTCGCCTTTGACTGGTAGTACTGAAATAGCAGGCAAATCTGGAGTAGTATCGGACTCAACATTCAGGACCATGAAATTCGAAGAATAATTACCTAAATCATATACTTCATTTTCTAGATCTAACCCTGTTCTATGGGAAAGACCTTGCTTGTCTGGAAAACATGTTTGATTCAGAAAGGACATATCTGTGGAGGATAACGTTAACATTGACCATGCTCCACACGAACCATTATGTGAAAATGGATAAGGAAAGAGTGGCAGAACTCCCTTCGGTGTCTGGAAAGGGGGGAGTCGACCACACACCCAACAATTAGTGGCATTGCTGGTCTGGTGTGAATAGTGCAACATTCGGATGAATGTATTGTTACGCATAGCAAGACGATAGGATAGCTCGTGAGGAGGCAGATCACTAAAGGTGTGCTCTACTGTAGCATTGGAAAACATAAATGTAAAGCATAACTTGTGCAGGTAATCATAAGACTCAAAAATAACAAGAAGAATAGAACGATAATACATCTTTTAGAGTTTTGACTAACTCTCTCACTGTGTGGGTCTATCTCATACATGTCAGGAACCTGTCTAACCGTTTCACCCGAGAGGGACTTAGACAATTAAACTGGCTGACTTATTTTACTAGACCGGAGTTTCTTTTTATACTCCTGCTGCGGAGTTTTCTCTAACAGGGGAATTTTGAACTCAGAGTCTGTTTTTAGGCAGTCTTTAGGAATAAGGCAGTCCTTAATAAATGTCTTTTGTCGTAATCCATGGAATTTCTTGATATGACTGATGTGGACCCATCCTCGGCGTCCCTCAAGCTTGACCGCGGTCCTTGTAGTTAATAACACCATTCGGGGCTCCTTCCAACGGGGCTCCAGCGGACTTGAACGATCAAAATTGCGGACCAAGACATGGTCTCCAGGAACGACTTCATGCGGTTTCACCTCAGTGTTGTCTGGAAATGCAGCGGCAACCTGTGAACGACAAGAGTGTAGGGAAGACATCAAGGAAGCTAGGTAATCTGTCAGCATATTACTGGAAACATCTGTAATACTACGGGGTCTAGGTGTACCCCACATGTTTGGAGGACGGCCGAATACGACCTCATACGGGGACAGACCTGATCTGGAATGTGCAACCATCCTCATATAGAATAGAGCGACTGGCAGGGCTACTAACCAATCTACACCTTTTTCTCTACATACTTTAGCAATGCGGATTTTCAGAGTCTGATTATGTCTCTCTACGAGGCCGGCTGCTTCAGGATGGCGCACACAATGGAACTTCCACTGGTACCCTAACAGAAGGGAAACATGTTTCATGAGCTCGGATGAGAATGGCTGGCCGTTATCTGAATACACGACCCTAGGCAGTCCATAGCGGGGAAAGAACTCACGAACCAACTGCCTGGCAGTGGTCGCGGCTGTGTAATCTGGAACTGGATATGCTTCTGTCCACCTGGACAAAGCGCATACAACTACGAGAACATACTTGAAACCTCGACATCGCTCCATCTGAATATAATCCATCTGGAGGACTTCAAAAGGGTGGTCAGGAGGTTGGAATCCACCTTGTTCCACCGGGACACTTTTACCTGGATTGAACTGACAACATATCATACAGGTACGGACTTTCTGCTTGGCTGCAGCTCGTAAATGCTTGTTGAACCAAAGGTTCTGAATACTGTCTAACATAGCTTTTTCTCCTAGATGTGCTGGACTATGTGCGGTATTAATAATGACTTGAACCATAGATTCGGGGAGAAACCATGTGGCTTTTCCCTTCGTCAACCATCCTTGATCTGTCTGGACCCCTCCTTGTTCGGACCATTTCTTGATTTCTTCGGGAGTAGCATGTAACTGTATGTCTATGACATCTTGCGTAGGGTCCTTAACTGTCATACAAGTAGTCTGATCTGGAGTGAGTGTCTGTGTCGTGTTAACTGGAATGTCTGGAGTCTGAGCTGTAAGCTTGGCTGTTCGATCTGCTAGATCGTTACCCTGGGAAATGATGTCAGTGACTTTCGTATGTGCCTTGCACTTCATGATAGCGATAGCTGTCGGTAAATGTATTGCATCTAACAGAGCTTGAATGAGAAGACCATGCTGGATCTTGGTTCCATGAGAAGTCATAAAACCTCTTTCTTGCCAGAGCACTCCAAAGTCGTGTACGACTCCGAATGCATAACGTGAATCTGTGTATATGTTTACTTTCTGGTTCTTGGCACGTATGCAGGCTTGGGTCAGAGCGACTAGCTCTGCTGCTTGAGCAGACAGGGTGTCAATACGACGTGTTTCTATAACTTCGGTTTCAGTAGTCACTGCATACGCGGCTACTAGTTCTCCTGTACTTGTTCTCATACATGAACCATCCACATAAAGTGTCAGGTCGGGATCAGGTTATGCAATGTCTGTCAGATCTTGTCTTGGCTTTGTCATGGTGTTAACAACTTCCACACAGTCATGTGTGGCAGGATTGGAAGTAACTGACGGTAACAGTGTAGCAGGATTTAAAATGTTGCAGCGTCTGATTTCTATGTGTGGCTGGAACAGTGTCAATTCATAACCTGTTAAACGTGCAATTGTCAAGTGCTGAGTCTGTGTTCGGTTTAAAAGAACTTCCACAGAGTGTGGAACTTGTACTGTCAGGGAGTGTCCCAACACTATGGAATCACTTTGTCTGATAGCTAGAGCTGTGGCTGCAACTGACTTGAGGCACGCAGGCAGAGCCTGGGCCACTGGATCTAATGTGCTCGAAAAATAAGCACAGGGCTTGTATTGTCCTGCTTGATCTTGTGTGAGAACAGATAATGCAGTACCATCACGTTCTGTGACAAAAAGTGTAAAAGACTTACTGTAGTTCGGTATTGCTATAACAGGTGCTTGGCATAAGGCTTTCTTTAACTCATTAAAAACAAGTGTATGTTCCTGGGTCCAAGAGAGGACAGTCGATACGGCTGCCTCCTGTGTCGTTAACTGTATCAGTGGCTTGGCTAGAAATGCATACTGAGGAATCCATTGTCTGCAGTAAGAAGTAAGGCCGATAAAGGCTCGTACCTCCTTCTGTGTCTTGGGCTGTGGAAGACTCGCTATTAACTGGATACGGTCAGGTGTCAACTGCCTACCCCACTTGGACAGTAAGTGTCCCAAGTATACCACTTGCTGGACACAGAATTGCAATTTCGAAGGGGACACCTTGTGCCCCTGCTCGGCCAGAAAATACAGAACTGTAAGTGACGCACGCTCGCAGTCACGTCCAGAACGGGCTGTGATCAGTAGATCGTCGACATACTGGAGCAGGGCAGTGTCAGTTGGCATGTGAATATTGTCTAGTTGTCTCTTAAGTGCTTGACTGTAAATGCTAGGACTTTCTGTAAAACCTTGAGGAGCTCGTGTGAATTTATAGCTTCTTCCATTTAAACAGAAACCGTAAAGGTACTGGCTGTCTGGATGAATGGGGACACTGAAAAATGCGTTCTTGAGATCGATAACTGTGAAGAACGTGGCTTCAGAATCAATGGCTGTCAAAAGTGACGAAATATCTGGGACTACTGGATACTGAGGTATGATACATTTATTAAGTTCTCGAAGGTCAATCACTAATCGATATACTGGAGGTGCATTTGGATCAGTACGTTTCAGGACTGGGATGATAGGAGAATTACATACATTGGAGTCAGTTTCTACAACCACTCCTTGGGCAATAAGCTCGTCAATAATTTTGGATAAGGCTGCTACAGCCTCAGGTGGCAATTTGTACTGTCTGATTCGTGGCAAAACTACACCTTGCTTCAGAGTCACACGATGGGGTGTGATATGCATACAACCTACATCAGTTGGACCTTGCGCCCATAAATGCTGTGGTACATTCAACAATCTTGGATCAAAATCACGTAATACATAATGACCTTTAAAGTCTCTCAAAAACAAGCGGACCCCCTCTGGGGAACAGCAAATTATTGCTCCTAATTCTTTTAATGTCTTAATGCCTAACAAATTTTCTGGACAAGATTTCGTGAGTAACAAATCAGTAGTTCGGGACAATGGACCAACTTCTAGAGTAACTGGTTTCGATATTTCATTAACAATCGGCTTTCCTGAAAATCCAAGGGAAACATTTCTAGAGCCTGAGAGCGGAGCCCCTGGAACCTCGTCATGACTGATGGTAGTCCTACTTGCCCCTGTATCAATCAAAAACTTTCTGTCTTTCCCTAATACTTGACTGTGTACATAGGGACCCTCTTGATCTACAGGTATCTCGATGAGAGGCAAGCCTACCTCCCTCTCTAGGCTGTTTCATGAATACGGCTGATAATCTGGATACTCTGACTGGGCATACTGGTACATCTGCTGTGTAACATGCTGTGTTGCAGCGATAGGCTGCGGTGCTGTAACTGTCTGTTGTGCATTCTGTGGTGGCTGAGAAGTCTGTGAAACTTGTTCTTGTCTAGGCGGACGTGGTCTCTCTTTAGTTTTACCAGTAGCTATGTTGTGTTTCAGAACTGCACACTCGTTTATAAAATGACCTGGCTGTTTACAGTAATTGCAGGTCCCTTTAACGGGAGCTGCAGGATGACTGGCTTGATTCGGACCCCTCTTCTGACTGTCTTGTGGAACAGACTGGGCAACTAATACTTTCATTTTCGTGTCTTTCATACGTCTCCTTTCGTGTTCTTGCTCTTCCCTGATTCTGTTCTGGTGGTACTGGAGCATTTGTAACATTTGTGACGGAGTATTAGCTTGCCAGGTACTTTCGACTTTCAATACTCGATTTTTAACTTGTGGACTTGAATTCTCGACTAGTTTGGTAACAAAAAGATGAGGGTACGATTCACTACTTGTCTTCAGACCACTATTAATAATAAAACATTTTTCAAATCTAGAATAAAAATCACTAGTATCTTCGTCTTGTTTCTGTTTACAAGCTGAGATTGCATCCCAATCTTCCTTTTTCGTGGCTAGTAATCTTGGCAAAACTTGTATCAATAACTCGGGCAAATCTTTACATTTCTCCCCAAGAACGGTACCTGGTACTCGTAAATTATCTTCAGCTTCTAGAGCTGTCCAATCAATCTTTTTCTCTCCCACCTCCCATTCTTTTTCCTTGAGTTTTTCATATACCCCTGCGGGCAACAGGACCTTTAACATTTTAATAATATCAGGATAAGTGTATTCTCCCATACGGAGCATGTCTTTTAATTCTCGATGGAACCCTGCTGGATCTTTGTCGTGACAGGGAATTAACTTTTTCATCTCTAAGAGTTCCATCTTTGTAATAGGGGTGTAAACAAATACTCGTTCTAGGTCACCACCCGCTGTCCTAACTGGGTGTACTTCTCGTAACGGATTCTGTCTATCTATGTAAAATGACTTACTTTCTGGAGGTGGGACGTGAACAAAATGAGGATTCAGAAACGTTCGATATTTGTGGCGCTGTTCTAGAATGACACTAATTAAATCAGTACCTAGACCTTTTCATCTGTACTGGAGTAACTCGTTCAAAACATCATGTAGTGGACCTGGATCAGAATGCTGTCCCTCATACAGTGTAATGAGGTGCTGAATCATATACATACCCACCAGTCGCTGCTCGGCTGGGGTCAGTTTCAGAAACATTTGTGCCACTATTTCGTCTGGAAAAGTGGTAGAATCAGTAGTCCATCGGACTGCTGATCTGTGGAAAAGTAAATTATGCCATGTTCTGTGTCCCTACGCGTCCCCCATGTTAAATTGTATGTGCATGATTAAAATGCATATGTTATTCCCCATGACCGATTAAAGACGCAATTACAGTTGTGTCCATCTCTAGTATGTCAGTTACCAGTCTTCGTGAATACAACGAATATTAGGCCTATGTAAAGTTATGTTGCCACGTTTCACAGTGTGCACGTTAATGCATTGAAAAGTCCCCGTTTCTAGGCCTCAAAAGGGCCCGGACATCAGATTCAGCTCCTGTCTCCTGAGCCTCGCTGAGGAGCGATACAGCCCCCACCTGTGTTCCTGACCCTTCACTTACTTCCTGCCTCACAGTGCCCGGCGCAGCCTGGCTCTGCCTCTGAGTCTGCCAAGAGTATGTTATGATTCGAGTTATCTGTTCAGCTCTCCTCCCCTGCATTCCTTAAGCTACTGAATCGCATCAATAGTTTCCGTCATTGTCTAGCCTTTACGGCTCCATGTAAGAGAAATACTGTATTTTATGGTCATTTAATATTCTTCAACACGCTCTACATGTAGAATAATGCATGCTCCAGTCTTAGAGTCTGTTAGCCTTTCCCCTCCTGATTCTTAGTTTATATCAACATGTTCTCTAAACATCAGATACTAGATACTGCTTAGGTACATGTCGCCCTGACTCTCCAGACTTCAGTCTCTGCTCCTAGCACAGAGTTCATAGCCCCCAGCTTAACACGTCATTGTCAGCTTGCGCGCACCACCAGGTTAGAGGTCCCGGCTCCTTAGGTAGCCCCCCCATGTTTCCGCCCCATTCATGACATATTCTGTTACGTTTGCATCACATGTCTATGTATACGCCCTGTTACACCCACTTTCACCCTTATCTTTCGCGACTGCTACGCGTCACACCCTTTGCTCCACCCACTGCTCCGCCTGTCATATGTACTGTAATGCAACTGTTTTACTATATATGCTTGTGTATTGTTATTAAATACCAGCGCGCTCATCCCAGATCCTGCCCCGGCAGCTGCCGGGCCCTGCCATCCTATTCCTGTGCAGGTTGTCCTGTTCTTGTCCTTTATGCTGTAATAAACCTGCAAACTCCTGCTACCTCGAATCTTGACTCTTATTTATTGAGCTATCTGTTATTACTATGCCTAGTCAAACCTAGATCCGGTATTATTTATTTATATACCACATAATGGCGCCCGAATAGGGACTTGCCCTTTCCCCACGCGTCGGTGAAGCCACGGCGACCCCCTGACCCTCTGCAGTCGTGACGGAACTCTTCTGTGCACCGGCAGATATTTCTGCTTTAAGTATCCCTCAGGCCCACGGAGGAGACGGAGGAGGCGGTCCAGCATCCAGACGAGACGGTGGAGGAACGCGGCGAGTCCCGACCAGAGCCCAAGCCGAGAGTCCAAGGTCCGAGGTATCCGGAGGCCCACCTGTAACAGAAGTCCGAAGTTCGTCCGTCCGGCGTCGAAGCAGTCTAGTCCAGTCCGAGGCCTTCCGTTCTTGCTGCCCGGTGAGTACCGTTGCTGGGGTAGTATCTAGACAGGGTCAATCTAAATTGTCTCTGGTCCGATGGGTCTGGGTACGCAGATCTGAAACGAAGTGTTCACCCAGGTGGATACGGGTCTTGATGCGTCCCTTTATGGGACCGGTATGTTCCGTACTGTTTCAGCAGTGCATCCAGTAACTCTAGTCTGTTCCGTTCTCGAGAAATTCATGTGTTTCTGTTCTCAGTATTCCAGGTAATATTCTGTCCGAACTGTTATGTTATAATGTCGTTCAATGTATTTCCAATGTCGTGGTATGCCTGAATTGTTCTCCCAATTGTTATTGTTCCTCGTATATTGTATTGTGTTCCGATTCAAGTTTACAATGTCTCTCTTTTCGAGATTACGTCAGTTAAAAACTAGAAAGGGTCTGTTAGAAGAAGCAGTTCCTGTCCCGCCTAGGGACAGTCCAGGTCATTTTATGTACCAGAAGCATGGCATAAGTGCCATATTATATCTAGGTTTATGGGTAGAGTATACCAAAGAATTAGAAGAAAGGTATAGATGGCCCGTATCAGGTACGTGGGATGCCGAGTGCATCATGAGAGTAGAAGAAGCATTATGGAAAAAGAAAGCCAGACAGTCACAGAAAGATGCCATCGAGTTATGGCGCAAAGAATCTCATAAAAGAACCGAAAAAGAAATCAGAAAGTCAGAACTAAGTAGAGAATCCTTAGAACGAGCCCAAGAAAAGGAATTAATCGAGATAGGTGAACGAGTTAAAACCGAACAGTCAGACAGACAGAGGAACGCTCTCATTAAGGGTATGTATCCTCTTCTTGCCGAGGGCTTGCCAAAAGCGACCCCAGAGGCATCCAGTAATTATCCGCCTCACTTAGTTCCGACCAAGCTACGTCACAAACCGACCGCAGCTGATATATTCATCTCGTCCTATTTGGACGACACAGTCCCAGAATATGCGAATCCTGTCCCGCCAGTCCCTGTAAATAATGTAAATCCAGCTCCTCCAGACACCGGGGCACCTCTTGCAGTACCTGTTACGGTACCCCCGGTCCAGCCTACATTACAACTTCCCGCCACTCTGCCAATACGAAGAATGTCAGTCGACGATTCCAGTTTAGGGGCCGCAGGAGGAGGTCCTCCTGGTACCCCGCCGCCACACCAACGTAAAACGTTGGCCGAGTTACACGAATGTGCGTTACAGCGTACGCCCAAATATAAGTCCGTTGCAGAAATCCGACGAGCTCTCACTGAATGCCGCTATGATCCAGTTGCAGGTGATGATAGTACAGTAATATATTCCATCCGTGTAAGACGGGTGACCGGGTATTTAGACACCCTACCGGATATGAAAGGAGATCTAGACAGAATATATCGTTTCATCCGTACAGGGGATGATCCAGAAAGTATTAGCGAAGCCATGTCTCAAAGAAAAGCTGAAATCCAGCTTATGTTATTAAAGTTTCTGATTAATTGTCTAATAAGAGAACAAGATTACCCGACTAAAGATCCGGTCGAAATGAGAACTCTGACAAGGTGGAGTGATAATATAGCCGAGGGTAAGCACAGAACTATCAGTAGTATAGAGAGTATGTACAAGAAAATTCGTAAGGAAATAATAAGGTTACACGAACAACGTAAGGCAGCGCAAGGAAGCGAGAAAGAAAATGACTCTACGGAAGAAGTAGAGGACGAGAATCCCGCCAGAATAGCGTATGTAGGAAAATCTAGATTTCCAGATCGCCATTTACGTCAGGAACACAAGTCAACTTTTCATCATCCAGCACTAGAACAAGGTTCTCTAGAACAAGTATTCCAAGCTACCGATCACATTCTGAAATCACGAATCGGTTATAGTGAATTAAGTACCATGCATGAACAAGAACTAGCCCGATCAGCAGTCCGATGGGCTACTGATTCTACCACTTTTCCAGACGAAATAGTGGCACATATGTTTCTGAAATTGCCCCCAGCCGAGCAGCGACTGGTGGGTATGTATATGATCCAGCACCTCATTACATTGTATGAGGGTCAACATTCTGATCCAGGTCCGTTACACGATGTCCTGAACGAGTTACTCCAGTATAAATGGAAAGGTCTAGGTACCGATTTAATTAGTGTCATTCTAGAACAGCGCCACAAATATAGTATGTTTTTGAACCCGCATTTTGTTCATGTCTCACCCCCAGAAAGTAAACCCTTTTACATAGACAGACAGAATCCGTTACGAGAAGTACATCCAGCCAGGACAACAGCGGGTGAAATGCAACGAGTGTTTGTTTACACCCCGATCACAAAGATGGAACTCTTAGAGATGAAAAAATTAATTCCCTGTCATGATAAAGACCCAGCAGGGTTCCACCGAGAATTAAAAGACATGCTCCGCATGGGAGAATACACGTATCCAGATATTATTAAGATGCTAAAAGTCTTGTTGCCCGCAGGGGTATATGAGAAACTCAAGGAAAAAGAATGGGAGGTGGGAGAGAAAAAGATCGATTGGGCAGTTCTAGAAGCTGAAGATAAGGCACGAGTACCAGGTACCGGGCTTGGAGATAAATGTAAAGAATTACCAGAATTGTTAATACAAGTTTTGCCAAGATTATTAGCCACTAAAAAGGAAGACTGGGATGCAATCTCAGCCTGTAAACAGAAACAAGATGAAGATACTAGTGATTTTTATTCTAGATTCGAGAAATGTTTCACTATAAACAGTGGTCTCAAGACAAGTAGCGAGTCATACCCTCATCTTTTTGTTACTAAATTAGTCGAGAACTCAAGTCCACAAGTTAAGAATCGAGTTTTGAAAGTCGAAAGTACCTGGCAAGCTAATACCCCGTCCCAGATGTTGCAGATGCTTCAGTATCACCAGAATAGAATCAGAGAAGAGCAAGATCACGAGAGAAAACGTATGAAAGACACGAAAATGAAAGTACTAGTTGCGCAATCTGTTCCTCAAGACAGTCAGAAGAGGGGTCCGAATCAAGCCAGTCATCCTGCAGCTCCCGTTAAAGGAAACTGCAACTATTGTAAACAGCCAGGTCATTATATAAACGAGTGTGCAGTTCTGAAACACAACATAGCTACCGGTAAGACTAAAGAAAGACCACGTCCGCCTAGACAAGAACAAGTTTCACAGACTCCTCAGCCACAGAATGCACCACAGACAGTTACAGTACCGCAGCCTATTGCTGCAACACAGCATGTTACACAACAGATGTACCAGTATGCACAGTCAGAGTATCCAGAGTATCAACCGTATTCATGAAACAGCCTAGAGAGGGAGGTAGGCTTGCCTCTCATCGAGATACCTGTAGATCAAGAAGGTCCCTACGTTCATAGTCAAGTATTAGGGAAAGATAGAAAGTTTCTGATTGATACAGGGGCAAGTAGGACCACTATTAGTCACGCCGAAGTTCCAGGGGCTCCGCTCTCAGGCTCAAGAAATGTTTCCCTTGGATTTTCAGGAAAACCCATAGTTAATGAGATATCTAAACCAGTTACTCTAGAAGTAGGTCCATTGTCCCGTACTACTGATCTGTTACTTACGAAGTCATGTCCAGAAAACCTGTTAGGCATTAAAACATTGAAAGAATTAGGTGCAGTCATTTGCTGTTCCCCCGAGGGAATACGATTGTTTTTACGTGACTTCAAGGGTCACTATGTTTTACGTGATTTTGATCCCAGACTGTTAAATGTACCACAGCATTTATGGGCGCAAGGTCCAACTGATGTTGGCTATATGCAAATCACACCCCATCGTGTGACTCTCAAGCCAGGTGTAGTGTTGCCACGAATCAGACAGTACAGATTGCCACCTGAGGCTATAGCAGCCTTATCCAAAATTATTGACGAGCTCATGGCTCAAGGAGTGGTTGTAGAAACTGACTCCAATGTATGTAATTCTCCGATCATTCCAGTCATGAAACGTACTGATCCAAATGCACCCCCAGTATATCGATTAGTGATTGACCTACGAGAACTTAATAAATGTATCATTCCTCAGTACCCAGTTGTCCCAGACATTTCGTCACTATTGACAGCCATTGATTCTGAAGCCACATTTTTTACAGTCATAGACCTCAAGAACGCGTTTTTTAGTGTTCCCATTCATCCAGACAGCCAGTTTCTTTTCGGATTTTGTTTAAATGGAAGGAGCTATATGTTCACACGCGCTCCTCAAGGTTTCACAGAAAGTCCTAGTATTTACAGTCAAGCACTTAAGAGACAACTAGACAATATTCACATGCCAACTGACACTGCCCTACTCCAGTATGTCGATGATCTACTAGTCACAGCCCGTTCTGAACGTGACTGCGAGCGTGCGTCACTTACAGTTCTGTATTTCCTAGCCGAGATGGGGCACAAGGTGTCCCCTTCAAAGCTTCAATTCTGTGTCCAGCAAGTGGTCTACTTAGGACACTTACTGTCCAAGAGGGGTAGGCAGTTGACACCAGACCGTATCCAGTTAATAGCGAGTCTTCCTCAGCCCAAGACCCAGAAGGAGGTGCGTGCTTTTATCGGCCTTACTTCTTATTGCAGACAATGGATTCCTCAGTATGCATTTCTAGCCAAGCCACTGATACAGTTAACGACACAGGAGGCAGCCGTACCGACTGTTCTCCCTTGGACATCTGAACATACACTTAGTTTCAATGAGTTAAAGAAAGCTCTATGCCAAGCTCCAGTTCTAGCTACACCGAACTACAGTAAGCCTTTTACACTTTTCGTCACAGAACGTGAAGGTACAGCATTATCTGTTCTCACACAAGATCAAGCAGGACAATACAAGCCATGTGCTTATTTTTCGAGCACATTAGATCCAGTCGCCCAGGCTCTGCCTGCGTGCCTCAAGTCAGTTGCAGCCACAGCACTAGCTATCAGACAAAGTGATTCCATAGTATTAGGACACTCCCTGACAGTACAAGTTCCACACTCCGTGGAAGTTCTCTTAAACCGAACACAGACTCAGCACTTGACAATTGCACGTTTAACAGGTTATGAATTGACACTGTTTCAGCCACACATAGAAATCAGACGCTGCAACATCCTAAATCCTGCTACACTGTTACCATCAGCTAATCCAAATCCTGCCACACACGATTGTGTGGAAGTAGTTAACATCACGACTAAACCAAGACAAGATCTGACAGATATTCCATTACCAGATCCCGACCTGACACTTTATGTGGATGGTTCATGTATGAGAACAAGTACAGGAGAACTAGTCGCCGCGTATGCAGTGACTACTGACACCGAAGTTATAGAGACACACCGCATTGACACTCTGTCCGCTCAAGCAGCAGAGCTAGTTGCTCTGACTCAAGCCTGCATACACGCTAAGAACCTGAAAGTTAATATTTACACAGACTCACGCTACGCATTTGGAGTCGTACACGACTTTGGAGTGCTCTGGCAGGAGAGAGGTTTCATGACTTCTCATGGAACCAAGATTCAGCATGGTCTCCTTATTCAGGCTCTGTTAGATGCCATACACTTACCGACATCCATTGCTATCATGAAATGCAAAGCACATACGAAAGTTACTGATATCATTTCTCAAGGTAATGATCTAGCGGATCGCACAGCCAAGCTTACAGCTCAGACTCCAGACATTCCAGTTAATCCGACACAGACACATACTCCAGATCCGATTACATGCATGACAGTTAAGGACCCTACTCAAGATGTCATAGATATCCAGTTACATGCTACTCCCGATGAAATCAAGAAATGGTCCGAACAAGGAGGGGTCCAGACAGATCAGGGATGGTTGACGAAGGGTAGAGCCACATGGTTTCTCCCCGACTCTATGGTTCAAGTCATTATTAATACCGCACATAGTCCAGCACATCTAGGAGAAAAAGCTATGTTAGACAGTATTCAGAATATTTGGTTCAACAAGCATTTACGAGCTGCAGCCAAGCAGAAAGTCCGTACCTGTATGATATGTTGTCAGTTTAATCCAGGTAAAAGTGTCCCGGTGGAACAAGGTGGATTCCAGCCCCCTGACCACCCTTTTGAAGTCCTCCAGATGGATTATATTCAGATGGAGCGATGTCGAGGTTTCAAGTATGTCCTCGTAGTTGTATGTGCTTTGTCCAGATGGACAGAAGCATATCCAGTTCCAGATTACACAGCCACGACCACTGCCAAGCAGTTGGTTCGTGAGTTCTTCCCCCGTTATGGACTCCCTAGAGTCGTATATTCTGATAACGGCCAGCCATTCTCATCTGAGTTGATGAAACACGTGTCCCTTTTGTTAGGGTACCAGTGGAAGTTCCATTGTGTACGCCATCCTGAAGCAGCCGGTCTCGTAGAGAGACATAATCAGACTCTGAAAATTCGCATCGCCAAAGTATGTAAAGAGAAAGGTGTGGACTGGCTAGTAGCTCTGCCAGTTGCCCTGTTCTATATGCGCATGGTCGCACATTCCAGATCAGGTCTGTCCCCGTACGAGGTCGTATTCGGCCGCCCCCCTAACATGTGGGGTACTCCTAGACCTCGAAGTATTACCGATGTTTCAAGTAATATGCTGACAGATTACCTAGCTTCCTTGATGTCTGCCCTCAACTCTTGTCGTTCACAGGTTGCCGCCGCATTTCCAGACAATACCGAGGTGGCACCGCATGAAATCGTTCCCAGATCCATGGTCTTAGTGAGAAATTTCGATCGTTCAAGTCCGCTGGAGCCCCGCTGGAAGGAGCCCCGACAGGTCCTCCTGGCCACCCGTACAGCCGTGAAGTTGGAGGGACGCAAAGGCTGGGTGCATCTATCGCATATCAAAACATTTTATGGATTGAAGCCCGTTTCAAAGAACATTTCAGATCATTTGAAAGACTGCCAAAGTACTATTCTTAAGGACTGTCCCGCAAAAGACACTGTTACTGAACCCTCCCTGTTAGAGAAAACTCCGCAACAGGAGTATAAGAAAAAGTTAAGGTCTAGTAAAATAAGTCAGCCAGTTTGATTGTCTAAGTCCTCCCCTAGGTGAAACGGTTAGACCGGTTTCTGACATGTATAAAATAGACCCCCATAGTGAGAGAGTTAGTCAAAACTCAATCCGATGTATCGTTTTTCTAAGTTTCATATTATTTCTCAGCATTATGATTTCCTGCACCAGTTATGCATTTTACCTGTATTTTCCAGTTTCTCATGTGAATCAGTCTCCTAATGCTACAGTAGAGCACACGTTTAGTGATCTGCCTCCTCATGAACTCTCTTACCGCCTCGCTATGCGTAACAATTCTTTTATCCGCATGCTACATTATTCACACCAGACCAGCAATGCCACTAATTGTTGGGTGTGTGGTCGACTTCCCCCTTTCCAGACACCGAAGGGAGTTCTGCCACTCTTTCCTTATCCATTTTCACATAATGGTTCGTGTGGAGCATGGTCCACGTTAACGTCATCCTCAACAGATATGTCTTTTCTTAACAGTACATGTTTTCCAGACAAGCAAGGTCTTCCCCACAGAACAGGGTTAGATCTAGAAAATGAAGTCTACAATTTAGGTAATTATTCTTCGAATTTCATGGTCCTGAATGTTCAGTCTGATACTACTCCAGACTTACCTGCTATTTCAGTACTACCAGTCAAAGGCGAATTATGTGTCCGAAATAATGGTTCCGTACATGTAGGACATAGTGATTGTACTACTATTGCCAAGTATAGTGACAGTAGGAAATCTATTTTCAAAGCTTCACGTCATTCTTATTTTATTTGTGGTCAGACTGCATATGTTCGTCTGCCCCTCGATTGGGAGGGAACCTGTTACATTGCCTTCCTACTGCCACCAGTTTTCCTAGCCCCATCTGATTATCATAGAAACACACATCTAGTACACATTAGACATAGAAGGGAGATCGAGTCCCCGATTGTCGATTATACTGAAACTGCTCTAGAACAATATACAGATTTCAATAGAGGTTTCTTCTTCTTTATAGGACCTATCCAGAATAGTAAACTAATCCGTAGATTAACCAGAACCCTTGAAGCAGTAGTGAATGAGACTGCCTCTGCTCTAGGTAACTTAACCGAAGAGCAATCTGCTATGAGATTTGTCGTTTTGCAGAATCGTCTCGTCCTTGACGTCATATTGGCCGATAGGGGCGGGGCCTGTAGAGTCATCGGATCTAGTTGCTGTATTTTCATTCCAAATAACGCGCCGTCTGTTTATTCAGCTATAACCAGACTCCATAAAATTGCCCATCTGTTACACCAAAATCCAGGCACCTGGACATGGTCCGGTTGGTTCTGGAGTATAGTTTCCGCCTGGGGATGGAAAGAATTGTCATTTCTAGGTATTGCAGTAGCGATCATATTCAGCTGCTGCCTCTGTATACAATGTGGCCCTGCGATTTGCGGCATTTGTGCTACCTCTTGTATTCCTAGTCCCAAGCCTCATTCTAAATCCCGTTCCAGGAAAATTCGAGACGAACAATTGATGCTGTCTGAAATGATAGATGGTATTATGAATATTGATGTTTCCTGATGGAAACGTAGTGACAAGGAGGGAATGTGGAAAAGTAAATTATGCCATGTTCTGTGTCCCTACGCGTCCCCCATGTTAAATTGTATGTGCATGATTAAAATGCATATGTTATTCCCCATGACCGATTAAAGACGCAATTACAGTTGTGTCCATCTCTAGTATGTCAGTTACCAGTCTTCGTGAATACAACGAATATTAGGCCTATGTAAAGTTATGTTGCCACGTTTCACAGTGTGCACGTTAATGCATTGAAAAGTCCCCGTTTCTAGGCCTCAAAAGGGCCCGGACATCAGATTCAGCTCCTGTCTCCTGAGCCTCGCTGAGGAGCGATACAGCCCCCACCTGTGTTCCTGACCCTTCACTTACTTCCTGCCTCACAGTGCCCGGCGCAGCCTGGCTCTGCCTCTGAGTCTGCCAAGAGTATGTTATGATTCGAGTTATCTGTTCAGCTCTCCTCCCCTGCATTCCTTAAGCTACTGAATCGCATCAATAGTTTCCGTCATTGTCTAGCCTTTACGGCTCCATGTAAGAGAAATACTGTATTTTATGGTCATTTAATATTCTTCAACACGCACTACATGTAGAATAATGCATGCTCCAGTCTTAGAGTCTGTTAGCCTTTCCCCTCCTGATTCTTAGTTTATATCAACATGTTCTCTAAACATCAGATACTAGATACTGCTTAGGTACATGTCGCCCTGACTCTCCAGACTTCAGTCTCTGCTCCTAGCACAGAGTTCATAGCCCCCAGCTTAACACGTCATTGTCAGCTTGCGCGCACCACCAGGTTAGAGGTCCCGGCTCCTTAGGTAGCCCCCCCATGTTTCCGCCCCATTCATGACATATTCTGTTACGTTTGCATCACATGTCTATGTATACGCCCTGTTACACCCACTTTCACCCTTATCTTTCGCGACTGCTACGCGTCACACCCTTTGCTCCACCCACTGCTCCGCCTGTCATATGTACTGTAATGCAACTGTTTTACTATATATGCTTGTGTATTGTTATTAAATACCAGCGCGCTCATCCCAGATCCTGCCCCGGCAGCTGCCGGGCCCTGCCATCCTATTCCTGTGCAGGTTGTCCTGTTCTTGTCCTTTATGCTGTAATAAACCTGCAAACTCCTGCTACCTCGAATCTTGACTCTTATTTATTGAGCTATCTGTTATTACTATGCCTAGTCAAACCTAGATCCGGTATTATTTATTTATATACCACAGATCGGACTAGTTCTTGTTCATGCATTGTACTAAGCTCACTATAGCCTATTTGTGATTTCAGAATGTGATCGGTAGCTTGGAATACTTGCTCAAGAGAACCCTGTTCTGGTGCTGGAGGAGGAAAAGTTTCTTGTGATCTAGGCGTAAATGTCGGTCGGGAAGTCTAGTTCTACCTACATACGCTATTCTGGAGGGATTCTCGTCGTCTACCTCTTCGGTAGGAGAGTCGTCTTCTTTCTCGGTTACTTGTGCTGCTTCTCGTTTCTCGTGTAACTTTATTATTTCCCTACGAATTTTCTTGTACATACTCTCTATACAGTTCTGTGTCTTGTGTCTTCCCTCGGTTATATGGTCACTCCACCTGGTCAAGACTTTCATTTCTTCTGGATCTTTATCCGGATAATCTTGTTCCCTTATTAAACAATTAATTAAAAACTTTAAAAGCATGAGCTGGATCTCGACTTTTCTTTGAATCATGGCGTCGCGAACACTTTCTGGATCCACTCCTGTACGGATAAAACGATATATTCTGTCTAAATATTCTTTCATATTGGGCAGGGTGTCCAAATAGTCGGTCACCCGTCTTAAACGTAATGAATATATGACCATAGTACCATCGCCTGGAACTGGATCATAACGACATTCGGTAAGTGCCCGCTTGATATCTGTAAATGTTTGAATTTTTGGCGTACGCTGTAACGCTCGTTCATGTAGCTCAAGCAGCGTCATACGTCTGTGTTGAGGCGGGGTTCCAGGAGGACTTCCCCCCGCGGCTCCTAAACTAGAATCGTCGACGGGTACTGTACGTGCTGGTAGAGTGACTGATGTAACGGGTACATGTACTGTAGGCTGGACCGGGGGTGCCGTAACAGATGCTGCAACGGGTGCCCCGGTGGCTGGAGGAACAGGAATTACATTATTTACGGGAGCAGGCGGAACAGGAGTTGCATAGTCTGGGACTGTGTCGTCCAAATAGGACGAGAGAAAAATATCAGCTGCGGTCGGTTTGTGACGTAGCTTAATCGGGACTAATGGCGGCGGAAAATTACATGGTGCTTCCGGGGTTGCTTTTGGCAAGCCCTCGGCAAGAAGAGGATACATACCCTTAATAAGGGCATTTCTCTGTCTGTCTGACTGTTCGGCTTTAACTCGTTCACCTATTTCGATTAATTCCCTTTCTTGGGCTCTTTCTGAGGATTCCCTACTTAATTCTGTTTTTCTGATTTCTTTTTCGGTTCTTTTATGAGATTCTTTGCGCCATAACTCGATGGCATCTTTCTGGGACTGTCTGGCTTTCTTTTTCCATAATGCTTCTTCTACTCGCATGATGCACTCGGCATCCCATGTACCTGACATGGGCCATCTATATTTCTCTTCTAACTCCTTGGTATAATCCACCCATAAGTCTAGATATAATATGGCACTTAAGCCATGCTTATGATACATAAAATGACCTGGACTGTCCCTAGGCGGGACAGGAACTGCTTCCTCGAGCAACCCTTTTCGGGTTTTTAACTGACTTAACTTGGAGAATAGAGGCATTCTCTAGACTGGAATCCAAACACAATATAATACACGATAAACACAGTAATGACTGGAAAAACAAATCACTCATACCACGACATTGAAAACACATTAAACGACATTTAAAATAACAGTTCGGACAGAATATTACCCGGTATACTGAGAACAGAACACATGAATTTCTCAAGAACGAAACTTACTAGAATGACTAGATGTACTGCTAAAACAGTACGAAACATACCGGTCCCATAAAGAGACACGTCGGACCCGCGTCCACCTAGGTGAACACTTCGGATTGGATCTGCGTACCCAAACCCACGGACCAGAGACAAATTAATTGACCCTGTCTAGATACTACCCCAGCAACGGTACTCACCGGGCAGCAAGAACGGAAGGCCTCGGACTGGACTGGACTGCTACGACGTCGGACTACGAAACTTCGGACTTCAGTTACAGGTGGGCCTCCGGATACCTTGGACCTTGGACTCTCGGCTTGGGCTCTGGTCGGGACTCGCCGCGTTCCTCACCGCCTCGTCTGGATGCTGGACCGCAACCTCCGTCTCCTCCGTGGGCCTGAGGGATACTTGAAGCAGAAATATCTGCACGTGCACGGTATGGTTCCGTCACGGCTGCAGAGGATCAGGGGGCCTGCGTGGCTTCACCGGCGCGTGGGGAAAGGGCAAGTCCCTATTCGGGCGCCATTATGTGGTAAATAAATAATTAATTACCGGTACTATTTTTGAATACAGTGAATAAAACAGATAGCTCAATAAATAAGAGACAGGATTCGATGTATCTTGAGTCTTCAGGCTTTAATCGGGCATAAGGGAAGGGACAGAACAGCCTGGAAGCACGGGACGGCAGCTGCACGCCGAAATGGGAATCGGGATAGGGGTAAGGGGTAACTTTTAGTAACAGTGCACAGTATATATACTTAAACAAATACATTACATTCAATACAGTAGGCGTAGCAGTAGGCGTATCTCGTAGCAGTCGCGAAAGATAAAGGCAAAATGATGTAACAAGAAGGCGTGTACAGGGCGTATACATAGACATGTGATGCAAACGTCACAGAAGTGTCATAAATGGGGCGGAAACATGGAGGGGGCTACCTGAGTAGCTGGGACCTTTAACCTAGTGGTGCGCGCAGACGGGCAATGACGTGTTACCAGGAAGAACTGGGGGCTATGACTTCTGTGCTAGAAGAGGAGACTACAGTCTGCAGTGTCAGAACGACATGTACCTATATCATATCTGGTATCTGATGTTTGGAGTACATATTGATGGAATCCAAAAGTTATCAGGGCAAAGGCTACTAGACACTAAGACTAGTGCGTGCATAATTCTATATGTATTGCGTGTGCTAGGAATATTCTATGAATATTAATACAGTATTTCTCTTACATGGAGACAGGAAGGCTAGACCATGGCTGAAACTGTTGATGCGATTCAGTAGCTTAGGAATGCAGAGAAGGAGGGCTGGACTGATAACTAGAAGCATAACATACTCTTGGCAGACTGGCAGGCAGAGCCAGGCCGGGCCGGGCACTGCGAGGCAGGAAGTAAGTGAAGGGTCAGGGATACAGGTGGGGGCTGTATCGCTCCTCGGAGAGGGTTCAGAAGTCTGGAGCTGAATCTGATGTCCGGGCCCTTTTGAGGCCTAGAAACGGGGACAATTCAATGAATTAACGTGCACACTGTAAAACGTGGCAACATAGGCCTAATACTCGTTGTTTTCACGAGAACTGGAAACTGGCATACTAGAGTTGGACACAACTGTAATTGCGTCTTTAATCGATCAAAGGGGGATACATGCATATCGATCATGCACATATAACATAATATGGGGAACACGTAGGCACATATAACATGGCAAAATTTACTTTTCCACAACTTTCCCACTGAACCTGAGATCCTACCTCCGCTACACTTCATGTTGAGCTCACAAGATGACGCGCATCTGGGTTCGGCCATGTACCGCCACATGCGGTTGGCCGGCCCGGACCGGTGAACAGGGCACGCCTGCATTGGACAGCTGATCTGGCGGTGGAGGTCACGGATGAACAGTGACTGTACTGTTGTGCCCTAACTGCCCGGATATCGGCCAGCAGCAGGCTCAAGATGATACATTACAAGTTCCTGCAGCGATTGTACTATACGCCGGTCAAAAAATACAAGTTTCGCTTATCTAGCACTGACAGATGCGACCGCTGCCGTGCAGAACATGCTGGTTTTCTACACCTAGCCTGGGAGTGCACCCTTGTATGCGTCTACTGGCAGCAAGTTCACTGTGCCCTCGAAATTATGACTGAAGTAACTATAAATCTCGATCCTTTATTAATGCTCCTAGGGTACACACCACATATCCCCAAGACTTGTAGGAAATTCTTAGATGTCGCTCTGCTTCTTGCAAAGAGACGCGTTGCGTGTAGATGGGGTCGTGGCAGGGCCCCCAAGTTCAAAGACTGGCCCGCAGACATGACTCACTATCAAGAACAATTTGCAATTTTTGCTGAAACACTCCCGATTCTCAGTAGGCCTAAATACATCTGGGGTCCTCTGGTCAAGTATATGCTAACACAGGGGGATGGGATTGATGATTTGGATGGGGACCAGACTAGGACCCATGGTGTTGATACTGTGTGATGTGATGGACATACCGTGTGACATTACCTATAGGAGGCTTATAGTTCTGAATACCCACTGCAAAAGCGACTACATGCCCATACGTCTAAAAATAGTTACCACTGTTTAGTATAACTATACATGCAAGTCTGGAAGAAGCCTTCTAGGTATCTTCACAATATGTTTGATGCTTGGTGACCCCATACTATACTGTGCTTAAGAGATTCTATCCTCGATTGACATACACTGTTTGCGGCCTGTTACCCTCATCCCCAATATGGGATACCATCCAATTTGCCATGCACTGTTTCTGTTGTACAACCAGGTGTAACCACTTAATACCACAATGCCAACCTTTGTAATGTTTCATACTAAAAATCCAATAAATAAAGTTTCAAAAAAAAATTATAACATTAGTTTAATCTTTGGTTTTTTCAACGAATATATAGATAGATAGATGTATGGATGGATGGATGTATCATTGGATTGGGGGATATCTTGGAGACAGTTTCCTTAAGGAAGAATGTGGCACTCCATCACTGGTTAACATATTTATTAGTGCAAAAAGGAACAATGTGTTTCGGCCTCCAGCAAAGCCTTTGTCGCCTTGAGAAGAATGGCTCTTATGTGTAGTTGCCCCAGTAAGACTCGTTGCGTAAAGCTGTGCTGGTTCTTGATGCTATTGCAGACAAGAAAATACATGATAACAGCATATGGAAGCTAATGCCTGGTAACATCCCAAAATGCTGCCCCGGCACTGCATAGCTATCAGGTGACTCCATACCATCTAGAATAACATGCTTTGTGCGGATTGAGCTTCTAAAATACAATGGCCGTGGACGGAAAAGTGGACTGAAACATGATGGCATAGATCATAAGGACTCACAAAGTGACATTACTTCACTTAAGTGTTCATTACGATTTGCCTGGAAACTGTATGGGAAGATACCCAGTGACATCTGATGGGTAAAGATGGCCCTCGGCCATATATATGTTAGGGCTCTCTCTGAGGAGCAACTTATTTGTCTTATTACCCCTTTTTGGCTCTTTCAAGCCCCAGTGATGCTAGAAAACACTGAGTAATATGATAAACCTACAGAAACATGGACACTCAAAAACTGTTGAAAGATCAAGCTGCTGCCTGCTTTCCACCTGCCCAACAGTACCAAAAGAAAGCTTGAACAAGCATAAAGCCATTTCTTTTCCAGTTTGGATCTAGATTTTCTTTTCTTGCAATAGAAACATTTTATGTGACAATCAGTGTCTAACCAGCTTGTTACACCAATTGTAGGAAAACATGCTAATGTTGAACTGTTTAGTGCACCAGTGCCTATGTGAGTTAAGAAGAGAAGAAACTTAAATAGTGAAATATGAGGTAGCCAGAAAGAAGGATAAAGAGAGGTAGAAAGAACAAGATGTAGGTAGAGAGATTGAGATGTGTAGAAATATCTATGGTGTAGAGTATGGTACAAATGGAGAGAAAATAGATATAGGGAGAATAGAATGTGGATAAAGGCAAAGGAATATAATACGTCATGTAATGAGGCAGAGGGGGAGGTAATGTAGAAAAAGAAATGAATTAGAAAAAGGCAACAGCAGTAAGAGGTAAAAATAGAATGAGAGACATCAGGAAATACAGAGATATTAAATTTCAAGTGAGAACAAAAATGGAAGAGGTAAATAAAAGCAGGTTACTTAGAGAGTATACAGAGAGTGGTGGGGAAAAGAGAAAGGTAGAAAGAGGTGTGGAGGGTAGAATGGGAAATGAGGTGTAGATGAAAACAGTACTCTAAGAGACATCTGTGACAGACAGTAAAAAGATGAGGGTTATTCAGTGGTAGAGAGCTGTGAGATAGAAAAAGAGAAAGAGATGTTGAGGTACAAAGATCATAAAGAAAGAAATGTAGCACGATATTTGAGGTGGAGGGGTGAACCGAAATGGAGAAGAAGTTTCAGAGAGTGATATGTGTTTGTGTGAGAGAGCAAGAGAAAGATATAGAGAGAGAGGCAGAGAAGTTCAGAAAGTTGGTCAGACGTACCTGAAACAATGGTAGCCAGAAAGTAGTAAGATAATTAGAGAGGCAAAGGAAAGGGCACATTGGCAGAGCTAGAGAAAGAGGTGAGATAGTGAACTATTGGTGAGCTAAATTAGGAGTTTTAAAAAAACTTTTCGTTTAATTGTCAGATATCTCAGCCATTACAATTATGACACCTCGCATAATACATGTATAGTGGCCACATTACAGCATTATCCACACCATGTCTCACATTGTGTCTCTCCACTTTATTCCTCATATATATTAGAGCACAATGTGGCAAGTATGTCTACATCTTTATTAAGCATATATATTCTATATGATTCCCAAAAGTCTCGGGGGCATGCCTTCAAGTGTTGTAATTTAGTAAATAGAGAGGTTAGGTAGCGAGAGAGAGAGTGAGAGAGAGAGAGAGAGAGAGAGAGAGAACGAGAGAGAGAGAGAGAGAGAGAGAGAGAGTAGTGAGGTATAGATAGTTGTTTTTTTAAACTTTATTTACCATTTCCAATAATAACATTCTACAGATGCAGGAACACGTAGCAACAATTCGATGCAAGAAATAAAAAATCCACATAGCATACAATTGACACTTTACCACAGTCCAAGTTGAACGGCAACTCCATACTCAACAAGACCTCTGTTACATTGGAATGCTAGTACTGCTCACTGGGGGGACTATTCCAGATAGAGTTTGTGATAAAAAAAAAGAAAAAAAAAAGAAGACTGAGCAATTTCTAGCAGATGGGCTTTCAGTGGCCCCCATATGTCTTCGGGCTAGACTGTTCCCATGAGGAACAGGGGCAAGACTGATTTGCATATGGCCATGTCTGAACTGGGGTGGTATGGTGAGCAAAATAACGATGGATTAAACCCAGATCTGTGAATGGGGTGAATGTTTTGCCATTGTGCAACATTCCGTCCATCAATTGTTGATTTTGTATTTGTCACCCCAAGTGGGACGGGTATGCTCAGAAGTGAGTTCCGTGCTCTCCATGCCACTGGAATCAAGCTATCCTGGCTGATGAAGGCTGATAGCCAGAAACTGGACCTAGGATGCTTGATTCCGGTCCCGGGAAGACATGGCTTGGCAGTTTGGGCTGGACTGTTCCCATGAGGAACAGGGTCAAGACTGATTTGCATATGACCATGTCTGAACTGGGGTGGTGTGGTGAGCAACATAACGATGGATTAAACCCAGATCTGTGACTGGGGGTGAATGTTTTGCCATTGTGCAACATTCCGTCCATCAATTGTTGATTTTGCCCCTATGTCTTTGGGTCTGGAGGTCACCGGCAATGTAGAAGAAAACAAATCACTGTTAGTGTTGCAATAAATCAGGCTGCTTAACCGTGCCTTGACAGTGGGGATGTGCTTCCTCCCCAGGCCACAGCTATTTCCCTTTTCACTACTAATAAAGCTATTGAGGTGTATTGATGTAGCTGTTTAGGGATGTTCAGAACATATCCTAGAAGGCAACTTGTGGTGTGGGAAGCAGATCTAGGTCAGTCATCTTACACAATGCGTCATATACCCCCCTCCAGTGGTCAGCAATTTTTATGCAATTCCAGGTCATGTGGGCGAAGTCTGCATGTTGTGCCCCGCACTTGGGGCATTTGTGTAGTCTGGAATGGTCCATAGTATGTAGTTTTGCTGGAGACATGTAAGCTCTCCACAAAAACTTGAAATGCAACAACTTATGTCTGCTATTCAATGAGCCTTCCTTGATTTGTGAGCAGCAGAAACCCCATTGTGTGTCACCTATAGGGTGTCCTAGATCTAATTCCCAAATTTCTCTGATTCTAGTGTCTCTAGCAGGTAATAGTAACTTAGAGGTTTTGCACAATTTGGAAAATAAATGGCCCCCATGTGCGCTGGTGATCAATGTTGCCAGTGGCAGAAAGGACTCTGGTTCCAGTGGAAATTCAGGCAATAGTGTACAAAGTGCTCAGCGCAGTCTATTGAGTGTAAATGAATCCATAAAGGAAGCGTCAAGGAACCTGTCATCCTCTGCGTTATGAAATACCTGCCCACTTGGGAAAAGGTCCAAAAATGTTTGTAATGCGTGTCTGACCAGTGTTCTTTGGACGATCTTTTCTTCAGTGATCGGCACCCATGGATTATTTATGAGTAGAATAGCCGATGAGTATAACTTACATACCCCGGTAACTGTCGCTAGCTTACCCCAGGCCCAGCTGGTCGTGGGGACCGTTTGTATGTCAAGAGGGTCTCTGGGGAACCCCTTGGGTAGGATAGTGTTTAGTGGGGCCGGGCTAACCAGGTCTGCTTCAAGCTTAGAGTAGGGGATTCGTGCATCCGGGTGGTACCATGAATATGCAAAGCAACACTGCGCGGCCAAGTAATACATATGAAAATTCGGGACCCCTAAGCAACTTCTCGCGTATGGAAGGGTCAAAATGTCCCAGGTGACTCCAGCATGTTTCCCGCCCCATGCAAGTTTAATGAGATGTGAGAGCAGTGTGAGAAATAATTTGTTAGGGAGTGGGATGGGTATATTTTGAAATAAATACAAGAATCTAGGGAGTACTATAATTTTTATTAGCGCCACCCTGCCAGCTAATGAAAGAGGTAGCTGAATCCAACGTTCCACTTGTTGCTCCAGGGTGTAAACAGCCGGTCCGTTATTTAGTCGAATCACCTGTTCAGCATCCGTGTGCAAATGGATCCCTAGATATTTTGTGGTGTCCTCGCACCATGTCAGAGGGAATTCACACTCCCATTTAGTTGTAATTACTGTCAGCGGGAAAATCTCGGACTTAATCCAGTTGATGGCCAAACCAGAGAAGCCGCCAAAACGTATAATTTCTCTAATTAAATGTTCTAGATTTTCTTGTGGTCTGCACACGTACTGGACAACATCCTCTGCATATAAAGATTTTAATAAAGGCACCTTTGTGAAATGCAGGCTGCGATGCAAATGTTTCTCCTGCAGGTGTCTGACCAGAGGGTCCAAAGCAATTATGAACAGCAATGGCGACAGAGGGCAGTCCTGCCTGGTGCCCCGCGCCAATTTAAATTGGAGGGAGAATGGTCCATTCAATCTAAGTCGTGCCGTGGGAGAGATGTAAAGTAGGGCCGTGAGTGCAATAAAGCCCCTTGGCATGCCCATCTTCCCCCTAACGGTATACAGTCATAATATCGAATAAAAAATATCGAAAGGGCAAAATATCAAGTCAAAAATATAGAATGGACACAATATCGAATGGACACAATATAGACTACAAAAATATCGAATAGAATAGCAAAATATCGAATAGAATAGCATTAATATCGAATCCAAAATATAGAATGGACAAAATATCGAATGGATAGAATATAGACAACAAAAATATCGAATTTGAGGTAAGGTAATATCAATTTTTTAAAGTGTTTTTTATGTTACTATATGTGTGAAAAGTGTATATTTATTTTATAATTCATTTTAATTAATTAATTTAATTGTATTTAATTTTTGCGTAATATAATTCTGTAGCGGGTTGTGGGTTTATAAGGGAATAGGGTGGGAAGTAATTTAAATATAATTAATTAAATATGTTAATTTATTTATTGGTATTTATTTTGAATTAATTGGTAATTAATTATTAATTGGTAATTCATTAAAATATAATTGGTCATTAGTTTTAATTAATTGATTAATTGATAATTATGTTAATTGTATTAATTTATTTTCAGTAGTGGGTTGTGCGTTTATAGGGGAATAGTGTGGGAAGTAATTAAATTATAAATAATTACATTTTTAAATGAATTTATTGCTTATTTTTGTTGTAATATTTAATTATTTATTCATTGTTAATTAATTTAGTCTTAATCGGTAAATATTTTGTATTAGTAGGTAATTTTTTAAAATATTTAAATTGCATTTGTAATTTTGATTGATGAATTAATATATTATATAAAATTGTTAATTATTTTATATTATTTGTAATTGGTATTAATATTTAATTTAATTTTATTCATATATGGAGTATTTACTTTCCCTACTGTTGCACTCACTGGAGTGGGAATAGTAATTTTTACCCGTAAGCTATCCAACGCTTTCCCTACTGTTGCACTCTCTGGAGTGGGAATAGTAATTTTTACCCCTACACTATCCAACGCTTTCCCTACTGTTGCACTCACTGGAGTGGGAATAGTAATTAGTACTTCTACGCTATCCAACGCTTTCCCTACTGTTGCACTCTCTGGAGTGGGAATAGTAATTTTTACTCTCCCGCTATCCAACGCTTTCCCTACTGTTGCACTCACTGGAGTGGGAATAGTAATTTTTACCCGTACGCTATCCAACGCTTTCCCTACTGTTGCACTCTCTGGAGTGGGAATAGTAATTTTTACCCCTACACTATCCAACGCTTTCCCTACTGTTGCACTCACTGGAGTGGGAATAGTAATTAGTACTTCTACGCTATCCAACGCTTTCCCTACTGTTGCACTCTCTGGAGTGGGAATAGTAATTTTTACTCTCCCACTATCCAACGCTTTCCCTACTGTTGCACTCACTGGAGTGGGAATAGTAATTTGTACCTCTACGCTATCCAACACTTTCCCTACTGTTGCACTCTCTGGAGTGGGAATAGCAATTTTTACCCTCCCGCTATCCAACGCTTTCCCTACTGTTGCACTCTCTGGAGTGGGAATAGTAATTTTTACCCCTACGCAATCCAACGCTTTCCCTACTGTTGCACTCTCTGGAGTGGGAATAGTAATTTTTACCTCTACGCTATCCAATGCTTTCCCTACTGTTGCACTCTCTGGAGTGGGAATAGTAATTTTTACCCTCCCGCTATCCAATGCTTTCCCTACTGTTGCACTCACTGGAGTGGGAATAGTAAATGTTATGCCTACGCTATCCAACGCTTTCCCTATTGTTGCACTCTCTGGAGTGGGAATAGTAATTTTTATCCCTACGCTATCCAATGCTTTCCCTACTGTTGCACTCACTGGAGTGGGAATAGTAATTTTTAATCTCCCGCTATCCAACGCTTTCCCTACTGTTGCACTCACTGGAGTGGGAATAGTAATTTTTACCCCTACGCTATCTAATGCTTTCCCTACTGTTGCACTCTCTGGAGTGGGAATAGTAATTTTTACCCCTACGCTATCCAATGTTTTCTCTACTGTTGCACTCACTGGAGTGGTAATAGTAAATGTAACCCTCTCGCTATCCTATATATGTTTTGTTAATAATATGTGTATATATATATATATATATATATATATATATATATATATATATATATATATATATATATATATATATTATATGTATTGCAAATATTATTATTATTATTTTTTAAGTTACATTAATTATTTATAAATTTTAAGTTTATTTAAGTATTTTAAGTATGTTTAAATTAATTACATTTATTATTATATTAATTTTAAATTACTTTTAAGACATTTAAAAAATTCGATATTTTGACTGTCTATATTTTTTACAACGATATTTTGGATTCGATATTTTTGTACTTACCTGTTTGTAGATAGGAATTCGATATTCAGGCATTCTATATTTTCTCCACAATATTTTGACAGGTCGATATTTTGCTCCTCGATATTTTGTCAGTGATCCCCCCCTAACAGCTAAAAAAAAAAGGACCATTCCAAGGAGTGAAACGCCTTTTCGGTGTCTAAAAGCACAGCTGCAGCAGGGGTTTGTGGGTCAATCCTGTTGATGGTGGCAAAGACAGTTCTAAGTTTTAATGCTGTGGATCTGTGGGGCATGAAGCCGGACTGTACAGGCGATATTATCCGGTCAAGTAACAAGGCTAGGCGTAGTGCTATCATTTTGGAGAAGATTTTGTAATGTAGATTCAACAAACGAAAGGGCCTGTAGGAGCCACACAAGGACCGATCTTTGCCTGGTTTTGTCAACAGTATAATCACAGCCTCACGCCAAGTGGGAGGAAGGATCTGGCTTTCAGGAGCTTAATAGTAGACTTCCAATAAGTGTGGGGCATGTATTTCTTTGCATGCTTTGTAAAAATCGCCAGTGAACCTGTCTAGTCCAGGAGCAGTGGGGCCGTTAATGGCTTCTATAGCACTAATAATCTCATCCTTAGAAAAAGTTTCTGCAAGAAATTGTTGCATTGCTTTTTCTAACCACACTACGGCTACTTCAGCAAGATATTTATCCTGATCAACATTGTCGAGCGTTAATCGCGAAGCGTATAAGTGTGTGTAGTACCTCAGGAACTCGTGAGTTATAGATAGTTAAGGTAATGAGGGAGATGTATAGTAGAAAGAGAAGTGAGTTATAGGTTTGAGAAGGATTTGTGAGACAGATATTAAACATAAAACACAAAACATATGGAAGTTAAGGTTCAACTTAAGTTTTGATGAATAATAGCAAGCAGCATATCAAAAAGAATTAAAGACAATTGTCACTTCACCTAATCAAGTCTCTAATGAGAAAAGGTTCCTTAAAGCATACAGCTAAAATACATAGAATTTTACACCAGTATAGATATACTTCTACTCAATATATGTCAACAAAGTGTAACCAAATGACATAAACTTGTTACTTTCAGCAAAACCATATCTAAGAAGCAGGTGGTAGAATCTTCTCCCTGAGAAAGTGGGGTGTCGTTGACAGGAAGATATAATTCATAAATACAATACTATGCTTATTATTGTTTTGAAGTCCCATTTTCACTTACCAGGTTTGAAAGGAAAGTTACACTGTTAGGAAATGTGTAAATGTACACCAATCAAAAACATGGCTCCTGGATCTACTTAAATTATTAAAAAATTAGCATGCATATTCAAAGCTACTGAAAGCTCCAAACCACTGTGAAACAACTCCACATTTAATTATAAAACATTGGCATATTATTACATTTTTCATTTTAAAAGAAGTTCAATTTCCTTTAAGGGAACTGGTTCCATTTTAAAAATGCTTGCTTTATTAAACATAAATCATAGACATTTTGGGCTGATGACCCCAGTAGACCACCATTTCTTTGATAGCCTTTGATAACATTAAGGGGCCGTGATGTCGGCTGGAAACTTTCCGCCCGACAATTCTCAGATTCTGAACTGACCGATTCGCGGTCGGCGGTTCTGCCCGACTGAATATGATGGGACCAAACACTGGGCCCGATTCACAGAACTAACTTAAGACAAAATCCTAAACTTAATACCATTTTGGTATTCACAGAAGGCCTTTACTCATTTTGGTATTCACAGAAGGCACTTACTCATTTCGGTATTCACAGAAGTTAGGAGTCCTAACTTTAGGACTCCTAAATGCCTTCTGTGAATACCGAAAGTCTTAAAGTTAAGATTTTTCCCAATTTAGTAGTAGTAAAGTTAGAACTCCTAACTTTAGGACTCCTAAATGCCTTCTATGAATACCGAAAGTCTTAAAATTAGGATTTTTCTCAACTTTACTACTACTAAACTGAGAAAAAATGGAAGTAAGTTTAGGATTTTGTCTTAAGTTAGTTCTGTGAGTCGGGCCCACTGTTCGGTCGGCGTCCCATTGTTCCCTATGGGAGCCCAGGTTACACCTGACAATATAGGTTTCTATGTGGAAATGCTGTGTGTGTGTAAAACACTGCACCCTGTCGCAGGCACCCCATTCTGCCTGCCACACAGTGCAGGGTTTTACAGGGGGGTCCCTTAGGTACCCCATTGTCCCTCAACCAGAGGCCACAGGATGAAGGGGGCCCCAATGTCACTTTCCAACAGCCTTTTCATGTCTGGCAGGTTGACTTGGAAAGGCTGTTGCAAATCGAAATTCTAATCGTCGGTGTGAAACGCTGTCCATAGAGGTGCACAATACGGTTCCGACCGACACGGATACTCCGAGAGCCAGTCGGAACCGATTATAGAATGAACCCGTTGTTTACTTTCCGACTGCGAACATCATAATCGATTGGGCGAATTGTAAACTGACCGAGTCGGTCGGCAGGGTTCTGGCGCAGTCGACCACATTCCAACTGTTGGGGGGAGGCTTTCCTCCTGACATCGTAATCGCCCCCTAAATTGCAAATTGCAAACTACTTCATTAATATTCATAAGGTGGATCATATTCCAACCCACTATGATTCAGAATTTTAAGTATGTGTACTACTGTAATGCATGAGAGTATATTAACATTCTACAAACAAGATTTAGGTTTTCAAATAAAGCGAAGCATGAGGGGTAAGATAGTACAAATGGAGAGAGAGTTAGGGCCAGATATATCAAGCATTTTTCCAGTAGTAAATGGCCTGTTTAGCAGCATCGGGCCATTTGTGACAGGAAAAATGCATTTTGGTATGTATCATTCCCAAATTGTGATTCGATAACATGTTAACGAAATGCAATTTGGATTTGAGAATACATACCTATTCGGTATTAGGAAGGGGCATGTTTAGGGTGTCTTTTCCTAATACCAAATTGCAGTGGAATGTGAATATTTAGTGTCCAGCATGTGATTGCTAAATATTCACATTTTACTGCCTACTTCAAGTAGGTGGTAACCCATTCACAAATGGGAAGGGATCCCCAAGGAACTCCTTCCCCTTTGTGAATGTTTACGGAAACGTTTTTTAAGAGCAGGCAGTGGTCCCACTGACCACTGCCTACTCTTAACAAATGTACACTTTTCTTTTTTCTTTTTTAAACGCATCCCATTTTCCCTTAAGGAACACGAGCTGCATTTTAAAAAATCATTGCTTTATTTCAAAGCAATTACCGACATGATGGGTTGCTGAACCCAGCAGGCCGCCGTCTGTGTGATTTTAGCGATTCCTAATGTGTCGCAAATTGCGACCTACCTCATTAATATTCATGAGGAAGGTAGATTTTCAACTCACTACGAATCACTAAATGAAACTCTATGAGTTTCATACATTATGAGTAGCGATTTCCTAATTGCGATAAGCAGATAATCACAATTAGGTCATCGATATTCCTGGTATTCATCCATCTGGCCTATAGAGTGGTGAGATACAGATAGAAATGAGGTTTTGGATGTACTATGCATTTTGAATGTAACAAACACTGTTACAAAAACACCTTCCCCTTTGTGAATGTAAACAAGTGTTTTTCCAATGAATTAAGATCCTTAATTCAGTTACATAACCATCAAAGGTACACAAAATCCAAGTAATGAATGTATGATGTTTCAACGCATACATTTACAACAAATGCCTTTACAATGCAGTTTTTACACCGCAACATCCCTTACAACGCATGCATTTACATTGCATGCCATTACGATTTTTTTTAAACTACATTTACAACGCATTCCATTACATCGCATTATACCTTTACAAAACATACTATTACAGCGAATAGCACTACATTTTTTTTTGTGTCCTCATTACGCAACAAGTTAAAATTAGGAGATTATCAGGGTCCCTTCTCTTACTCCACGCTTTCTTTATTTTTCCAAGAATCTAGACCACATCTTTCCGACATTTCAGAGAAAGGGAACCCCTTACTTCCATATACTTGTAAGGAGAAGGATTCTTATTTCGGTCGGGGGTGAGCTAGCCATTATGGCTACTCTTGCAAGCCTTCCTCCATTAATGTTACGATAGCGTAATCATTGGACAATTGGTGGGCTATAAACCAAACAAATAGCTACCGCAATAAAGAAACACCCATGCCTTCAATCAACCCTTATGAAACTCTTCCCATATGTCCCAAAATTTATATTCCTTAGAAGCTAGCCTCTTTTTTTAATCTAAGTTATACACTCTAAGAACTGACGCAAGCCATTCATTGTGAGTGGGGGGGGGCTGGGCTTATCCATTTTATACATACCTCCCTCCTTGCTAGGAGGATCAGCACGCAAGTTAGATTTTCCTGGGCTTTAGAAAAATGTCTTACTACATTAATGCCCGACACCCCAAAAATGACTAGATCCATACTCACGGTTAGCTGTCTTCCCATTACCCCTTCTAAGGTAGTACCTACGTCCTTCCAGAAGCCATCGAGACTGGGGCACTGCCAGAACATGTGCAAGTCGTCTGCCATCTGTAGTCCACATTTTGGACAGCTCCTCACTGTAGACCCGTTTAGTTTGGACAGCTTCTTTGGGGTCCAATAAGCTCTATGAATAGTGAGTAAGTGATTTATTTTGAGGGCAGCAGAAGTTACAATCGACCAGCATTTGCTCATAGATACTTGCCATGTATTACTTGTATCCAGCGTCGGCAGGTCTTTCCCCCAGATACTCTCTGGAATCCGGAAGTCCTCTTCCCCCGCTGATATAAGAGCCCAGTACCAGTAGGATATTTCTTTTGTGAATGGCTTTTTCACCTGCATCTTTGATTCTAGGGAGATGTTACCTTTTCTGGTTTCTTTGAGTGACTTAGTCCAGCTCAACAATTGGTAATATTTAAATTAAGATAATGTGAAATTTGTAGATTGCGATAGTATTTCCCAATCAAGAAGCTGGTTCTGAAACAGGAGTTGCCCCCATTCTACTATTCCTGCCGATTTTAGGGGGGTCGCTAAACTGTCCTTAAGGCAGCCTGGTGTAGTCTGGGAATCCCAAATCGGGGCCTTCTCACTGTAAAGAGGGATATCCAATGTAGATCTGACACAGTACCATAACCTCGCGGCTGATTTCAAGGTCTTCAATTTGATTTTTTTTTAAACTTCGGGTGACCAAATTTGTACAAAAAGTGGCTGGTATTGTTTGTTAGTTTCTGTAGATATAATGGGTAGGTTTCATAAAGGCCCAACAACATCCTGATGTTTTTAAATTGAAAGGCCCTGCAATATTCGAGGAGGTCTGGACAAGCTATACCTCCCTGCTCCTTCCTTCTCCTTATTTTATGCCAAGCGATTCTTGGTCTTTTTGCGGACCAGATGAAGCTGGATAGTTCTCCCTGGATCTTTTTTATGGTTTCTCTTTTAAACTCAAGCGGGATAGCACTGAAAATAAAAATGAACTTTGGCAAGACTGCCATTTTTATGATGTTTAACTTACCCAGGAATGTTAGAGGAAGACTACTCCATACTTTCAGAAGTTTTTTTACCTCAGTTTCTACTCTATGAATGTTGGTATGTGTGATTTTGTCGAGATCTTTTACGAGATCTATACCCAGATATCTTATTTTCTCCTTGCGAAAAGGGGATATAAACTCCTCATTCCAACTCATGGTTTCAGTTTTAGTTTGGTTTATCTGGTAACCAGATAACTTCCCAAAATCTATCAGGGTCTCCTCTGTTGTTTTAAGAGCCTCTTTTAAGTCTGAGGTGAAAATCATGAGGTCATCTGCATAAAGAGCCACTTTCTTATGCCACCCTTGATAGTGAAAGGGGAGGATTGAAGGGAGGTCCCTAAGGCACTCTGCAACCGGCTCGATATAAAAGTTGAAGAGCAGGGGAGAGAGGGGGCACCCTTGGCGGGTTCCTCTACCTATCTGAATATTGTTAGTTAGGTTGCCATTGATTAGAATTTTAGCTTTAGGAGAGTTATAGATGTTTTCTACCATTTTTAAAATGTTTTCCCCCAAATTAAACTTCTTTAGGACCTCACTTAGATACCTCTAGTTAACTCTATCAAACGCTTTAGCAGCGTCTATTGTAATTATTGATAGAGGAATTTTCTCCGTAATGGCGATATCTATTGTTCCAATCAACTCGTGTGTAAGGTCTTGAAGGTGTCTTCCTGCCACAAAGCCCTTCTGATTAGAGTTTATTAGTGTCCCCGCGATTTTCCCCAGTCTTTTAGCCATGATTTGAGTGAAGATCTTGTAGTCGCAATTTAAGATAGATATTGGGCGGTAAGACTCACATTGTTTCATTTTTTTTTCCTGGTTTCAGGAGAATGGGGATGGTTGCATCATTCCATGTCTCTGGGATTCTTTCGTTATTTAAAAATATCTTATTGAAGAGCGCTGTTAAATGGGGAACCAGTATGTCTTTTAGTTTCAAGTAAAAATCATTTGGGAGGGCATCAGGACCTGCTACCTTACCTCTTTTTAAAGTTCTTATTGCTACGTCTACCTCTTCTGTTGATATTTCACTATTTAGAATTTCTTTTTCTTCAGAGGATAGAACAGGGATATTTTGCTCATCTAGAAAATTGTTTATCTCTTCAGTTTTTGGGTTGCAGTCCACCGTATAAAGGTTAGAGAAGGCTGAGAATTCCTCCTTTATCACTTCTTCTTCAGACCCGTTTTGGGAACTGTCTGTTGGATCTATACTGCTGATTTTGTTTCTAGCTTGGTTAGTTTTAATCTTCCAAGCAAGCATTTTCCCACAGCCTTCTCCATATTCATAATGGGCGAGTTTACTACCTTCCCATCTCTCTCTGATTTTGCCCTCTAATATAGTTGTTAGACTTTCTTATAGTTTAAGCCTTTCCTTACCAAGATCTTGACTTCTTGAGGATGAAATATCTGAGGATATCTGACGATCCAGTATTTTTATACTTTCTTCTATTCTCTGGATCTCTTTCTTAACCTCCCTTGATTTATAAATAGTTAGGCCACACATCTTGCCCCTAATTACTGCTTTATATGCCTCCCATACTGTTTGAGGTGTGGCGCTCCCGTTGTTATCCTGAAAATATGACTCAGTCTCCTTTTTAAGTTGATCAATAATTACAGGGTCTAAGAGAACTGAGCGATCCAGTGTCCATCTTGTAGTCGTTATGTTGTTGTATATTCTTAACGTAATTTGGACAGCAGAGTAGTCTGAGAGATGGGCGGGGAGATGGATTACCTTAGAGGTATTCTCAACTAACCCCTGATCTATTAAAAAAAAATCGATTCTTGACTGTATACTGAGCTTTTTATTAATAAAGGTAAATTTGTCTTGTTTAACGCCTTTCTCTTTCCATACATCGATAAGGCTTAGATCCCTTCTATACACTCCCAACCATTCCCTCATTTTTGGCAAACTTGCCTGGTTACCTCTAGGCTGCCGATCTATTTTTGGGTCTAGGATGATGTTAAAATCTCCGCCCAAGATCACCGGGGAAGTAGCTGCAATCAGTTGGGAGTACAGTGACTGGAGTGGAGTAGGGTCATCTATATTTGGTCCATAGTACGCAGCCACAGTAAACGTGTTGCTAAGTATGCTGACATTAGCTATCGCCCATTTCCCATTAGGATCTACCTCAGATGATGAGATTCTAGCTTTCAAAGATTTTTTTCAAAGAATGGCAACACCTTTTATAACACACTCCTGGTCATTGCATTTATAAAAATCGACCCAATGGAGGGTTTTCATTACCTCTTCCCACTCTTTTTTAATTAGGTGTGTTTCTTGTAAGATTATAATTTCACTGTCCAAAGAATTCAGATATTCAAAAAATTTGCGACGCCTGCTCTTAGTCCTTAACCCATTAACATTCCAGGAAGTTATTTTTATATTTCTCAGATTTTTTCCCATCTCTTCCATTTGGATAGCTGAATTGCTACTGATTCAAGTTGGGCCCTGATTACCCCTTTTCCTTTAGAATTAACAACATGCTGAGGACTTTTTATTTTTATTTTTCCCTACTTTGTTCCCAACTCCCGGGTGCCCACCCCCTCCTCCCTTCTAGTGTGTACATAGAACCAACTGTGATTGTGCAAAATAAACAGAAAAGGAAGAAAGAAAAAGGTACGGGGAGACACACTACCTCCCTGGGAAAGCATCCCTTTCCTTTTGGGCTTTATTAATAGCCCACTTCGAGCCCCGTGCCTAAATACATAAACATCTATGAGGGTGCTACTGCTACCACTACTAGCCAATTCTACGTCACTCTACGTCACTAATGAAACCAATAAAGCTAAGAGTGTGTTTGTATTTGAATCTGGATGCGCATTTGTTCTAAGAGGGAATCAACTTCCTCTGGATCTCTTAAGTTGTGCATCTTATTCCTCCACATAATCCTTAGTGAGGCTGGGAACTTCAGTTGGACCGTTGCTCCAAGTGCTTTTAATTCGGGCATTTTTTGACCCAACTCCCATTGCCTGTTTTGTGTCACCTTCGCAATATCGGATCGGATCCTAAAGGACCAGTCATCTCTGTTATATGCCCCACTTTTCAGAGCCTCACTCAGGATTCTTTCTTTGAGATTGTAGGTTTTAAAGTTCACTAGGATTTTCCTTGGGTTCTTCCTCTCTTTGGGCTTCCCAAAAGGATCACGATGCACCCGCTGGATATCATCTTCCAGATCAAGGGTCTTATTCCATGAGAAGTGCTCCTCTATAAGTGATATTATAAATTTCTTTATGTCGGACCCTTCTCGCCCTTCCAGAACATTAAGAAATCTCAAGTTGCACCTTCTGAATTGATTCTCTAAAGCCTCCAGCTTTTCCTCTATGCTTTTGTCCTTTGACTTCAGATATCTAATATTCTTCTCCGTTAGTTCTACCCTCCTAGCCAGGCCCTCAGCTTCTGCTTCCACTGTGGAGACTCTATCATTTAGAGCTAATAGTTTGGAGTCCAGAGATTCAAATCTTTCATGCAGTTTATTCTGATTTTCTTCTGATACTTTGAACCTGGACCTCATCTCATCAAGCATTATTTCCAACAAAGCCTCCGTACTGTTTCGTGAGCCACTCTGAGAATTCTTGGGATTAGTATTAGTGGAGTTGGAGGGAAGACTTATAGAGGGACAATTGGGTTCGGATCCGGTAGGGTCCAAGAGTGCGCTTTGAGCCCGACTCGAGCTCTGACAAAGGGATAAACTCTGGATTGAACCCTGGGCTAGAGCCGGAGTCAATGACCCTGTCTGCAACTGTACATCTGGCTCCCTCGTGAGGACCTCTGCCTCTACCTCTGCCGGTGTGCCAGATGGATCTGGCGTTAGGGTTTCTACTAGTACTAAGGAGGGAGAGGTTTCCATGGTAAGCTTATTCTGAGCCTTATCTTGCACCTTGAAATAAGACCTTAATGACGGAGTGATTTTTATCTTAGCGTTTTTTCCCCCTTCGTCTGGTTCCAGCTTGCCTTCTGCCAACCCCCTCTTATTCGAAGATTTGCCTACTTGTATTTTCAAAGGTTTCCGTGAAACTCTCTTTGTGATTCGCGGAATTACAGGCTGTTTAGGAGCGGGGGGAACAGTTGTCTTAAGAAATTGCCTGTTCCTTAGACAATATGAGGACTTTCCTCGTGGCTCAGGATCTACCGTAATTTCTTTTTCCACTTTAGCAGCAATTTTCCTGACTTCCTGGTTACAAGTTATGTCCAAAGTCAGGTCTCCTGATTCGGGATATGTAGAGTGGGTTATGCTGTCTAGGCTTCCCTTCCTTCCCTCCACTTTTACCACAACAAGCCTGCCTGAAATGTTATGCTGTTGATGCGAGGGGGACAAATGGCAGCAAGGTGTTTTAACTACTGGGACTTCTATAAAGTTATTTACAGGGTTAATTACCAAGTTAAGTTTATTCTGGTCACTTAAACTGCTCAGAAGTCTTATACTGGAAGGAGAATCAGCAATTTGCAGTCCGTTTTGAGGCTGGGACCGATGCAGCTCTGTCCTGCTCTCCCGGCGAGAAAAAAGTACCCCAGACCAGTCACCTTGACAAGCCTTTAAGTTTCCACAGCCCTCAGGAAGTCGGGGATGCCGAGCAAATCTATCCTGGACCTCGCCCCCCTCGCCTTACCTCTAAAGAATAGTCTGGCTTACTGCTCTCCTGCAATTTTGCTGAGCCCGCAATGCCGCCTCCCACCACCCGGCATCTGTATGGATCGCCGAATCACCGATGCGGGAACCCCGCTTCAGAGATCGAAGATGGTGCCGCTATGGTGCCGGGTGCTTTAGTGAAGTCGTTGTCGGAAACCACCATTACCCTGCCCTACCAGGATAGACAACAAAAACAGGTAAATGGCGTCTTCAGGCGGCTTTAGGTTCGTAGTTTGGTATGAGTGCAATCGCCACGCACGGTGCGGGTGTACGGCAAAGAAACCATTCAGCTTCCAATTAGGGGGTTCCTGAATCACACATTCAGTAACAAAATTACGCCGATAGCCATCAGCACATCAGCGCGGTAGCCTCCTCCTCTACAAACGCCACATTACAGAGCTCAGGCACGGAGCTCCCGACCGGACTCAAAGACCGGCCGCCATCTTTCCCCCTGCGCATACCACTACATTGCATTTAAGGTAAGTGTTGGATAGGGTAGGGGTAAAAATTACTATTCTAACTCCAGGGGGTGCAACAGTAGGGTAAGTGTTGGATAGTGTAGGGGTAAAAATTACTATTCTAACTCCAGGGGATGCAACAGTAGGGTAAGTGTTGGATAGTGTAGGGGTACTATGCGTTGTAATGGTATGTGTTGTAATGACGTGATGTAATGCCTGCGTTGTAGTGACATGCGGTGTAGTGTCATGCGTTGTAGTGACATGCAATGTAATGGTTGCGTTGTAGTGACATGTGTTGTAAAGGATGTTGTGATGTAAAGACTGCACTGTAAATGTAGTTCGATGTGATGACTGCGTTGTAAAGGTAGTTTCCCCCATGGAATACATGCTACAGTTTTACTTCAATATCCTTAATACATAAATATGCTCTCATAGAACATTAAAATATCATCATAAAACTTAACCCAAACAGACAAGTGCAGTGCCTTTCAATTACAGCTGTTTCTGTCAAGGTATCAAGGTAGTACCGCAAATTAATAGTCCTATCTCTACATGTCAAAAATTTAATCATTAAAACTAATCCTAGTTTTCAAAAATATATACAACATTCATGATCATTTATAAAATACAATATTGTAAAAAGTGCTTTAAATTTGGACTAGCCAACTGGTTATAACTATGTAAAACACAATTTACCTAGGACATATATGATTAAAATGGTTTCCACAGGGCAACCCATGCACTAAAATTCTCAATATACAATAATTTCAGAAGCTTCTTCCGCTTCAACCAGATATTTAACAAAAACTGGCTCACGTAAAAGACAACCAGGCCAGATGTGTCAGTCGTCAAAATTAGTTTTGCCTCTCTAAGGTGTGGTACCTCCAAGGCCAGGCAGATCGGGCGCAACCATTTTCCACACACACCACTGTATTCAGGAAACACAAACAGAATATGGTTAAGAGTCTCAGAATTCATATCACAAGCTGAACATGAGTTCGGCGAAAAAATATCATTCCGGTTTTTGATGAACCATCGAAGGGGAAAACAGCCTGTTATAAATCTGATAAACAAGTTATTGGCCAATGGTGTTGCTATATTGTCCATGTAACTTTCAAAAACAGGAGTAGGTTTAAATTCCAGAAACGACTCTGTAAGATGGCCTGTAGTGCCCCTGGTGGTTTTACTTGCCACACTAGTGACCAATCAGATGATTTTAAGACCTGCTTGTCCGTTTTACACAGTTATTCAGGTGAGTCGGTTAGTCCCACACTCTGTCAGACCCAATTGTTTTACATCAGTTGCTTACAAACGTTAACCAGGGTAGTTCCAAAGAATGATCCATATTCTTTACATCACTCAAGCAACCTCTGCAAACAACTAATTCTGGCTTAGTCCTAATCCAGAACCAGAATAGTAGTGGCTTTAAATGCGTCACTTCTGATACTGTTTTCATCCCTGTATGAAAATAAAGTGCGATCAAAGGGCAACTTACGGGGACCGAGAGCAATGATCAAGCGAAAGTGTTCTCCATTGCTTCAAGCCTTGTGATGTCACTCTAGCCCCAGGCTTCTGCGGCATACAATGCAGCGCTTTGAGGCTTCTCTCGATAGGCTTCCAAAGCCGTGGAAATGTAACACAGTATTAATTCTTCTGGAAACGTAATGACCTATGAGATATCATAAGAGCTTCTTTAGTTACTTGGTGAACCCACCTAAATGTGTCCCACATGGTCACCCCCAAAGAATCAAAACTAAAGACCCTTCCCAAACGGTCCTTCGCACCCATTACTGAATAGCTCTTCTTGACACTATTACCAAGGACCATAAATTTGTTTTTTGCAGCATTCAATTCGAAAACCCTCTGATCGCAGACTCAAAAAAAAAAATCATGCAGATTGTGAAACCCTATTGAGGACTTGGAGATTACTAATGAATCATCTGCAAACAGGAGCATTGGTGTTTTAACCCTATTGAGAGTAGGAGAATCAGTAATACACTTTGTCAGTTCCTTAGCCACATCATTTATATAGAAGGTGAAAAAGGTGGGAGCCAGAACGCAACCCTGTCAAACCACTTATGCGACAAGGATGCGCTTTTTCAACCCAACTCTGTCACCCCACCTGACTTGTGCGTAATTCTTTTCATGCAACCTGGCTGGTAATCCAATTAACACCCCCTGGAACTACCATGTCTGCTAGTCTTCTCCAAAGACTCTCCCTGTGTATCAAATAGAATGCAGCATGCAAGTCCACAACTGCCACATAGAGTTTCTGGTTACCCAGCAGGATATTTTCAGTAAAGGAGGGCAAATTTGAAAACCTGATCTAAAGTGCTAACTTTAGCACGAAATTCTTTCTACAAGGGAGTTAAAATTCTCTGATCATCCATCCACTCTTGTAATCTATTTAAAATCTGTCTGCCGAATATTTTTGAAGGTTATCTACTTGACTAATTGGCCTATAGTTAGATGGACAGTTGGCATCTTCCTTTTTGAATATCGGCAATATTTCTGCCCCCTCCTGGTATCCAGGAGCTCCCCACCACTTGCTATTACATTAGAAAGGATATTTCCATCAGTAGCCCACAATCCAGGTTCTGATTTATATAGGTTACAAGGAATGCTGTCAGGACTGGAGGCCTTTAGCGCCTTAAGACTATTAATAGCAGAGAGGGTATCTTCTATACTGAAAGATATGTCACTGGTCCTACCATTTCCCAGCTTGATGACATTGCCGTCAATACACTCCTCAACCACATTAGGGATCTGTTTTATTGATGGAGCCTGAGAGTATAGTTTTGCAAATTATTCTTCCCATCTTTCTAGTGGGATATTATTCCTCCTGCATTTAAAGCTTCGAGGTTGTCCCATTTGCAATAATATGCCAAAATACCCAGCCATCATTCAATTTAAGGGCATGGAGCATGTCCCGACAATTAGCATCCACCCACTTCCTTTTGCAAGATCGATTGCACACATGATATCACGTTGGCCTGTGCTAATCTCGAGTCGATTACGGTCCCTAACAAATCTTCTCAGCAATTTCCTGACCTGCTCATAGTCTGGCAAATACCATCTTGAGTCTTTTGGAGTGGCTTATATGTTAGCACTAGATTTTTTTTATAAATATTTTTTTGTACTTTGTTAAAAAAGACTACTGTGAATATCTAGGATTGGTATGGATCCTCGGAGGAATTCTCATATTTAGATAAAAAATATATGAACCACTGATATATCTCGGCATGAATGTTCTCATTAGCCATAACCATAAGCCAAGAAACTCTTCTGTAGTTATTGGCCACAACAGGTTCAGGAACCACAGTAATCAAAGTGGATAGCGATCTCGAAAGGTTCATTCCCTCAAGTGTAATAATCAGGGGATTATAATCTCTATCTGTCTACTGTAAAACCACAATGCCATAAAGAGACTGACCTCCAGAAAAAAACTGTAGTCAGTCAGGCTAGTAGAGGCTCCCCCCTTGCTCCCTGTGCAGATGGATTCAAGCTAGCCTGGCTGAAGAAGGGTGGCATACCCTGAAACCGGTCTCAAGATGCTTGTTTCCGGTCCAGGGAGGACCTGGCCTGGCAGTTCGGTCTGGACTGCTCCCATGAAGCACAGGGTCAAGACTGATTTGCACATGGCTGGGTTCAAACTGGGGTGGCGTACTGGGCAAAAGAACGATGGAGTTAACCCAGATCTTTTGACTGGGGTTGAATGTTTGCATGTCAGCATTCCGTCCATCATTTGTTTGCTATAACACCCCTCTTGAATGTAGCTGTTCTCATTTGGTCAGAGCGGGTTCTCCCATTACATGCTCTCAGACTTCACCTAACTGCCACTGATGCAATTTATAGAGTGACATTGGAGAGACAGTGATAAAATGTACCCTCAAGGCAAGGAATACCCCATTGCGCATCCTTCTTTTCTGTTATCATACTGAAAGAATGAGAGGGTTCAAATGAACAATTAAAATCACCAGCTACAATCACTTTAGCATTCTGCTGGAACTATACAATCAAATTGTCTAAAAGAGATATAATCGGTGGTTCAGTAGTTGAAAGCATAGACCTAGCATATATATTTAATAACACTGATGTTAGACCTGTTGGTAAATCCAGCATAACCCCCATTAAATCAGGTGAGTCTACTTTCAGCAATTCATGGGTACACAAAATGTCGGTCTTTACCAATATCAGTAGGCCCTGCACCGCCCTCCCTGAATTTCTTGGTAATAAAGCTTCCACACCGTATGAAACAAATCCATTCATGGAAATTTTGTCCATTGCCTTGGTATCCTGAAATAAACAAACATCATAATTTCTAACATAGGAGTACCATTCTTGCTCTATGAGTTTTGATTTAACTCCAGCCAGTTTCCAAGAAATCAAGGAGAGACCTTCCTCGCAAACAACATTCTGGTGTGACCCCATATTTTCTGTGCCTTCCACGCCCATCAAGATCATGTTAACTGAAATGGGTGTAGGTGCATTAGGCATATTTATGGAGTATAAGTTAAGAAGCGGGGGGGGGAAGTGCACTTGCAATATGGAACAGGCTGCACTTTTTAAAAGTTTGCATATTTAAAAATCAATCACAGGCATAGTGGGCTGCTGACCTCAGTAGACCACTATCTCTGTGATGGTCTCCAATCATGGTGAGTTACACATTGTGACCTACTTCATTAGTATTTATGAGGTAGGTCAGATTCCAACCTGCTATGATTAGGACATTCAAGAACCGACCTATTAGTACATCAGTCAGTTCTTAAAATTCCTTACTGGACGCAAAAATACTGGCTGCACAATTGCCAGCATTGTGCTGCCAGTAAATAGTACACCTGGACTGAAGTTATGTAAGAACTGAAGACTATAGGTGACATACGGAGACTTCACATGGAAAGAGAGCACTGAAGAACATAACGAGGGATGAGGTAGAGAGTGAGTTGAGGGGATGTACGTTGTTACAGCGCATGCTTTTACCACGCATGCTGTTACTACGCAAGTTTTACAACGCAAGCCTTTACAACGCATTGCTTTGGGGGGTGCTGGATAGTGAATAGTTTAATTTACTATTCCAACTCCAGTCCCCGTTTATAGTAGGGAAGGTGTTGGATAGTAAATTAAAACTATTCCCTATCCTAGAGCGCCCCCCAGTGCAATGCGTTGTAATGGTTTTCTTTGTAAAACCTGCGTTGTAAAGGCACTGCGTGATAAAAGTTGTGTGGTAAAGGATGTTTCCCGAGTTGAGGTAGAGAGAGGGGATCAAGAGTGATAGATAGATATGTAGTCACACACAGTGATAGAGAGAGTGGCAAGGCCATGATAGAGTGGTAGAGAGAGATGAAATGGAGTGATGGGTATATTGAAAGAGAGATGAGCTAGACAAAGGTGAGGGAGAAAGATCTGAGAGAAAATACGAATATATATAGAGAGAAGTAGATAGAGAGAGGTTAAAAGAGAGGGTTAAGGTAGAAGAATTGATGAAAAGAATGGCGAAATTAATTACATAGAAAGATTATTTTTTAATGTAATTACCACCGACCATTTGAGGGAGAGGGTTGAGGCTGGCCCGGCAAAGAATGGGCAGTAAGTCACCGATTTCTTTTTTGCCACAAAGCAGCATAGCAAGTTGTTTCACTAATTTGCGCAACAGAGATGAACCGTTGCAGAACCATATTTATTCAGGAAAACTGACCACTACCCCTGTACTGGAACACAAACAGGATTGCTAGCACCTCGCACAACCTTTGCACCATGTTGCAGAGGCGTGCTGTCTGGCATGTGCTTTGGACTAGAATCTCACCCTGCCAGTGAAAAATGCTACTTCTAGACAAATGCTTCCAGACATTGGAAATGTGCTGAACTGTGTAGCACACATGCAATGTGTAAAATGTTTGCAGAAATTAGAAGAATGTTTCAATTTTAGCGCCTTCTTCAAGGGAGCATTATTTTTTTACTCAAAGGACGGATTGGCTATTTTTAGTAGATCCGGATGAGCTTCAAAAGCGATGGGTGTTTGCGCTCATCTGTCCATGTTACGCCCAAATAAGGTTCCCATGATAAATAGTGGCACAAAGCAGTGTACAGCAAATAACGTTTGTGAAGAAATGCACATAACCTCGCTCTGTGACACTTTGCCCCATCGCAAACCCTTAGTAAATGCGGTTCTACGTTTCTCTAAATTCTCAATTTTTTTTAAAAGCTGTTTTTTTTTATAAACGAGGCTCTTATAGTAGAAATTTCGACTGCTTCTCTCACTTTAACAGGGTGCCTCGAGGAAGGTGGGGGCCCTGAGCCATCCCTGAGTTTATCCATGCCTCAAGGAGTGTCTGTATAAAGAAACAGGAACATGCAGGCTGGGAACAACCAGCAGGGCACAGAATGACCAGGTCAAACACCCCAGATTCAGTGAAGGAACATAGGGCCACGCAGTATTTCCGGAGTTGCATTTTCCAATTTTGAAAAGCATAAAAGGCAATCGTAAATCTCAAAATTTCAAAAATCGGCATGGTATGCTTTAATTCGGAGATACTTGCAATTGTCGTATTAGCGTCAGTCTTCACACAGCTGTAACCCTGGAGCGACGACCTCAGAGGTGGCACAGCGTTTTCTTCATGCCTTGACCAACGACTGCCACAGTGACTGCAGGCACACAAATGTGGCAAGCGAAAGATGGCGGTGTGCCAAAAAGGAAATTGTCATCCTTCTGAATCCCCTGATTGTACTAATTGCTGTCTAAAGATAGAAATCTCACAAATGAAACAATGACAGAACTTGGAAAAAGTACACGCAACTGTGGGAATTCAGGAAGTGCGTGCTTGACTTAATTCCTGGACATTACATATAGAGATAGCTATAGAGATAGCTCTAATCACTAGTATATGCTGTAGACCGTTGTGCTCTCCACCATTCCTATGTGACTCTTAGAGTTTATCCAGTCATATCCCTTCCCTATGTATATAGAGATAACTCTAACGACTAGTCCCCCATATGACTGTCAGAGTATATCCATGTGTATCCCCTCCCTATGTTGATAGAGATATTACTAGTATAGGCCTAGAATATATCCATTTGTGTATCTTCCTTGTGTACGCATGTAATCCTAAGTCCGTATGTTTTCAACTGGTTCTTATGTAAGTCAAAAATATGCAAATCTGTTCTTCCGAATGTAACCATCAGTTCTTATGGTTAAAACTGGGTCCTATGTAAAGCGCTCTGACACCTTCGGGTAAAGTTCGCGCTATATAAAATCGCATAAATAAATAAATAAATAAATTAATTAATTACACTTGACTGAAATAATTGGCCAATGCATAATTTCAAAGACTTCTGAAACAAGCATTTGCAATGCAATTGGTCTTGTATTTGCGAGAGTTTAAGCTATTGATGTTGTAAATGACAACCAATGCCTTTTATCTGGTTTGATAATTAACACATGAATAAATGGCATTGGGGGATATTCACAAGGACTCAATTCCGAATTATCCCCACCGTATTGCATCAAAAGCTGGTGCAAACTGCAGACATCGCCTTTATTCCTGCGAAAAAGGTGGGAGCCAGAACGCTCCCCTGTCAAACCCCTTTTGCGACAAGGATGCACTTTTTCAACCCAACTCTGTCACCCCACCTGACTTGTGCGTAATTTTTTTCATGCAACCTGGCTGGTAATCCAATTAACCCCCCCTGGAACTCCCATGTCTGCTAGTCTTCTCCAAAGACTCTCCCCGCGTATCAAATCGAATGCAGCATGCAAGTCCACAAATGCCACATAAAGTTTCTGGTTACCCAGCAGGATATATTTCCAGTAAAGGAGGGCAAATTTGAAAACCTAATCTAAAGTGCTAACTTTAGCACGAAATTCTGTCTACAAGGGAGTTAAAATACTCTGATCATCCATCCACTCTTGTAATCTATTTAAAATCTGTCTGCCGAATATTTTTGAAGGTTATCTACTTGACTAATTGGCCTATAGTTAGATGGACAGTTGGCATCTTCCTTTTTGAATATCGGGATTATTTCTGCCCCCTCCAGGTATCCAGGCGCTCCCCACCACTTGCTATTACTTTAGAAAGAATATTTTCATCAGTAGCCCACAGCCAGGTTCTGGTTTATATAGGTTACCAGGAATGCTGTCAGGACTGGAGGTCTTTAGCGCTGTAAGACTATTAAATGCAGAGAGGGTATCTTCTATACTGAAAGATATCTCACTGGTCTTACCATTTCCCAGCTTGATGACATTGCCCTCAATACACTCCTCAACCACATTAGGGATCTGTTTTATAGATGGAGCCTGAGAGTATAGTTTTGCAAAATATTCCTCCCATCTTTCTGGTGGGATATTATTACCCCTGCATTGAAAGCTTCGAGGTTGTCCCATTTGCAATAATATGCCAAAATACCCAGCCATCATTCAATTTAAGGGCCTGTAGCATGTCCTGACAATTAGCATCCACCCACTTCATTTTGCAAGATCGATTGCACACATGTAATCACGTTGGCCTGTGCTAATCTCGAGTCGATTACGGTCCCTAACAAATCTTCTCAGCAATTGCCTGACCTGCTCATAGTCTGGCAAATACCATCTTGGGTCTTTTGGAGTGGCTTATATGTTACCACTAGATTTTGTTATAAATAATTGTCTGTACTTTGTTAAAAAGACTACTGTGAATATCTAGGATTGGTATGGATCCTCGGAGGAATTCTCATATTTAGATAAAAAATATATGAACCACTGATATATCTCGGCATGAATGTTCTCATTAGCCATAACCATAGGCCAAGAAACTCTTCTGTAGTTATTGGCCACAACAGGTTCAGGAACCACAGTAATCAAAGTGGATAGCGATCTCGAAAGGTTCATTCCCTCAAGTGTAATAATCAGGGGAATATAATCTCTATCTGTCTACTGTAAAACCACAATGCCATAAAGCAGTGGCCAGAGACTGACCTCCAGAAAAAAACTGTAGTCAGTCAGGGTAGTAGAGGTTCCCCCCTTGCTCCCTGTGCAGATGGATTCAAGCTAGTCTGGCTGAAGAAGGGTGGCATACCCTGAAACCTGTCTCAAGATGCTTGTTTCCGGTCCAGGGAGGACTTGGCCTGGCAGTTCGGTCTGGACTGCTCCCATGAAGCACAGGGTCAAGACTGATTTGCACATGGCTGGGTCCAAACTGGGGTGGCGTACTGGGCAAAAGAACGATGGAGTTAACCCAGATCTTTTGACTGGGGTTGAATGTTTGCATGTCAGCATTCCGTCCATCATTTGTTTGCTGTAACACCCCTCTTGAATGTAGCTGTTCTCATTTGGTCAGAGCGGGTTCTCCCATTACATGCTCTCAGACTTCACCTAACTGCCACTGATGCAATTTATAGAGTGACATTGGAGAGACAGTGATAAAATGTACCCTCAAGGCAAGGAATACCCCATTGCGCATCCTTCTTTTCTGTTATCATACTGAAAGAATGAGAGGGTTCAAATGAACAATTAAAATCACCAGCTACGATCACTTTAGCATTCTGCTGGAACTATACAATCAAATTGTCTAAAAGAGATATAATCGGTGGTTCAGTAGTTGAAAGCATAGACCTAGCATATATATTTAATAACACTGATGTTAGACCTGTTGGTAAATCCAGCATAACCCCCATTAAATCAGGTGAGTCTACTTTCAGCAATTCATGGGTACACAAAATGTCGGTCTTTGCCAATATCAGTAGGCCCTGCACCGCCCGCCCTGAATTTCTTGGTAATAAAGCTTCCACACCGTATGAAACAAATCCATTCATGGAAATTTTGTCCAGTGCCCTGGTATCCTGAAATAAACAAACATCATAATTTCTAACATAGGAGTACCATTCTTGCTCTATGAGTTTTGATTTAACTACAGCCAGTTTCCAAGAAATCAAGGAGAGACCTTCCTCGCAAACAACATTCTGGTGTGACCCCATGTTTTCTGTGCCTTCCGCGCCCATCAAGATCATGTTAACTGAAATGGGTGTAGGGGCATTAGGCATATTTATGGAGTATAAATTAAGAAGCGGGGGAAGTGCACTTGCAATAGGGAACAGGCTGCACTTTTTAAAAGTTTGCATATTTAAAAATCAATCACAGGCATAGTGGGCTAATGACCTCAGTAGACCACTATCTCTGTGATGGTCTCCAAACATGGTGAGTTACACATTGTGACCTACTTCATTAGTATTTATGAGGTAGGTCAGATTCCAACCTGCTATGATTAGGACATTCAAGAACCTACCTATTAGTACATCAGTTAGTTCTTAAAATTCCTTACTGCACGCAAAAATACTGGCTGCACAATTGCCAGCATTGTGCTGCCAGTAAATAGTACACCTGGACTGAAGTTATGTAAGAACTGAAGACTATAGGAGACATACGGAGACTTCCCATGGAAAGAGAGCACTGAAGAACATAACGAGGGATGAGGTAGAGAGTGAGTTGAGGGGATGTACGTTGTTACAGCGCATGCTTTTACCACGCATGCTGTTACTACGCAAGTTTTACAACGCAAGCCTTTACAACGCATTGCTTTGGGGGGTGCTGGATAGTGAATAGTTTAATTTACTATTCCAACTCCAGTCCCCGTGGATAGTAGGGAAGGTGTTGGATAGTAAATTAAAACTATTCCCTATCCTAGAGCGCCCCCCAGTGCAATGCGTTGTAATGGTTTTCTTTGTAAAACCTGCGTTGTAAAGTCACTGCGTGGTAAAAGTTGCGTGGTAAAGGATGTTTCCCGAGTTGAGGTAGAGAGAGGGTATCAAGAGTGATAGATAGATATGTAGTCACACACAGTGATAGAGAGAGTGGCAAGGCCATGATAGAGTGGTAGAGAGAGATGAAATGGAGTGAGGTATAATGGGTATATTGAAAGAGAGATGAGCTAGACAAAGGTGAGGAAGAAAGATCTGAGAGAAAATACGAATATATATAGAGAGAAGTAGATAGAGAGAGGTTAAAAGAGAGGGTTAAGGTAGAAGAATTGATGAAAAGTATGGCGAAATTAATTACATAGAAAGATTATTTTTTAATGTAATTACCACCGACCATTTGAGGGAGAGGGTTGAGGCTGGCCCGGCAAAGAATGGGCAGTAAGTCACCGATTTCTTTTTTGCCACAAAGCAGCATAGCAAGTTGTTTCACTAATTTGCGCAACAGGGATAAACCGTTGCAGAACCATATTTCTTCAGGAAAACTGACCACTACCCCTGTACCGTCTGGAACACAAACAGGATCGCTAGCACCTCGCACAACCTTTGCACCATGTTGCAGAGGCGTGCTGTCTGGCATATGCTTTGTACTAGAACCTCACCCTGCCATTAAAAGATCCTACTCCTAGACAAATGCTTCCAGACATTATAATTGTGCTGTACTGTGTAGCACAGATGCAATGTGTAAAATGCTTGACGAAATTAGAATAATGTCTCCATTTTAGAGCCTTCTTCAAGGGAGCATTGGGCCATATTACCAAGATGTGCGTTAAAAAACACACATCGCACATTTCCCTATCGCCGGCTATTGCCGGATTTTATCGCCTTGTTAGTGCATCATTATCAACGCGCAACACGTAGGCGATATTGAATCCGGCGATAGCCTGCGATAGGGAACATTAGCGCGTGAAAACAAGCGTTGTTGTCACGCGCTAATGTGTGCCTTGATAATATGGGGCGGTGGATTCAGCTTTATGATCCACACCGCCATGTTATCAATGCCTAACACCTGATCAGAGCATGCTTTGGGAGACCTGCGATAAACGAGTTTATCGCAGGTCTCCTTCTCCCAACGCCTGCCTTGGTAATAGGGTGTTACCACCTCCAACCACATTTTACATGTGGTTGACGTGGGAACGCCCACTTTGCATGTCATTAGCGATGTTTCTCGCTGACATGAAAAGTGGGCTTGAGGCAGGCGTTAGCATGCCCTTGTTAATAGGGTGCTAGAAGTATCGCCGCTTAATCGGCACAATTCGACGAAAAAGCGGCGATACTTCACCTTGGTAATATGGCCCATTATTTTTTTACTCAAAGGCCGGATTGGCTATTTTAGTAGATCGGGATGAGCTTCAAAAGCATGGGTGTTTGCGCTCATCTGTCCATGTTACGCCCAAATAAGGTTCCCTTGATTCATTGTGGCACAAAGAAGTGTACATCAAAAAACGTGTGTGAAGAAATGTAGATCACCTCGCTCTGTGACACTCTGCCCCATCGCAAACCCTTAGTAAATGTGGTTCTACGTTTCTCTAAAGCATGCCAGGTTCTCAATTTTGTATAAAAGCACTTATATCAGAAATTTCGACTGCTTCTCTCACTTTACCACGGTGCTTCGAGGAAGGTGGGGGCCTTGAGGCGTTCCTCAGTTTACCCATGCCTCAAGGAGTGTCTGTATAAATAAACAGGAGCATGCAGGCTGGGAACAACCAGCAGGGCACAGACAGAATGACCAGGTCAAAGACCCCAGATTCAGTGCAGGAACATAGGACCACGCAGAATAACCGGAGCTGCATTATCCATTTTTAGAAAGCATAAAAGGCATAAATCGGCATGGTATGCTTTAGTTCAGAGATACTTGCAATTTTTTTGTCGTATTGGCGTCAGTCTTCACACAGCAGTAACCCTGGAGCGACGACCTCAGAGGTGGCACAGCGTTTTCTTCATGCCTTGACCAACGACTGCCACAATGACTGCAGGCACACAAATGTGGCAAGCGAAAGATGGAGGTGTGCCAAAAAGGAAATTGTCATCCTTCTGAATCCCCTGATTGTACTATTTGCTGTCTAAAGATAGAAATCTAAAAAATGAAACAATGACAGAACTTGGAAAAATTACACGCAACTGTGGGAATTCAGGAAATGCGTGCTTGGCTTAATTCCTGGACATTAAATTGACTGAAATAATTGGCCAATGCATAATTTTGAAGACTTCTGATGCAAGCATTTGCAATGCAATTGGTCTTGCATTTGTGAGAGTTTAAGCTATTGATGTTGTAAATGACAATCAATGCCTTTTATCTGGTTTGATAATTAACACATGAATAAAAGGCATTGGGGGATATTCACAAGGACTCAACTCCAAATTATCCCCACCGTAATGCATCAAAAGCTGGTGCAAACTGCAGAAATCGCCTGTATTCCTGCGATAAGTGCCCCTAAATTTATCTCCACTGTGGACAACACCAACTAACCCTAATGAGATGCAGAGTGGCCGTTCCCGTGCAAAAACACTTGAAAAAACCACAACACCACATTCACAACGAAATGCCAAACCTGCGATGCGAACCAAAAACAGGCGATAAGCCGCGGTAGCAGCAGGGAATTAACACCTGCCTTTTGCTGGTGTCAAGCAGGATGACTACCGGCAGCATGAAAGGGAGCCCAGCCAAGAGCCACACCTGAAGACTCACAGATGCCATGGAGACAATGATCATGCAACGCCGATACCCATGAGGGCAACAACACCCACCGCAATGACCCCAGTCCCCCCCCAACATGTTAACGAATTGCAATTTGGATTTGTGAATAGATACCGGTTCGGTATTAGGAAGGGGCATGTTTAGGGCATCTCTCCCTAATACTGAATTACAGTGGAATGTAAGAATATTTAGCGTCCATCATGCGATCGCTAAATATTCACATTTTACTGCCTACTTCAAGTAGGTGGTAACCCATTCACAAATGGGAAGGGATCCCCAAGAGCCCCTTCCCCTTTGTGAATGGTTGCCGAAACATTTTTTAGGAGCATGCAGTGGTCCCACCTACTCTTAAAAAATTAAAAGAAAACGTTTATTTGTTTTGTTTTTTAAACGCATCTCATTTTCCTTTAAGGAAAACGAGCTGTCTTTAAAAAAAAGATTGCTTTATTTCAAAGCAATTACCAACATGAGGGTCTGCTAACTCCAGCAGGCCACCGTCCGTGCGACATACCTCATTATTATTCATGCGGTAGGTAGATTTGCGACTCAATATGAATCACTAAATGAAACTCTATGAGTTTCATACATTATGAATAGTGATTTCCTAATTGCAATTCCCAGATAATCACAATTAGATAATCAATATTCCTAATATTCATCCATCTGGCCAATAGAGTGGTGAGGTACAGATAGAAACGAGGTGTTGGATGTACTATGCATTTTAAACTGTTACAAACACTGTCACAAAAACATCTTCCGCTTTGTGAATGTAAACAAGTGTTTTCCAATGAATTAAGATCCTTTATTCGGTTACATAACCATCAAAGGTACACAACATCCATGTAATACATGCTACAGTTTCACTTCATTCAATATCCTTAATACATAAATATACTCTCATAGAACATTGAAATATAATCATATAACTTAACTCAAGTGCAATGCCAATTACAGCTGTTTCTGTCACAATATCAAGATAGTACTACAAAGTAATAGTCCTATCTCTAAGTGCCTAAATTTAATTAATTAAACCTAATCCTAGTTTTCAAAAATATATAAAACATTCATGATATTTTATTAAATACAGTATTGTAAAAAGTGCTTTAAATTTAGACTGCCCAACTGGCTATCACTATATAAAACACAATTTACCTAGGACATATATGATTAAAATGGTTTCCACAGGGCAACCCCTGCACTAAAATACTCAATTTACAAGAATTTCAGAAGCTTCTCCCACTTTATCCAGATATTTAACAAAAACCGGCTCACGGAAAAGACAACCAGGCCAGATGTGTCAGTCATCAAAATTAGTTTCACCTCTCTAAGGTGTAGTACCTCCAAGGTCAGGCAGATCAGATGCAACCATTTTCTGCACACACCACTGTATTCAGGGCACACAAACATAATATGGTAAAGAATCTCAGAATTCATGCTACAAGCTGAACATGAGTCAGGTGAGGAAATATTATTCCGGTGTTTAATGAATGATAGAAGGGGAAAACAGCCTGTTATAAATCTGATAAACAAGCTCTTGGCCCGATGGTGGTGTTAAATTGTCCATGTAAATTTGAAAAACAGGAGAAGGTTTAAATTCCGGGGACAACTCGGTAAGATGGCCCATAGTGCCCCTGGTGGTCCTTTATTGCCACACTAGTGACCAGTCAGATGAATTTAAGACCTGCTTGTCCATCTTACACAGTAATTTGGGCGAGTTCCACACTCTGTCAGACCCAATTTTTTACATCAGTTGCTTACAAACCTTTACCACAATATCTCCAAGGCATGACCCATATTCTTTACATCACTCAAGCAATCCCTATAATCAGCTAACTCTGGGTTAGTCCAGATCCAGAATAGTAGTGGCTTTAAATGCGCCACATCTGATACTCTTTTCACCCCTGTGTGAAAATAAAGTGGGATCAAAGGGGTAATTAAGGGGACCGACAGCAATGATCTAACAAACGTGTTCTCCATTGCTGCAAGCCTCGTCATGTCACTGTAGCCCCAGACTTCTGCGGCATACAATGCATCGATTTGAGCCTTTTCTCTGTAGCCTTTCAAAGCCGGGGAAATGGAACGCAAGAATTAATTCTTCTAGAACCGTAAAATGGCTTTAGACCTATGAGATATCATAAGAGCTCCTTTATTTACTTGGTGAACCCACCTAAATTTGTCCGACATGGTCACCCCCAAATAATCAAAACTAAAGACCCTTTCCAAACGATCCTTTCAACCCATTAATGAACAGCTCTTTCTGACACTATTAGAAAGGACCATATATTTGTTTTTTGCAACATTTAATTCGAAACCCATCTGATCGCAGAACTCAAAAAATGTATTTAGCAGATATTGAAACCCTATCTGGGACTTGGAGATTAATAATGAATCATCTGCAAACAGGATTATTGGTGTTTTAACCCTGTTGAGAGTAGGAGAATCAGTAACACACTTTGTCAATTCCTCAGCTGCATCATTTATTTAGAAGGTGAACAAGGTGGGAGCCAGAACGCACCCTTATCAAACCCCTTTTGCGACTGGGATGCTCTTTTTCCACCCATCTCTGTCACCCCACCTGACTTGTGCGTAATTTTTTTTATGCAACCTGGCTAGTAATCCAATTAACCCCCCTGGAACTCCCATGTCTGCTAGTCTTCTCCAAAGACTCTCCCTGTGTATCAAATAGAATGCAGCACGCAAGTACACAAATGCCACATAGATTTTCTGGTTACCCAGCTGGACATATTTCCAGTGAAGGAGGGCAAATTTGAAAAACTGATCTAAAGTGCTAACTTTAGCATGAAATTCTACTTTAAGGGGAGTTAAAATTCTCCGATCATCCATCCACTCTTGTAATCTATTTAATATCTGCCTGCCGAATATTTTTTGAAGGTTATCTACTTGGCTAATTGGCCTATAGTTAGATGGACAGTTGGCATTTCCTTTTTTGAATATCGAGATTATTTCTTTCCCCCCTCCAGGTATCCAGGATCTCCCCACCACTTGCTATTACATTCGAAAGGATATTCACATAAGTAGCCCACAGCCAGGTTCTCATTTATATAGGTTACCAGGAATGCCGTCAGGACTGGAGGTCTTTAGCACCTTAAGACTATTAATAGCAGAGAGCGCATCTTCTATACTGAAAGATATCTCACTGGTCTTTCCATTTCCCAGCTTGATGACATTGCCCCAGAGACACTCCTCAACTACATTTGGGGGCTGTTTTATAGATGGAGTCTGAGAGATTAGTTTTGCTAAATGTTCTTGGTGGGATATTATTCCTCCTGCGTTCAAAGCTTCGAGTTGTCCCATTTGCAATAATATGCCAAAATGTCCAGCCATTATTCAATTTAAGGGCCTGGGGCATATCTTGCCAATTAGCATCCACCCACTTCCTTTTTACAAGATCGATTGCACACTTGTAATCCCGTCGGCCTGTGCTAATCTTGAATCAACTACAGTCCCCAACAACTCTTCTCAGCGCTTCCCTGACCTGCTCATAGTCTGGCGAATACCATCTTGGGTCTTTGGGAGGGGCTTATATGTTACCACTAGAATTTTTTCATAAAAAATTGTCTGTAATTTGTTTAAAAGACTACTGTGAATATCTAGGATTGGTGTGGCCTTCTCAGAGGAATTCTCATAATTAGATAAAAAATGTATGAACTGCTGATATATCTCGGCATTAATGTTCTTATTAGCCATAATGCTAGGCCAAGAAACTCTTCTATAGTTGTTGGCCACAACAGGTTCAGGAACCACAGTAATCAGGGTGGGTAGCGATCTTGAAAGGTCATTCCCTACAAGTGTAACAATCAGGGGATTATAGTCACTATCTGAACACGTTAAAACCACCATGCCATAAAGCAGTGGCCAGAGACTGACCTCCAGAAAAATGTAGTCAATCAGGCTACTAGAGGCTCCCCTCTTGAATGTAGCTGCTCTCATTTGGTCAGAGCGGGTTCTTCCATTACATGCTCTCAGACTTAGCTCCACTGCCACTGATGCAATTGATAGAGCAAAATTGGAGAAACTCTGATAAAATGTACCCTCAAGGCAAGGAATACCCCATTGCTCATCCTTCTTTTCTGTTATCATACCGAAAGAATGAGAGGGTTCAAATGAACAGTTAAAATCACCAGCTACAATCACTTTAGCATTCTGCTGGAACTATACAATAAAATTGTCTAAAAGAGATATAATCGGTGATTCAGTAGTTGAAAGCATAGACCTAGCATATATATTTAATAAGAAAAATTTCAGACCAGTTGGGAAATCAAGCATAACCCCCATTAAATCAGGTGATTCTCCTTTCAGCAATTTAAGGGTACACAAAATGTAGGTGTTTACCAATATCAGTAGGCCCCTCACCGCCCGCCCTGAATCTCTTGGTGGTAAACAGCCACGGCCTGTATAGGGTGTGCCACCGGGCGGTGACGTGAGGTGGAGGAGGGGCAGGGTGGGGGGTTGTAAAAAGCAGCAAACGGACGATTTCAGGTAAGTAACAAAAAAAAAGAAAACGCATATTGTTGCGCCGCTGCATCGCATTTGGCGTTTTTTTTTTGTTACTTACCTGAAATCTTCCGTTTGTCACTTTTTACAATCCCCCACCCCACGTCATCGCCCAGTGTCACGCCATATACGGGCCGTGGGCGGGGGGTAAAGCTTCCACACTGTATGAAACAAATCCCTTCACGGACATTTTGTCCAGTGCCCAGGTATCCTGAAATAAACAAACATCATCATTTCTAATATAGGAGTACCTTCTTTCTCTATGAGTTTTGATTTAACTCCAGCCAGTTTCCAAGAAATCAATGAGAGTCCTTCCTTGCAAACAGCATTCTGGTGTGACACCATATTTTCTGTGCCTTCCGCCCCCATCAAAAAAGTGTTAACTGAAATGGGCGGAAAGTGCATTAGGCATATTTATGGAGTGTGAATTAATAAGCGGGTCTGACTCTGCACCAACCCCTCCTGGGGGAAGTGCACCTGCACTGGGTGACAATAAATGGGTCTCCTGTAGGTTGCCCTGGGGTGCTTCTCCAAGTCAATCTGTGATACTGAGAGGTGAAGCAGGGCCATTGGTGCAAACAGGTCTCGAGGTCTAGTATATTTGAACTGTATGTTGCAGTTGCCTTGGTGGGTTAGTTCTATGATCAAGGGCGACTAGATTGCCACCTAGAGCAGAAGAACCCAAAACTAAGTCAAGGGCAACAAGACAAGAAAAATGACAGCTAGCTCTTTTGAACACTAACTATGTCATCTTGTACAACAGTGTTGTTAAATAGTAGGCAGAGGTCCATGGAACCACTGTCAACTCTTAAACAAACAAAAGAGTAAACTTTTTTTTTTCAATTCAGTCCCATTTCCTTAAAGGGAACAGGCTGCACTTTTTAAAAGTTTGCATATTTAAAAATCAATCACAGGCATAGTGGGCTGCTGACTTCAGTAGAACACTATCCCTGTGATGGTCTCCAATCATAGTGAGTTACAAATTGTGACCTACTTCATTAGTATTTATGAGGTAGGTCAGATTCCAACCTGCTATGATTAGGACATTTAAGAACCGACCTATTAGTACATCAGTCAGTTCTTAAAGTTCCTTACTGGACGCAAAAATGCTGGTTGGGGATTGCCAGCATTTTGCAGCCAGTAAATAGTACATCTGGACTGAAGTTATGTAAGAAGTGAAGACTAAGGAGGAGAGATACAGAGACTTCAGATGGAAAGAGAGCACTGAAGTACATAACGAGGGATGAGGTAGAGAGTGAGTTGAGGTAGAGAGAGGGGATCAAAAGTGATAGATAGATATGTAGTCACGCACAGTGATAGAGAGAGTGGCAAGACCATGATAGAGAGGTAGAGAGAGAGGAAATGGAGTGAGGTATAATGGGTATATATTTAAAGAGAGATGAGATAGACAAAGGTGAGGAAGAAAGAGCTGAGAGAAAATAGGAATATATAGAGAGAGTAGTAGATAGAGAGAGGTTAAAAGAGAGGGTTAAGGTAGAAGAATAGATGAAAAGTATGGCGAAATTAATTACATAGAAAGATTCTTTTTCAATGTAATTACCACCGACCATTTGAGGGAGAGGGTTGAGGCTGGCCCGGCAAAGAATGGGCAGTAAGGCACCGATTTCTCTTTTGCCACAAAGCAGCATAGCAAGTTGTTTCACTAATTTGCGCAACAGGGATAAACCGTTGCAGAACCATATTTCTACAGGAAAACTGACCACTACCCCTGCACCGTCTGGAACACAAACAGGATTGCTAGCAACACGCACGACCTTTGCACCATGTTGCAGAGGCGTGCTGTCTGGCATATGCTTTCTACTAGAACCTCACCCTGCAAGTAAAACATCCTATTCCTAGACAAATGCTTCCAACATTGTAATTGTGCTGTACTGTGTAGCACACCTGAAATGTGTAAAATGTTAAAAGAAATTAAAAGAATGTCTCCGTTTTAGCGCCTTCTTCAAGGGAGCATTATTTTTTTGTACTCAAAGGCCGGACTGGCTATTTTAGTAGATCGGGATGAGCTTCAAAAGCGATGGGTGTTTGCGCTCCTCTGTCCATGTTACGCCCAAAATAATGTGCCCTTGATACACAGTGGCACAAAGTAGTGTAAAGCAGTGTAAAGCAAATAACGTTTGTGCAGAAATGTAGATAACCTCGCTCTGTGACACTTTGCCCCAGCGCAAACCCTTAGTAAATGTGGTTCTTTCGTTTCTCTGAGGCATGCTAGGTTGTCAATTTTTTTTCAAAGCTGTTTTCTTTACAAGCGATGCTATTATAGCAGAAATTTCGACTGCTTCTCTCACTTTATTAGGGTGCCTCGAGGAAGGTGGGGGCCCTGAGCCATCCCTCAGTTTACCCATGCCTCAAGGAGTGTCTGTATAAAGAAACAGGAGCATGCAGGCTGGGAACAACCAGCAGGGCACAGACAGAATGACCAGGTCAAACACCCCAGATTCAGTGCAGGAACATAGGGCCACGCAGAATAACCGGAGCGGCATTATCCATTTTTAGAAAGCATAAAAGGCAATCGTAAGATCTCAAAATTTCCAAAATCGGCATGGTATTTGTTCAGAGATACTTGCAATTTTTGTTGTCGTATTAGCGTCAGTCTTCACACAGCTGTAACCATGGAGCGACGACCTCAGAGGTGGCACAGCGTTTTCTTCATGCCTTGACCCACGACTGCCACAGTGACTGCAGGCACAAAAATGTGGCAAGCGAAAGATGGAGGTGTGCCAAAAAGGAAATCGTCATCCTTCTGAATCCCCTGATTGTACTAATTGCTGTCTAAAGATAGAAATCTCAAAAATGAAACAATGACAGAACTTGGAAAAAGTACACGCAACTGTGGGAATTCAGGAAATGCGTGCTTGGCTTAATTCCTAGACATTGCACTTGACTGAAATAATTAGCCAATGCATAATTTCGAAGACTTCTGAAACAAGCATTTGCAATGCAATTGGTCTTGTATTTGCGAGAGGTTAAGCTATTGATGTTGTAAATGACAATCAATGCCTTTTATCTGGTTTGATAATTAACACATGAATAAAAGGCATTGGGGGATATTCACAAGGACTCAACTCCGAATTATCCCCACCGTAACGCATCAAAAGCTGGAGCAAACTGCAGACATCGCCTGTATTCCTGCGATAACTGCTCCTAAATTTATCTCCACCGTGGACAACACCAACTTACCCTAATGAGATGCAGAGTGGGCGTTCCCGTGTAAATACACATGAAAAAACCACATCACCACATTCCCAACGACATGCCAAACCTGCGATGCGAAACAAAAACAGGCGATTAGCCGCTGTAGCAGCAGGGAATTAACACCTGCCTTTTGCTGGTGTTAAGCAGGACGACAACCGGCAGCATGAAAGGGAGCCCAGCCAAGAGCCACACCTGAAGACTCACAGATGCCATGGAGACAATGATCATGCAACGCCGATACCCATGAGGGCAACAACACCCACCGCAACGACACCAGCCCCCCCCACCCCCTCACTCCCACCGGACCCCCTCCGGACATTGATATACCGCACACAACAAACGCACAATGAAGCACAGTGCCAAAATGAATACACACATGTGTGGCCAGAGGATCGAGAAACAGTCGCACAGCACTGAAGTAACAACCAAAAACTTTATTGAAACACAACACAAAACAGTAATGTGGAAGACTCCTGTTGGGTCTGCCAGGGACAATCTCAATGACACAGCCTGGAAATGAAAGCACAAAATCAGGACGTGTGCCATACACACATCAAAGGAGCGAGACACAGAGAAACAGAGAAGGAAGGTGAGCAAGAGAGGGAAAGAAAGGAAGGAAGGGAGAGAGAGTGAGAGAGATAGAGAGATGGAAGGGAGAGAGAGTGAGAGAGAGAGAGAGGGAAGGGAGAGAGAGAGAGATAGAGGGAAGGAAGAGAGAGAGAGAGATGGAATGGAGAGAGAGAGAGACACTGTCGCCCCTGCGCATACAGGCCCCACTGCTCACCTGCTGCAACCGGTGTGCCCATCAGTAGGCACACCGCGTGCCCCTGCGAGCTCCAGGGCCCGGTCATGCCACCATCATGTGGGCCCGCCCGCAGCCCAGCAGGTCCCACACATGACGCTGAGTCCTGAGTCATCAATGGCGGAGACCACATCAGTGCACACATCATCATCGCAGGCTGCACACCTGCTCAGCAATTATGTCTGCCACTAACCCTGTGCACCGCCAGTCAGCGCCACGTGGTGTAGGCCAGTGACGGCCGCAAGGCCTCGGGTGCCACTAACCCTGTGGGACACCAGTCAGCGCCACGTGGTGGTAGGCCCATGCTGGCTGCAAGGCCCTGGGTGCCACCAACCCTGTGTCCAGCAAATCATGGGCCCTTTATGATTGAGCACCGTGGAGCGTCTGTCATCCAGTCCCCATCGGCAGAGGGGAATGTGACGTTGTCGGCCCCTTATATTTGCTGGGTCACATGGCCTGTGACGCCTGTGCCGGATGGGTGTGGTGTGTGTGCAGACCTGCCCTCAGGGAGTGGCCGTGACATGCTGACAACTAGACCAGTGACCTGCACCCCACCCGCGAGGACGCCTGTGACAGGTAGCTATGTGGGCCCCCCCTCAGAGCGTCAGCGGAGTGGTCTGGCCTGGCGTATGCCAGACCAGGGCAGGGCTTGCAACAATGACTCGGGGGCTCTGGGTGTGGTTCAGTCCATGTCCGGACCAGGAAGTGACTCATGCGTATGTCCCCGTTGTAGTGTCCACGGCACCTGGGACACAATAGGCAATGTGACTGGCATCCCACTAGATGAGCGTCATTGACGTAAGGGAAATCACTGTCCCTACTTCCATCCACACATACATGCAGGAATGATGAAAGACACGACACAGCAGTGCGTTACTGGATGTTTCTTGCACATCCAGTGGAGTTTGCAGCTGGAGCGGTACAGGGCCATGCCAAGGACACCACACAATATGAGCCAGTTGGGGGCCAGCCAGAGTCCATCCGAGGATGACAGGTAGTGCGGAAGAGGAAGGGTACAGACTGCAGTCTGGTCGCCGTGTCATTGGTCATAAAACAGGATATGGCAGTCCATGTTGCGGTCCAAGGTGAGTGCATCAGAGTGTTTTGGGGGTCAGTGGGAGGTCATGAGGCCATGTGCGGCACTAAGCAAAAACAGGACAGGTGGCTGAAACGAATGCTAGTGCCTCCTTCTGACGACAATCTCATCCACGTCTTTGTTGTCGTATGTGTGCTCTGCCTCACCTGGGGTTGTTGCAGTACAGGCTGCAGCGCTGTGTTCCTCTGACACATCAGGGGCCAGAGGAGGATTGTCGGCCACACTGTGTGGCAGTGGCATATCAGGTGCCGGAATGGATATGCCTGCCGCACTGTGAGGCACTGACACACCAGGGGGCGGAGATGTGGATGGTGTGGGAGCAGCAGCATTCATCAGCGACACGCCTCGTGGCAGCAATGCCATGATGAGGATCTGCAGGGCTTGGTAGATCCCAGCTACATTTCACTGATGTGCAGCGGTGGCTGCCATTCTTTCCGCCTCCATCCACACATGTCCTCCATGAGTCTCTGCATGTGTGCCAGCTCACGGCTGGAATTGCTGGAGCCAGTCTGAGCGGACAGGTGTCCTTCTCTCCGCATCATGACTCCAGTGATGTTAGTCAGGGCTCATTGGAGACCATGGAGTGGGCCGTGGGTGTCCATTAGGGACTTGCGCTGGTCCCTGATGGGACCTAGACACCCATGGATGACATCCAGTTTGGTAGCCATGAGTTCGAACCTCACCCGCACCTGCTCAGCTGTCTCCCTCTGGCCCTCCAGCACATGGCATTGGAAGGTCATGTGTAGTTCCAGGGCGTATTGGGAGACTGCCGGGGCTGTGGATGCCTCCTGCTGGGTGCTTTGAGTAGTCGATGCAGCTGGTCTGCGGATGATGTCCATGATGTGTTGGAGGGCTTGGCTGTCGATGCTGGCGTTATCCTCCTCGTCATCAGTGAAGAGTGGCTGGGACTGCTCTGCAGGGGATGTTGACGGGGCCCCTGCAATGTGATGGGGAGATGGTGTATTATAATGTGTCCACATGTATGTAGCCGCATGGTACATGTTGACATTCAGACAACATGGCATTGTACATTGTGACAGTGTGTAGATCAGGGGCATGACCCAGAGTCATTGTGGGTGTGCACTGCTGGATTGTGCATGTGTGCCATTGTGGCCCTCTAAACCCGTCCCCCCAGTACCTGGTGGTCACTCACCTTGTTGTGGTTGTGTTGTGTCCTGTCAAGCAGTGTCTGTTCCCTCAACTCCAGCCACAGTCTCCACCCTGTTGACTGTTGACACCAGCTCCTCCATGTCATCCAGCACGAGCTGTGGCGCTGGGCTCCCACCTCCAGTCTGCATTGCTGCCTTCTGGTTAGCTGCAAGTTTCTCCTTGGTCTTTCGCTTTCTGGATCGGTGCTAGCCCTAGGGCTGTCACCTATCAGAGTGAACAGAAGAATTTTGAAAATATGGAATGCATTATGCATATTGAACAGTTTGCGCCGTGATTTAAGCGACTGTGGGATCTCGATCAAAGTGGAAGATTAATTGAAAGTGCTTTCCTTGTGGTTATTTGTATTAATGGAATAACGCCATACGAATTTAGAGTATTTTGATAAAGTGATCGTGGGACTTCGGTGACCATTATAGGATTGGAGCGTTCTGCCAATTGCCCTGAGGAAGCCCCATGTAAGGCAAAACTTGTTGGCTGTATTGCTCCATCATCTCACGCACAAGTGGTCCACGAATCCATTAAAGCAGTGTTTCCCAAACTGTGGTCCGCGGACCCCCAGGGGTCTGTGACACATTCCCAGATTCCCCATAGGCAACAGTTTTAAAAGCACAGAAATGTTTCTTGTATACTTAGCAGCCTTCCAGCAACAATAAAAGTGTCAAGAGAATGCCAGTGATTAATGTACCTGCTGGAGCTGAGGAGAGTTTTGTTCAGTGGCAGCTTTGATCGAACTAATGTAGCACAGAGGGTTAATGTGCCTACTGCAAAGAACCCCTGTATCATGCATCTTAAAAAGCAGTATTTTATGTGCATAGGCTCGTGGTTACTGCTTTTGTCACAAACATTATTTTGTTACTGTGCACTTCATAAGTGACAAACCTAATCTAGCATAGGGACCTATAAACTGTCATCAAAGAGCTGCTTGCAAACTGCATGGTACCAGTTATTAACTTATATTTTTCCCAGTTATTCATTATCCTGATGCTGCTAAAAAGATTTATTTGGGTGGAAATGCATTTTTAATGTTAAAGTCAGTGCTAGCCACTGTGTTATGTTCTGAATCGTGAGTTTGTGCTTTTCCAGACTAAGCGCTCTTTAAACATTTTATATACACACTTATTTACATGCATGATTCAATGTCTCTATATGTGTGTGATGTAAAGTGCTCTGACATCCTACAATGGAATGAGCGATGCTCTAAAACAAATGAAATACATGTGACAGAGGGGCTATTACTTCAATATAAAATACTAAGTGCCAGATGTACGATCTGTTTTTATATGCGCGAACGGGTTCGCGAACCCGTTTATGCATGCAAAAACCTATTGAGCCATGTACATAGGCTATTTCGTGAGTCGCAATTTGTTTGCGACTCGCTAAATAGGGTTTGCAACTTGCTGTTTGGAAGGGACATTCCCTTCCAAATAGGGAGTCTACAAACCATGTACAAATGTTTTGCGGTCGCAAAACAGTCGCAATTACCACCTACTTCAAGTGGATGGTAATGTATTCGCAAATGGGAAGGGGTCGGACCCCTCCCCCTTTGCAAATGCATGCAAAATAATTTTTTAAGAGCAGGCAGTGGTCCCAGGGACCTCTGCCTGCCCTTAGAAAAGGAAACGAAAACGTTTCATTTTCTTTTTTATTTTAAATGCATGGTAAACAGGCTGCATTTTTTTTTAAACTGCTTTATGTAAAAGCAGTCCGAGACATGGTGGCCTGCAGAGCCCAGCAGGTCACTATCCCTGGGAGGGCTGGCATTCCCAAGGGGCTCGCAAATTGCAAGAGGCTCATTAATATTAATGAACCTCGCAATTTGCGACCCCATTGGGAATCCCAAACAGTGTTAAACACACTGTTGTACATTTCATTTATCGACTCGCAATTTGCCACTTGCAATGTGTCGTCAATTGCGAGGCGCTAAATGAAATGGTTGTTCATCTGGCCCCAAAATCCTTAGTACCTTGAGTATTTGTTTTGTGTGCACACATGTGTTTTTTTTTCGAATTATTGTTTTAATTTTGAAATTTAACTCATACAAATTGCTTGGGGGTCCCCGTCTTCCAGTAGTGACTCAATGGGGGTCCTCAGGAGTCAAAAGTTTGGGAACCACTGCATTAAAGGATCACTTTTGTTATCATTGAAGAGTCAGGATTGATTTATGTTCTGTGCATTTGTGCTTTGAAATTTATATGTTGCCTCTCAGTGCTTTTTCTAATGTGTGTGTTGCAGGCCTAGTGCTGCTTATCGCTGATTTCCTCATCGCGCTTTCGCCCATCGCATGTTTTTTCGAGTTGAGGTTTGTGTTTTTATCACCGTCGAGGGGGTTATATCGCAGACATTGGCCGCGGTTTCGGTAGACTATCGCATTCTACCGCCTTGTTGTGAATACTCCGTTACCACAGGGATATATTCCAGTGATCGGCTGAGATGTGTAAAGGTGCGTTAGCATTTTTTAATGGTGTTTAGCACACGTTCTTGTGAATATGCCCCTTTGTCATTTACAACGCCAATAGCTCAAACTCTTGTTAATGTGCGACCTATTTCATTTCAAGTAAGCGGCCGCCATTGACCCGGGCTGTTTGGAAAGTTAAAGCACGCATGGCACGCTGAATGTCGCAGGAAAGCATGTCGTGTCTGCAGTAGGAGAAACTCATTAAATAAAATAGTACTTACAGACTAAATAAGACATACCATGCAACAACAGAAGTAAAAGGGCCAGTCCTCATGGGAGGTTACAAATGAAGACAAGGCGTTACTAAGGAGGGACGAATAAGTCTATTGATTAATAATAAGCCAGCATTTATGAAGGGCACTGACACAAGCCAATGGCAAATATGGGTGGAAAGTGGGTGGGGCTTCAATTCTATACTCGAATACAGCATGCTTCGCAGAGTAGCACCCGTTGCCCTGGCTCGACCCAGGGCTGGACTGGCCGAGCGGGCACAGGGCAATCCTCGGGTGCGCCGCATGGGTGGGGGGCCGGTTTGGGGCCCCTTTGGGCCGTTTTTGTTACAGAGCCGTTTTTGCAGCATAGCTCCAAAATCGGCCCTGTAACAAAATGGGCCGAAAACCGGCCCTGGCAAAGAGCTCGGCAGCACCCCCAATGCCCCAGGGGGAGGGAGGGGTGGCCGGTCGAGCACTTTGCCAGGGCCGGTTTTGGTTCCCAGTCCGGCCCTGGCCTGACCTAAAAATCTCCCAACTGAGACCGGAGACTCGGTTGTGAAATGTTTAATGCAACTACAAAGTAACACTTGGTGTTGAGCAGTGATATTCTTGCTTAGCTTCCCAAAGAAACTGATAATAGATATCTATAAGGTTTATGCAAGAGGGCTTCCTGGCGGCAAGAAATCTGATGTTATTGCAGAGTTAGATATATTGTTGCAGGCAACTCCCCCTAATATATTGCCACTGATTGCGGGGCATTTTAATACTAAGTTTGAACCTCTTGGGCTGGATGATATGCACCTAACAGAGGAGGAGGATGACAGGTGGGGAATCCCTCAACTAATTACTAATCCTATAAAAAAGTGGACAGAGGCTGCGATTCAGATGAAGGGCCTCTGTATGGGGAACCAGTTGAGGGCTGCTAATGGGCGCACACCCTCGGATAAAATGGGAAAGGAAACTTTTCAACAATGGTGTGTGAACAAGTAATATTGATTATCTGCTTGTCCCGCTTAAGTTGTGGTCTTCTCTCTTAGATATGGAGGTGGTTGCCCATGTTGAGAGTGACCATAATCCCCTATCCGCGTCATTTAATCTGGGGATATACAAAGTAGATGATACCATGGGTGGACTAATTCAGCCTGATATGGTTCTGTCAAACGATGAGCGCCACCTTAAGTGGTGCCAGGTTGTGGGTCATCAGAAAATAATCTTTGACATCAGGGCAGATTTGGAAGAGACATTAGCTGCCATGGAGGATGCCACCTTGTGTGGGCCTTCCATCAAATTTTGATAGAGGCTCACAATAGGCTGTTTACCAAGCTGAAAACATACTTCTGCAAACTTTGCTCGGGCAATGGACCCCAGATTAAAAAAGAGGAAAGTTGGTACAATGGTTTCTGCCGTCAAGCTAGGGCAGAGCTAGGCCAGGCACTTAAGGCTAAAGATCTAAACAAAATAAAGGTGGCCCGTGCAAACTATAGACATAAGCAACATTCAGCTAAAAGGGAATGGGAAGAGAGTAGGTGGCAAGATCTTAAAATGGCATGTAAGTCTAAAAACCCAAATCTTTTTTGGAACATTTTTAAATGGGACAGGGGAGGGCATCGAGAATGCCCTCAAAATAATGTTGATAAGAACTCATGGGTCGAGTTTTTTAGGCCCCATTATGCAAATAGTGTAGCTAGTAATAGGGAGGAGGGCTTTGTGTATACGTTTTATGGGGAGCCCGCCTTCACTCTAGGAGAAGTGGATAGGGCACTAGACCTAGTTAGTGTGGGTCGCGCCACCGGCATGGACTGTGTACCAGCGGATTTATTTCTGAATAACAGAGTACGCTGGAGGATTTATATTCTGTGCGTGGCTAATGCCATAGCGCAAGGGATGGAGGTACTGATATCATGGAAAGGTGCTGAAATAGTGCCGGTTTACAAAAAAGGGGACAAGTCGTCAGCCGGTAATTATAGACCAATAAGTCTGATCGACTCCATTCAGAAAATAGTGGGACGTCTTGTATTGGGAAAAATCCAGTCCTGGATGGGGGATGATAACATTCTGAGTCACCTCCAGGCTGGTTTTCGCCCGAAAACAAGCACTATAGACCAGGTTTTCCGGTTCATTATGCTATATTGGCGGACGGTGGTACTGGAAAAAGGCACCTTGTATGCCGTCTTTGTAGATCTAAGGGCGCATTCGACCTTGTTCCACGCAACATCTTGTGGCAAGTCCTTGCAGGGCTAGGGATGGCACCCGAGCTGTTGAGCCTAATTGTCCGCTTGCACGAGGATACGTTTGCCCGGGTTCGGTGGGGACGTCAGGGTGAGGTTACAGAAACCTTCCCGGTTGAGCGGGGAGTGAGGCAAGGTTGCGTCATGGCGCCTACCTTGTTCTCGCTCTTCGTGAACGGGGTGGCGGAGTTCCTTTCCCTGACCCCGACCCTGACTGATGCTCCGGCGATGTGTGGTGAGCGGGTCTCGATCCTCATGTTCGCGTACAAAACATTGATAATGTCAAAAACGCCAAGTGGGCTCCAGCGTGCCCTAAGGTGCTTTGAAGACTTTTGTCTGGAGAGGGGTCTTGAAATAAATACGGCAAAAACAAAGTTTATGGTTCTTAACGGCCGTACATCGTGTGGGATAGCTAAACCTTTTAGAGGGATGATATATATGAACGGAGCCCCGTTGGAGCGGGTTGACGTCTTTACCTATCTGGGGGTCACACTCCAGAGAGATATGGGGTGGACCAGCCAAGTAGACATTGCGGTGTTAAAACATTTCCAGCAGGCTGGCATTCTTCTAAAAAGGTTCAGCTCGCCTCTAACAAAGCCCATTAGCCCACTACTGGAAGTCTACGGAATGAAGGTGTTGAGTTCGACACTATATGGTGCCAACCTTTGGGGATTTCAGAACTTAAGAAATCTGATGCTAGCAGAAAACGAATTTCTGCAAAAGGTAACTAGCGTCCCTATAAATACTCCTCTTACACCTCTCATGTGGGACCTGGGAAAAAAGACGGTTCAAGACCTTGCATCTTTGCGGCCCTTGTTATATTGGCGCCGCCTGTGGACTACAGATGAGCTTCAGCACTATGCCCAGGGAGCAAGGGAGATAATGAGTAAGGATGGTTGCCAAAAAATACACTGGCTGAGGTCCATTCCGTCACTACTATTTAAGATGGGACTGAGGGAACTATGGGATGACCCAGGAAATGCTGCATTCCCCTCCAAGAAAAACTTGAATGAAAATTATTGGAAGATGGTAAATGCAGATGTCTGTACAAATGGTCTCTCCTCACACTTAACAGGTCGCTTTCTGGAGTTCAAGGCCCAACCGAAACTGGAAATATATTGGGATGCCATAGAGAAACAGCAGGATAGAAAACTTTATTTTCAACTTAGAGTAGGCTCCCTTCCAGAAAGGTCTTTTACATCTAAATGGGCAGGCGAAAATGGCATGGATAAATGTCCTAAGTGTGGGAGGAACGAGAGACAATAAGTCATCTCCTCTTTTTCTGTCCCTTGTATACTGCCCCTAGAGCCAAGTGGGTTAAGCCAATTTGCAAATTGCTTGGCACACGTAGGCATGCAGAGGCCCTAAGAATCCTATGTACTGACCCTAGCCCTCCAATTGCAATTGGTATGGCTAAATTTTTTAAATGGGCTTGGGTCATCCGTATGCGATCAATGGTGGAAGGGTTCAGATTATTAGGTATACACCAGCATTAACTATGTGTAAATACGTGGTACTTTTTTTTGTTACTTGAGCTATGTGCAATATTCCCTGTTCTGTATAAAAATGATGGATTTCCTTTTGATTTTAGAATTTTATGAAATCGTTAAGATTGAGATTCGGCAATAGTCTATAGTAGTTTAATCTAATTTTAAATATTTAAATATTTATTGCATTGTTTGTATTGGTTTTTTCATATTGAAAAATGTTTTATGTATGCTTTTATGACTTAATTGTCGAATAAAGTTTATGACTGGAACACTTGGTGTTGTTATCATTTTTTAAGACAAAAACAAAAAACATATTTATTGCTTCTTTAACTAGCAGTAAGCAAAACACTGGCTATTTGATACAGCATTTCCAAGCCTTTTTCTCAGTGCGAGATTGAACTAATTGTAGCTTGTAAGCGCTATACTTTTAGAAGAAGTTACTTATATTTGCATATTTTTCCTGCTGCAGCAAAATGAATGTATGCTTACTTTATTAAAGCTCTGCAGTTCTACAAACAGCCTATAAAAAGGATATCGCTATAAATAATAAGCTTACTATAACAGCTACAATAACCACATCGAGCATTGTGCATTTACTCAGAAGTTACAGGAATGTGACGCAGTTATGCAGCAAGAGGTCGGTTTTGCTGACAGCAACATTAAAATAAGTTGCATTTTTTTGCTAACTGTCGTAAGCTAACTGCCGTAGGAGCAAAATGAAGATATGTGTAATTTTGTATAGCGCTCTAGTAATACAAGCAGCATGTAAACGGTAGGGGCTGTTTTTTGCTACAAGGAGGCAGTTTTATAGAAGTAGTTCATTTTTTTAAAAAGTACGCAAGTTAATGTAAAGGCACGCAGTAAGTGAAACACATAATAGTTTAAAATATAAAAACACACACACACACAAACAAATATAAGTAAATAAATAAACGGGTGCTTTTACTTACACTTACACGGCGATAAACACCGTGACAAAATAAAAGGAAAGGCAGGTACGAAGCCACTTAAAACAATCCGAATCCACAAAAAAAAGTTGAGTACCAAGTTCAGTAGATCTATAATATAAAACTAATCAATTGTTTTTTGGGATGGACTGCGTTTTTAAGATCGCAACATTGCAAATACATATATATAGATAATATCTGTTGCTGTTAGCAACATGAATATACTGGAGAGCGTTTTTTTAGTATAAGGAGGTTTATGAAAAGTACTTTATTTTCAGACAACTATAAAATTGCCACAATGCTTTTAGAGTTTTGTGGTTTAGTAATATTCTCTCATCTACCACTAACCACACACTGCACTGTGCATTTTTCAGGATGCTGACAGGGTAAAGACTGCTTTTGGGGCAAAACATAATCCATATTATAAAAGCGTACCCTGGACAGACAAGTGATTTAAATACATATTGGACGGCAGCAGGGGAGGGGGTGGCGGGGATGATTATGCAGCCGGTGGTACGTTTTGCTGATAGCAACATCTAAGGTACAGCATAGAGTTACAATACTTGGTACTAATATTTCTTTATTCAATGATCCTATGAGTTAAAAGAGATATATTCTAATCTAATGGGCAATCATAAGAAAGAAAGAAAGACAAAGAGCTACTAACCGTATATTTCAGTGATGTCCCTAAGATTGTAGGGGTAATTTAGTCACGACCGTTTTGGCGTACCCTGCCTGCCAAAATCTAAATAAGGACCTTATTGATTATTTTGGGAATGTAGAAGGAAAGACATCTTCCACAGACACTAAATGAAATGTTCCATCAGCAGATGTCTGCACCTGTAATCTGTGCATTCAATCAATCAAAAAAAATGATGGACTTCATTCACAAAGAACGAGTGTGTGTACGTGTGTGTGTTTTTCAGTGATTCCTTTGGATTGTATATACCTTTACATCCATTAAGTGAATCTGCAAAAAAATTATCTATATATTTACACATGTACACACACACAAATATATATGTGCACGGCACGTGTTAGTGTGGATGTACAGGTATGTGAATATGTCAAAGATGTGTGCACAAATGAAAACAGAAAAATAATAGAAATTTGCAAGTTATGATTAGTTCTGTGATCCATAATTCTCATACCAGCTACAGAAACCATAACTTGCACACCAAATCGAATGCTCCTATGACAGATACAATTACAAAAGATATAATGAATAGTAAAGGTGAGATTACTTATCACATTCGCCGCAACACTGCGATTGAGAGAACAATAACAAAGTGTATTTGCACTATTATGTATTGCTGTTGTACTTTTATGAGGTGTTAGTTATTGGTTTTATATTTGTACGGTCACAAGCATTGTATTTGGTGTGCGAGTTATGATTTCCATGGCTGTTGAGAAAATTATGAATTGTGACACTAAGAATAACTTGTTAATTTCTGTCTTTTTTTCTGGGCTGTTTTTTTAAGTAAAATTCATTGTGTTTTTTTAAACATACATAAGGTTTTATAAATAAAACTAATTATAAATTGACTTTACTCTTGGTTCTTCTCAGTGAATTTCATACAATTGAGCACAGGGCCTAAGCTATGGATAGTGATGTGCAAAACGTGCGTTGGGCATCCAACTCTCGTCAGAGTCTTAGGACAAATTTCACTTTAACCTCCGAAATTTAGGTTTATTCATCACTAGCAGCCCATCCCGACGTTGTCCGGGTATGAAATACAATGTGTGTAATATGTGTATTTGGCAAGGGCAATTTATTTTAAAATCTCGCGGTAGATAACATTTTTTGTTTCATTAGAATAGGGACGGAGAAGGGCCAGCTGCAGCCCTGGTTGATGTTAGCAGGCGCATGTAATTGGTGTAGTGATCCGCCGCCTGAGCCCGGCTACAACCCTGGTTGATGTTAGCAGGCGTGTGTAATGTCGTTGAATGAGAGAGTTATCAGCCACAGGTAAATCCGTTTAATGAGAGAGTTGAGTGACAGCGAGTAGGAGAGGCTGCAGTAATTGTCCCCGCAGACACGCTCATTTGCGTGTTCCCCCGCTTGAGGCCCAGATGCAGGCCTGTTTGATGTTAGCAGGCGCGTGTTCCCCGCTTGAGGCCCAGTGGCAGCCCTGGTTGATGTTATCAGGCGCGTGTAATTAGTGTACTGATCCGCCGCCTGAGCCCGGCTAGAGCCATGGTTGATGGTAGCAGGCGCGTGTAATTTCGCTGAATGAGAGAGTTCAGTAACAGCACGCAGGAGAGGCTGCAGTAACGTTACTTATCAGGTCTCCAGATGAACGCGTTTGTCATGCCCCCAGCACACGGCCACAGCAGACGATCTTCTGATTAATGTACGACCCACATGGCATGAAGGGCGGAACGTAGCACAAGCCCCCAGCTTTTCTCACGCCCCCAGCGTGCCCCTTGATGCGGCGCAATTGCGTTCACATGGCATGAAGGCCGGACACACGCCCCCAGCATTTCAATCACCCCCAGCGTGTCATGCCCCCAGCGTGCCCCTTGAGGCTGCGCAGCAACGTAATTGGCGCTTGTATGTACGACTCACATGGCATGAAGGGCGGACACACGCCTCCTGCATTTGTCACGCCCCCCAGCACACGCCCACAGGCCACGATGTGATGGCCGTACCACATGCCCCCAGCGTTAGTCACGCCCCCAGCCCACGCCCACAGCACAACACAGACACGCCCACAAGGGACTACTTTGCTGGCACAGTTCTTTTACCTTTTAAATGCATAGAGGAGTTAGCCTAACGGCTAAGGCGCTCGACCTCGGACCTGGTGATCTGGGTTTGAGTCTTGGTAACGACGCCAAACATCCTGTCATTCTGGGCAAATCACTTAATCTCCCCGTGCCTAACAAAAATGAACGTGTGTCCTCATGTAACGTAACTGGTGCTATGTAAAGCGCTCTGATACCTGAATCAGTTGGGGTCAAGTTTGCGCTATATAAAACTCTGCAAAAAAAATATATATATGGTGGCCGTCTGCATAGCCTATGTCCTTCTGCTGCAACTGCCCTTTCCAACACTGTATTGGGTGTTGTGATTGGTGCTCTGGTTACTGAGATTACCCGCCTCAAAGGTTTGGGCTCTCTCTTTATAATATTAGTATGGATAATGACAGCCCCAAACCACTCTGCAGACCTTTCCATTGTTAGGGTTACTAGGATTACTATGCTCGGAGAACCAAATTATACAGCAAAGTGTTGTAAATTATGGTGTAAATACATGTTTTTATGTTACAGCGGTGATCCTAAAATTAGACTTTAATATTTAAAATAGTAGGGATAAAACTCAAACACAGCCCATAGCCGCCCTTCGACATTATACATTTTCTTAAAAAGCCAGAAGGGTGGAGTTGCTTTGGCCATGGAATGGACCCATTTATATGCGCACAAAGCTATTAAAAGCACGCTCGCATACAAAGCAACTAAATACATGGAAACAAAAGAACAAAGAAATAAAAAACTAAATGGATGCTCTCACATACATGACAATATACAATGTAACAAACACATGCAGTGAGCAAAGCAGAAAGTTTAAAACACACATATGAAAACAAATATTTAAAAAAACGGTGCTCTAACTTACACGACGATGAACAGTGAAACAAAATAAAGGACGCATGAAGCCACTGAACGCAAAGGTATGCAATAAATAAAACATGAAGTTTAAAACACACGCGCTAATCAAAACAACTAAAAAACACAAAAACACACACACAAACAAATATAAACAGATGCTTTCACTTACAAAGCAAAAAAGACTGTAACACAAAAAAAGAGAACAGCACATACGAAGCCACTGAAAACAAACACATGCGCAAAGCCTTTGAGAACAAGATCGCAACCTGAAAACATGGTTGCATGTGTAAGAACTGTTCAAATGTACCAAAAAAGTCCCTAAACAGTATGTATTAAAGAACAACCAAGTATAGGGGCCAGTAGCCATCGGCAGATGCAAATAACGACATGGCCCTACCAAGGAGGGACTAATAAACCTCATAATGAATCAGAAACCAGCATTTACAAAGGACAAACACACAAGCCAATGAAAAATAAGGGTGGGGAGTGGGCGAAGCTTCTCTCAGTACTGAACTACCACAGCTCTTCACAGTGCAGCGCTTTGTGCTGGCTCATGCTCAACCTTACAAAGATTAAAGGAAGTGAGCCTTGCTCACTCTTAACCGTTATTCTGTGTAAAAACGTCTTTACATGTTTCAAAAAATTTCCTCTGCGTGGCATTTTGAAGCCGGACCGCCGACACCCATGCGAGCCCACTGAACGATTTCCCTTTAAGTTTACACATAGAAAAGATGGGAGAAGTGTGCAGACAATTCTACAGAGATTTATACACGACTGTACTCATCACAGCAGTTAAATCAGGGCTATACAATTTGACATTAACCTCCTCTGATGCGCTCCTGCCATCTAAGCTGAGGCGATAATAACCATGATCCATCAATGTGGCAAGGACCCTAGACACTGGGCATCATATCGGCCTATATCATTGTTCAACATTGATGCAAAGATCTTTACAGGTATTCTAGCAGGGAAACAGCGTTTACAGCACAACTTTTACCACGCACTACCTTTACCACGCAACTTTTACAACGCAAGTCGTTACAACGACTTGCGCTGGGGGGCGCTGTAGGATAGGGAATAGTTTAATTTACTATCCAAAACCTTCCCTACTATCCACGGGGATGGAGTTGGAATAGTAAATTAAACTATTTACTATCCAGCGCCCCCCAACGCAAGTCATTGTAACGACTTGCGTTGTAAAAGTTGCGTGGTAAAGGCATGCGTTGTAAAAGCATGCATAGTAACGACATACATCCATTCTAGCAAGACGACAGGGGCCTTAGGAACTAATGGACCCGGACCAAACAATCTTCATCCTCGAGGGGGTGCAGTGATAACACTAAGAAAATAATACACATAATTGATAGAACTAAACTGTAGAGACAAAAATAACCACATGAGTTCTTTCCGTCAACATCGAGGAGGACTTTGACAAGGTCCATTGGCCCTTTTTGTTAGTAGTCCTGAATAAATTTGGCCTCAACCTAAATTTAAAACTTGAGTGTTGAATGCTTTTTCTGACCCTGTAGCAAATGTCAGAATCAATGTAGAGCTCCTTTGGGGTACACTAAGGTACAAGGCAGAGATGCCATTTGCATCTACTACTTTTCACTTTTCACCTTATACATGAAGCTACCAACGGTGAGTATTTGAGTGAGCACCCATTTTAAGGAAATACAAATGTGGAATCAAGAGCATACACTGGCTTTATATGCAGATATTGTGTATGGTATACTGTCTGACTCACTGAACTCAATCAGTTTTAGCTCTACTACAAACATTAAATATATTTGGCCAAAATTCTGGGTTTAAGATGAACATGAAAAAGTCAAAATTCATGAATATTAACATTCCAGAGGATATGTGCGACACACTATATGAGGAACACACTACAAAACCACTTCCCCCTAGCTTGGACACATCACTAAAGTCACTAGCTTGGTATTATGCTTTGTTCCACCATGCAGAAAACTGCCTCTCAGAACCTCAGAATAATGCTGTGAGAAGTTGGCCTGATATATGATGCTCACTAGTTCTAGTGATCACCTTGTATCAGTCCAAACAACCCTTATGGTGATTGGTTGTAAGTCAACCTTATAGACCAGCTATCCTAATGGTAGCATGGACAAAGCAGTCTTAGGCTAAACTCTTTTGGCATGTGAAGCCAGCTGTTTTACCACAATATAACCCCTTGAATACCCGATGAAAGGACACCACACAGGTTGTTATGAAAATAAACAATATATTTATTAATAACAAACACCTCTGAATTCTTTATGAGGTCAGAGGGCTAAGCACATGACAATCTCTTAGGAAAAATACGTTCAAGTTGCACAAATTACAATGGTGCCCTAGGGGCACGCAAACCATATACTAAGTAAGTGGAATGTGAAAGTCGATAATAAGAATGGAGCTCTCCAGAGGCTGGAGGTTCGCTCGGACTACGCTATCTTCACCCTAGGTAAGTAATAGGAGGCCCACGGGACGCGTGTGCAGAGTGTGTACTCACACGCGAGATGCCTAACAACGTCTATGGACAGTACAAGTTCAAGTAAAAGGTAAGTACGGACAATCCTGACTAGTTAGGACTAAAACGACTGTGGAACGGGACACTAGGACAGTTAAACTACCCTTGAGCACCGGAATGCTCTCGTTACCTCACCCATGGGCTGCGGGTGCATAGGTGTCAAAGTGCGTCGGGTTCTCGCGTTGAAGTCAATGGAGCCTGAAAGAAAAGATGCTGCAGGCGACCAGGAGGAAGATGTCCGGTGCGATCCAAGGTTGGATCGGTGAAGTAGAAGACCTGAAAGCAGAGGGGACAATGTTCAAAGTCACTAGCCAGTGACTGGAGTGGAACCAGGAAGGAACCAGATTTCGTCGTCGCGATCAGGTGAAGAGTGGACGCTTGTCTCTGCAGCCACGTGGACCAGGAGGTGTCTTCGACAACCAGGATGGAGGCATGAGCTGTCCCACGCAGGCTCTCGCTGTCAGCGGTGTTGGATCCGGAATCGGCGTCAACAGGCCTTGGCAAAGGCAACCCACGCGGTGAGTGGAAACGGCGTCTGGAGTGGACCAGGAGGGTCCGGGGTGCTCCTCTTTTGGAAGAGAGCAAGGGCCAGTCTGGGGCAACCAGACCAGCAGCAAAGATTTCAAGCTTCGTCGTCTAGGAGGTCACTAGCCAGCCGGCAAGTGACCAGACAACGCGTCGAGCAGCAAACAAGCAGAAGGGCCCCACGCAGATCTCGTGGATGCTGGAGGGCTGATCTTCAGTGCAGGGGCTGCTCGGGGCTGGGGCTTCTCAATCCCCAAAGCACTTGGTTGAGTTTACCTCGGGAGTTGTGCTGGAAGTGAAGTGCAGTTTCTTCCAAGATGGCCGGTCCCACGTGTCTCGTCGCACCCACTGGTCTCAGCTGTGCTGCAGATGTGAGTTGAGGTCGGAGAGATCTGGGAGTCCGGGTCTCGTTGGGCTCTGAAGTCTGGATCCTGGAAGGAAGACAACAAAGGGAAGCCGCTGGACGCTTGATGGTGCCTGCAGTTGCAGGGTGGACACTCCTTGCCCACAAGGGAGATTCTTCAGTCTTCTGTGGAGCAGAACGTCGAAGTCCAGAGTTTCTTCTTGCGAAAGTTGTTCAGGATAATCTAATTTGGAATGGAACCAGCTCCTACCTTTATCCTGCTAAAGGGGGCTGTACTACAACTAGGTCCCTCCCATGGGTGGGACCAGGAAGGGGGGTGGTTACACCCCCTATCCTTTGTCCGGTTTCGCACCAGAGCCGGGGCAGGGATGCCCCAGCAACTGGTTTGAGCCGGTGTATGCACAGGGCACCTTGTGTGCCCCAGGCATGTCTCATTCCTTTCAGGCCTGTCCTACCCAATACACAAAATCCTGTCTGGGGTGGTGCTAAAACCTCCCAAGGCAGGAAACCCTTTGTCCAAGCCTCCCTCGCTGGAAGGACTCCCAGCAGCAGGAGGTCAGACTTGTGTCTGTGGTGGCAGCATCCATTTTGTGATGCCAAGGCTCGAGTTAACTTTAACCGGGGTTCTCAGTTACATACATGTCGTGTCCCTCTAGAAGGGTGGAATGCTACCCCCATCGCCAGAATTGGCGAGGGGGTAGTATTCCAATTCATTTGACACCTTACTCGACATGTTTTGATAATGTTATACCAGAGTTAGCATTTAACCGCGAGGTTGATAATGCACTTAAGAGTATATGGTATAGCGTTATCATGGAACAGCTATTAGGACTTGGTTCCGCAAGCTGCAGACGGGCTCAGCTCATGCCAGAGAACCATCTCACATAATTCCAAGCACTCTGCCTTCAGGATTGTTAAGGCCTGCCATAGGAGTGACTGATAGGAGGATATGTGTCCATTTTAGGGTTAGACATAGGTATACTATATCTACAGCAATGGGTGATTACACCACCTTGCCCCAGCTGTCATGCAGCCAGTTGTGTCAGTTTTAGGTGGCCAGCCAGGGGTGGCATAATACATGCTTCCGCCCCTGGTAGGCCCTGGGTACACCTATGCCCTGGATACCTAAGGTACACTGTACAGGAACTGATAAGGTGGCCCAGTACCAATTGGTAAATGCACCTAAAGTACATCGTTGTCAATTTAGAGAGAGAACGGCTAGGCTGTGGGTCTGATTAGCAGGCCCACAGCCAGGGAAAGTCGTAAACCAGTGAAGCAAAAAGCAAAAATCTGGGGTGACCATAGGATTTCAGACCCCACTCTCCTACAAATGCCCTCCTGGAAACCACACATAGAGACCTACTGAGCTGGCAAATGAGGGTGATTTCTTTGTTGGGCTGCATGGAAGCAATCAAGATCACATTGTGACCAAAAATCTTGCATGTGATGCACACTGTGCTCTGGCAGCCTCCTCCACGCAAAATAGATAAAATACAGAGACACATAGAGCATTTAATCTGGAATGGTAAGATTCCACAAACTGATATAAAAGAGTGCACATCTTGCTTTGGATAGAGATCACATTATTACATTTCATGATCCTAACACTACATGTTAGCACGACAAAAGATTATCCCCTAGATTAATCAAAGTCCCCTTTTGCGAGTCTGTAATAGCGATTATTAAGGAATCGCCATTACAGAATTGCAAAACGGGATTCATGTACTGATCTCAGTTTTTTTTTGCGAGTCCTAGAGCTTCCTTATTTGCGATTAGCTAATTGTTAATCGCAAATAAGGAATAACGCCCCATTCATCCCTATGGGCCTAAAGGCCCATAGGAATGAATGGGAAGACATATCAATGTGCGAATCGCTATTAGCGATTCGCATTTTGAGTTTGCGATTTCAAGGCTGCAGGGGTGTCCAAAGGACACCCTGTTGCACCCCTGAAATGACATTGGGCGCTGGTGTTACGCACACACATGTCCCAAGGACATGTGTGTGTGTAACATACAACTTAGAAAAATGCACTTAAGTGCATTTTTCTAAGTTTCCGCTATTTACCACGAGGTTTGAATTCGCGGTAAATAGCGGCCCAAATTTGCGAATTCGCAATTTTTATAGGTTTCATGAATTGCATTTAAGGAATCTCAAATAGAGATTCCTTAAATGCAATTCCTCGCACAATTGCGAATTCTATAATAGCGATTATTGCATTTGGGATGATGAATCCCAAATGCAATAATTACGCTCGCAAAGAATCTGGCCCTTTGCGAGCCGATGTCGGCTTCATGAACCTACCTGTTTATGCTGATACGCTCTACATGTGTGATTATAATGTGCCCCTACAATTAAAATGCGGTTTCCACTACATTAATCTCATTTTAAAGATACAAATATTTCCTATTTTTATAAATTGGTGTTGGATTTTTATTTTGTGATGTGTCTTAGTTATGTACAGAATTAGTGTTTGTAATGTTTTACATACCTGTCTTTGAAGTTAAGTTTATTGGAAAATAACAAGGACCCCCTGTCAGATTGATATCACAATTCCTAGGGCAGGGAACTAATCAAGTAAAGTGTATATTCCTAGGCAATTTCCAGATTCATATAAGTCATAGATCTTTGTCTAAGAAAGTGCTTTTCGAATTGCAATATACTGAAAAACAACTGAAGTGTAACAATCAATACTAGGTTAGTTGTATGAATTTAAAAACATATTTTATTAAAGTACAAACAAGATTAAAAATTCCTGGCACATATCAGTCTTTTCATATCATGTACACATTTGTATGATTTGTACAATTCTAAAAAACAATTCTAAATCATAGCAAATTTCTTTATGGCAGAGAAAAAGACAATTTTCAATTTGTTTAAAAAAATACAGTTCTGATTAATAACAACATTCCTTGTGGCAAGGAGAATAAAAAATGTTTATGATTTAGAATTGTTTTTTAGAATTGTATATTGCAATTCGAAAAGCACTTTCTTAGACAAAGATCTATGACTTGTATGAATCTGGATATTGCCTAGGGATATACACTTTATTTGAAGTTAAGCTTGCCTGCTAGCAGCCAAGCTACCAAGGGTTAAACATGGGAATCATTTTCTAAGACCTCCAGACCACTGGAAGGCTGAATGTGGGCTTTCAGAAAAGAAAGTCTTTTAACTTCATGTTTGTACATTTTAGGATAAATTCAACAACAGCATATTGTTGGAATTATCAATACCATTCTAGTAAGTTCCTAAATGATATTTTAATAATTCTTCTGGTGGGAATTATTAGTTAATAACTTCTTGCCATGTTAACCTATGTGGCTAAGTTCTGCAAAGGGTAAAATTAGCTGGGCAATTTCTCTAACACCAGGGCTTATAAAACATTTTTTGTAAGGATCCTGACTATATCTAAAGGACCCCCCACCCCTGAAACACCTAGGGGATACCTGAAGGGTTCCAAATATGTAAACATATTGCAGCTCCTCACTTTAAAGTGATCCTAGCACAAAATTCGATTTTGGGAAGCACTTTACTGCAATGTGGGAGGAGAAATGTGTAATTTCACTTACGCCAGGGCATATAAAAACTGTTTTATATGGATCCTCCTTACAAATACCTGACCCCTCACCCTTGGAACACTTAGGGGAGAGCCTGATAGTACCTAATATGTCACAACATTGCAGTTTATGAATGTTTAAGTGCCCCTAAATAGTGATCACTCCTGGCTTGTGTTCCCCTCCTCACTTTGACATGTTGCAGTGAGCATCCAGTTATCAATCTGGGGTTTGTGTCTGCCTTGGGTGAGCAACAAGTTAGTTTGTGAATATCATGGTGGGGGAAGAGAGACACACCTGTGACCAGATCATTTGTGGCACAAAATTCCAACAGTCTTTCTCCATTGTCATTCATTGTACACTGGACAATGGTAGTGTCGATGTGTTTACCTTTTAACCTGGCTGTCATGAGTCTGCTTTTGATTAGCTTCCACTCAATTAGGTGTTTCTCTGTCGCCTTACTCAAGAAGATGGCTACTCCTTTGTGATGTTGATCAATGTCTATTCCTCTGTACAGAACTGTCTTTCCTGTAGTGATTTTCATTCTGCTCAATCCAGTCTACCTACTTGCACTGACCCTACAATGTGTAGGTTCTAGCACCTCATCTCTGATGTTAATGTAGCCAGATTTCCTGTGACATAAGTACTCTGTATGTTCTAGAATCCAATTCTGGCCTTGCACTTGGAACTCAGAACTTCAGCCATCTTGTCAGTAGTTTCCTTGCAGCTTTTGAGTTTGTCAACCATTCATGTCTCATGCAGGAAGTGTGTTTCATGAAGTTGAACTGATAGACCTGCAGTCACACACCACCCAATCCCCATCAAAGATCAGCTTTAGTCAGATGTGTTGGGTACTCATTTATACTTGGAATTGATGCACTGTGCCTTCCAAAGGAACAGAAGGACTTTGAAACAGCAGACTCTAACACTGCCAGAGGGTACCTCAATGCCCCCTCTTACTCATTAATCTCAAGCATCCTTTGAAAAATCAGCTCCCATTCTGGTGCATTGTTTATCAGCCCGCGGCACCTGAAACTTATCTCAGGAGGGCTTGAAGGGCTGCATGAACTATGCATGAAGTGCTTATACCTATACCCTTTCCCCATATATTAGAAGGGCACCCAAGAACTGAAGATCTCAGCACCTCTGATTGGCTAAGGCTGACAAAAGAGGAGAACAAGTACCGCGCTTCCCAGGCTGTACTTTGTTCAATGTTTTCTCAGCATCTAAGGATGGTCTACACAACACAGAACACAAAAGAAGAGATGATCCATGAATGGAAGCCCTGCTGGATGCCATTCTCCCCGAATCGAACTTGGATCATGTCTGGCAAAGACTCTGAAGCATTGCTGTTGCTGAGAACATATAGAGCATTACCCACTTAACTGCCAATCAACGGTAGTCTGTTTGCAAGGAAAATAACAGGCCACCACTGGCAAACAGAGCCCAGTTTTGTTGATGAACCTGTGTGATGCAGCCCAATAAACAGCCTCTTCTCTGGAGACAAGAGTACACTTCCACTCAACTAACCATAAAGCAAAGCTATAGTACAATGTCATCCTGGTCCCTAGAGGGGCTCATTGCCCTCAAGCTAGCACTGAAGGTAAGCTTGCTTTGTCATTTACATTGTTGGGAGTTTGTGTTGCGGGTTAACTAAAACTTTCAAAATAAAGAAAGACACAGACTCCTCTTGGCAATGCAAAGACAGCTATTTACTGTTGCGACAGGGAGACAGACCTTCCTCACACACAGGCAGGCTGCCGGTCTCTCTCAAATTTCTGCTTCACAGGAAGCTCTTTTTATACACAATGCTTTATTACAAGACAGCAAATAATAATTGAACAGCAGATTGAAGATGAATAAATACCCTCAAAGAACTGTGACCACACAACCCGAAACTCTGAGCTAATCCTCTACACAGTCTTTATTGCGCTTCCAACAATGCTTACCAAACAAAACATTCTTTTACTTGTGAATGCATGGGCATTCATGGTAAATGTATTTTTAGTGGAGTGTGTGCTTTTACCATTGTGCACCTAAGCCCTGTGTGTTCTAAGCTAATTTAATTTCCTGCACCTCTTGTTTAATCAGGTTCCAAACTATTGGAATGCATGCCATGTGTGCTGTTGATCCCATGTGCTAGAACCATAAATAGATTCATGCTTACCAAACATGTGTTGGCCTTTAACTGAAACCCTTTTAAGTAACCTATTCTAAGATTTGAGCCTAAACTGTTCTTTCATCAAGTACAGCTGTGTGCTTTCTGCTGGTGCTTTGTGTTCAAATTTTACATTTCCTACAACATTTGTGAAAGATTCAGTAGGAGGTGCTTTGAAACCAAAGTACTGCATACTGAAACCTCACAATAGGCATGCTTACAACCTGGAGTAAGAGGGCCACATTGATCTGAGTGTCAAACTGGGCCTTTTGGACATTGCTGTATTTTGCAGTGTGAATAAGGGGCAGAGTCTATCCAATACAATTTAGAGGATTGCAGAGTCCCTGAAGAAGTGAAAGTGAGCGGAGCATTGAGCGAAACGTAGAAATGGTAAGTAGTGCAGATTGAGCTTGCGGTGAAAATTCAAGATGGCGACCATAGGCTTTCTGTCTAGTGAGCCATGAATGGGGTTGAGGTTTCTGACGGCTCTGCCCAACACCTACACAGGGTAGAGTCTAGAAATACGGGGCGCAAGACAGCATGGCTCTCTCAGTTTGAAGATGCCTCTGAAGGTGAATACGGTGTGTTGGTTTGCATGGGGACTATGTAGATGGTAAGACTGCAGCACGCTGGGATATGACTCCTCTCTACCCTGAGTAAAGCTTTGTCATCTGGCCAACCTCTCAAAACCATAAGCAAAGGCTATAAACTGCAACTGGAGCAATACAGACTCTTCCCTCTTACTTGTTATGGGCCCCATTGGGGGCTGGATTAAATGAAGGCCAAAAACTCCCATGAAGAAACTAGAAAGTGGTACTTAGAGAGAGCAGCTTCAGGGTTAGAGGTGTGGGGGGAGCACACTCCAAAACTGGATGACACTTTTCCCAAAACAATGTCTACTTTCAAGACAATGGATGGGTCCCTCACTGGTATGAATAGACCATCATGCTGAATTCAGGTGAAACGGAATGTACTTTGCATAATAGTAGAGATACTGGAGAGACAAAATAGATTGCTTCTTGAAAGCTAGCTCAGTCCATGCTCCTGAAGCAGCACATGCACACCAAAATCCCCATTTTTTTTAAAGAAAAGGTGACATAAGAAAGAGAACCTGCCCAAAAATAAGCAATGACTGTCAACACGTGTCCCGAAACTCAACTCACACAATGGCATAGACAAAAACAGACCTAATGCCCAGCCTGCAAGCGTTTAACACTGAATTGCGAGAATAAATGAATGCAGACTTTGATAAAGAGCAACTGAATCTTCACTCTAACTTGGGGAAGAAAATTGCTTCTTTTGATCATATTCTATTGGGATGTCCGATCATACAGGGGTTCTGGCGGGGACTGACCGCAGTGATGTCAGAGGCCCACTCAGTCGATGTGCCGATGGATGCGAAGTGGCTGCTCCTGCTGATCTAGGGGGCGGAGGTCTGGTCCAGATGTAGTAAATTGTGGTTGGCACTGGCAGCAGTGGGTGGCTAAACGTAACATTGCAAGGCGGTGGGGGGCCTCTTACCCGCTGTCGATTCTGGAGTGGGAAAAAGACTTAGGTTGGTGTCAGCGGGCAGAGTAGGTAATCTACTGGAGCAGAGGTTGCCCTAAGAAGTGGGAGAAGGTGTGGGGGAGCCCATGGCAGAAATACAGGGGTGAGCATCACAAAACAATCTTAGCTGGAAGTTTGGAGACTGACTCGCCCCTCAAAAGTGTGATCAGGAAGTGTACAACTGTTAAATCCTGTAATGCCTTATTCCACTGTTTGTATTGAACCACTGTATCATGTGAGGGTAGCATGGTTCCATCCAGGTGTATTAATGATACTATGTTATATTCAGGTACCTAGCTCTGTACTTTCAGATTTTGTACTACGAGAGGAGCATGTTTAATTAAAAGAGTTTAAAAGAAAAAAAGAAAATTGCGATGCTCAGACAAGATGTAGATACCGTGTGCCAGAGTTGTCGAGGTGGAATCTAAAATATAGCAGTTGGAAGTAAAGAAAATCTCAACGTGAGTGTGCCTCACATGTCTGCAAACTTAACTGATAGCTCTAGAATAAAGGATGAGGAAACACCACATAGGAAAGTAAAAACATCAGAGTACAGTGACTACAAGATGATGCAGAGGATGCATGCACCTTCTTAAAATAACTCGTAATCCAATTATTGGGAGGTGAACAAGCTCACTTATAAATGGACAGAGCACGTGGATTGGAGCAAAGATGCTCTGGAGAGGGACAACAGCCAAGAGACACACTGACAAAGTTTCATGACTTTCAGAGCAAGACAAGTATCCTAAAAGTAGCCTGATCCAATGAAAGACTATTTTACAAAGGCTCCAGCTTTTACTTATTTCAAGACATTGCTCTTATAACCCTGTGCTCTTATAACACCACAATTGAAGTCCATCACAGACAAGTTAATATAGATAAGATACTCTTTTGATATGTGTTCCCTTTAGCATTGCGTTCGAATTTTAGAAAGAAATCATACCAAGCATTCATCAGAGCGGTGGCCCCACAACCTCAAGGACTATCAATGGATGACAAACAAAGGGAGGGTCTACATTCTGAGAAGAGCACTGATGGAAGTGGCCTTCCTTAGAGGGTGTGTTGGAGAATCCACTGACCACAAAGAGATCAAGGTTTTGTGAAACCAGACTAGGCACTGAAAGGAGGGGCAATTAGAGATCTGCAGGTGAGGTGCACTTGTTGCTGAGAATTCAACATATCCCGTGGTGTGTTGCCAAGAGGGTGCCACCCCAGCCCTCATATTAAGAAGAATTTCTCAGGTATTGTGCATATGCTGACTACTACTCTGGTTTTCTGATTTTTCGCTTGATTTGTGTATCACAGTTTGTGTGCCTGAACTCAATTTACTACTCTGTGCATAATCAGGCGATCTTTCACACACCAAATGATAACTACTAAATAGGCAAGTGAGAGGTAGGCCCTGCTGGACAGAACGACCACAGTTAACCCCACTCAGTGGTCCAAATTGCAAAAAGTCATGTTTTGAGAGTTTTCCTGGGCCCTGTAAGAATGAGCATGATGTTTAATTGAATTTAATGTTTCAGGATGTTATGTGGGCTGGTGTTGGAATATAAAATTATAATAATCCTCACTCTGCGCACACCAACGCAAGTCGTTGTAACGACTTGCGTTGTAATGGCAGTGTTGTAAAGTACCGCGATCTAAAAGATCAAGTTGTACTGACGTACATCCTTTCTTAGCATGTACCATACTCAACAATTGAGCACAGGGCCTAAGCTATGGATAGTGATGTGCAAAATGTGCTTTGGGCCACCAACCCTCGCTCCGCAGATTCTTAGGACAAATTTCACTTTAACCTCCGAAATATAGGTTTATTCATCATAATGACAGCCCCAAACCACTCTGCAGACCTTTCCATTGTCAGGGTTACTAGGATGACTATGCTTGGAGAACCAAATTATACAGCAAAGTTTTGTAAATTATGGTGTAAATACATGTTTGTATGTTACAGCGGTGATCCTAAAATTAGACTTTAATATTTCAAATAGTAGGAATAAAAAACTCAAACACAGCCCATAGCCGTACTTGACATTATACATTTTCCTAAAAAGCCAGAAGGCTGGACTTGCTTTGGCCATGGAATGGACCCATTTGTATGCGCACAAAGCTATTAAAAGCACGCTCGCATACAAAGCAACTAAAAACACGGAAACAAAAGAACAAAGAAATAAAAAACTAAATGTATGCTCCCACATACATGACAATTAACAGTTTAACAAACACATGCAGTGAGCAAAGCAGAAAGTTTAAAACACACATGCACATATGAAAACAAATATTTTAAAAAAAGGTGCTCTAACTTACACAACGATGCACAGTGAAACAAAATAAAGGACGCATGAAGCCACTGAACACAAAGGCATGCAATAAATAAAAACATGAAGTTTTTAAAACACACGCACTAAGCAAAACAACTAAAAAACACAAAAACACACACACAAACAAATATAAACAAATAATTAAACAGATGCTTTCACTTACAATATGAAAAAGACTGTAACACAAAAAAGAGAACAGCACATACGAAGCCACTGAAAACAAAGACATGCACAAAGCCTTTGAGAATAAGATCCCAATCTGCAAACATGGTTGCATGTGTAAGAACTGTTCAAATGCACCAAAAAAGTCCCTAAACAGTATGTAATAAAGAACAACCAAGTATAGGGGCCAGTAGCCATCGGCAGATGCAAATAACAACATGGCCCTACCAAGAAGGGACTAAGAAGCCTCATAATGAATCAGAAACCAGCATTTGCAAAAGACAAACACACAAGCCAATGAAAAATAAGGGCGGGGAGGGGGCGAAGCTTCTCTCGGTACTAAACTACCACAGCGCTTCACAGTGCAGCGCTTTGTGCTGGCTCATGCTCATCCTTAAAAAGATTAAAGGAAGTGAGCCTTGTTCACTCTTAACCGTTATTCTGTGTAAAAATGTCTTTACATGTTTCAAAAAAGTTCCTCTGTGTGGCATTTTGAAGCCGGGCAGCCAACACTCATGCGAGCCCACTGAACGATTTCCCTTTAAAATTACACATAGAAAAGATGGGAGAAGTGTGCAGACAACTCTACAGCGATTTATACTCAACTGAACTCATCACAGCAGTTAAATCTGGGCTATACAATTCGACATTAACCTCCTCTTATGCGCTCCTGCCATCTAAGCTGAGGTGATAATAACCAAGATCCATCAATGTGGCAAGGACCCTAGACACTGGGCATCATATCGGCCTATATCATTGTTCAACATTGATGCAAAGACCTTTACAGGTATTCTAGCAAGACAACAGGGGCCTTATAAGCAGGGACTAATGGACCTGGACCAAACAATCTTCATCCTCAAAGGGGTGTAGTGATAACACTAAGCAAATAATACACATAATTGATAGAACTAAACTGTAGAGACAATAATAACCACATTAGTTCTTTCCGTCAACCTCGAGGAGGACTTTGACAAGGTCCATTGGCCCTTTTTGTTAGTAGTCCTGAATAAATTTGGCCTCAACCTAAATTTCAAACTTGAGTGTTGAATGCTTTTTCTGACCCTGTAGCAAACGTCAGAATTAATGTCAAGCTCCTTTGAGGTACACAAAGGTACAAGCCAGAGATGCCAGTTGCATCCACTACTTTTCACTTTTCACCTTATACATGGAGCTACCAACAGTGAGTATTTGAGTGAGCACCCATTTTAAGGAAATACAAAAGTGGAATAAAGAGCATACACTGGCTTTATATGCAGATATTGTGTATGGTATGTATGCTGTCCGACTCACTGAACTCAATCAGTTTTAGCTCTACTACAAACATTAAATATATTTGGCCAAAATTCTGGGTTTAAGATGAACATGAAAAAGTCAAAATTCATGAATATTAACATTCCAGAGGATATGTGCGACACACTATATGAGGAACACACTACAAAACCTCTTCCCCCTAGCTTGGACACATCACTAAAGTCACTAGCTTGGTATTATGCTTTGTTCGACCATGCAGAAAACTGCCTCTCAGAACCTCAGAATAATGCCCTCCTGGAAACCACACATAGAGACCTACTGAGCTGGCAAATGAGGGTGATTTCTTTGTTAGGCTGCATGGAAGCAATCAAGATCACATTGTGACCTAAAATCTTGCATGTGATGCACACGGTGCTCTAGCAGCCTCCTCCACGCAAAATAGATAAAATACAGAGACACATAGAGCATTTAATCTGGAATGGTAAGATTCCACAAACTGATATAAAAGAGTGCATATCTTGCTTTGGATAGAGATCACATTATTACATTTCATGATCCTAACACTACATGTTAGCACGACAAAAGATTATCCCCTAGATTCATCAAAGTCCCCTTTTGCGAGTCTGTAATAGCGATTATTAAGGAATCGCTATTACAGACTTGCAAAACGGGATTCATGTACTGATCTCATGTTTTTTTTGCGAGTCCTAGAGCTTCCTTATTTGCGATTAGCTAATTGCTAATCGCAAATAAGGAATAACTCCCCATTCATCCCTATGTGCCTAAAGGCCCATAGGAATGAATGGGAAGACATATCAATGTGCGAATCGCTATTAGCGATTTGCATTTTGACTTTGCGATTTCAAGGCTGCAGGGGTGTCCAAAGGACACCCTGTTGCACCCCTGAAATGACATTGGACGCTGGTGTTACGCACACACATGTCCCAAGGACATGTGTGTGTATAACATACAACTTAGAAAAATGCACTTAAGTGCATTTTTCTAAGTTTCCGCTATTTACCACGAGGTTTGAATTTGCGGTAAATAGCGGCCCAAATTTGCGAATTCGCAATTTTTATGTGTTTCAAGAATTGCATTTAAGGAATCTCAAATAGAGATTCCTTAAATGCAATTCCTCGCACAATTGCGAATTCTATAATAGCGATTATTGCATTTGGGATGATGAATCCCAAATGCAATATTTGCGCTCGCAAAGGGCCAGATTCTCAGAATAGAATTCTTTATTTGAAGTTAAGCTTGCCTGCTAGCAGCCAAACTACCAAGGGTTAAACTTGGGAATCATTTTCTAAGACCGCGAGACCACTGGAAGGCTGAACGTGGGCTTTCAGAAAAGAAAGTCTTTTAACTTCATGTTTGTACATTTTAGGATAAATTCAACAACAGCAGATTGTTGGAATTATCAATACCATTCTAGTAAGTTCCTAAATGATATTTTTATAATTCTCTTGGTGGGAATTATTAGTTAATAACTTCTTGCCATGTTAACCTATGTGGCTAAGTTCTGCAATGGGTAAAATTAGATGGGCAATTTCTCTAACACCAGGGCTTATAAAACATATTCTGTAAGGATCCTGACTATATCTAAAGGACCTCCACCCCTGAAACACCTAGGGGAGACCTGAATGGTTCCATATATGTAAACATATTGCAGCTCCTCACTTTAAAGTGATCCTAGCACAAAAGTCGATTTTGGGAAGCACTTTACTGCAATGTGGGAGGAGAAATGTGTAATTTCACTTACGCCAGGGCATATAAAAACTGTTTTATATGGATCCTCCTTACAAATACCTGACCCCTCACCCTTGGAACACTTAGGGGAGAGCCTGAGAGTACATAATATGTCAAAACATTGCAGTTTAATAATGTTTAAGTGCCCCTAAATAGTGATCTCTCCTGGCTTGTGTTCCCCTCCTCATTTTGACATCTTGCAGTGAGCATCCAGTTATCAATCTGGGGTTTGTGTCTGCCTTGGGTGAGCAACAAGTTAGTTTGTGAATATCAGGGTGGGGGAAGAGAGCCACTCCTGTGACCAGATCATTTGTGGCACAAAATTCCAACAGTCTTTCTCCATTGTCATTCATTGTTCACTGGACAATGGTAGTGTTGATGTGTTTACCTTTTAACCTGGCTGTCATGAGTCTGCTTTTGATTAGCTTCCACTCAATTAGGTGTTTCTCTGCCCCCTTACTCAAGAAGATGGCTACTCCTTTGTGATGTTGATCAATGTCTATTCCTCTGTACAGAACTGTCTTTCCTGTAGTGATTTTCATTCTGCTCGATCCAGTCCACCTACTTGCACTGACCCTACAATGTGTAGGTTCTAGCACCTCATCTCAGATGTTAATGTAGCCAGATTTCATGTGACATATGTACTCTGTACGTTCTAGAATCCAATTCTGCCCTTGCACTTGGAACTCAGAACTTCAGCCATCTTGTCAGTAGTTTCCTTGCAGCTTTTGAGATTGTCAACCATTCATGTCTCATGCAGGAAGTGTGTTTCATGAAGTTGAACTGATAGACCTGCAGTCACACACCACCCAATCCCCATCAAAGATCAGCTTTAGTCAGATGTGTTGGGTGGTCATTTATACTTGGAATTGATGCACTGTGCCTTCCAAAGTAACAGCAGGACTTTGAAACAGCAGGACTTTGAAACAGCAGACTCTAACACTGCCAGAGTGTACCTCAATGCCCCCTCTTACTCATTAATCTCAAGCATCCTTTGAAAAATCAGCTCCCATTCTGGTGCATTGTTTATCAGCCTTCGGCACCTGAAACTTATCTCAGGAGGGCTGGAAGGGATGCATGAGCTGTGCATGAAGTGCTTATGTCTATATCCTTTCCCCATATATTAGAAGGGCACCCAAGAACTGAAGATCTCAGCACCTCTGATTGGCTAAGGCTGACAAAAGAGGAGAACAAGTACCGCGCTTCCCAGGCTGTACTTTGTTCAATGTTTTCTCAGCATCTAAGGATGGTCTACACAACACAGAACACAAAAGAAGAGATGATCCATGAATGGAAGCCCTGCTGGATGCCACTCTCCCCGAATCTAACTTGGATCATGTCTGCCAAAGACTCTGAAGCGTTGCTGCTGCTGAGTACATAGAGAGCATTACCCACTTAACTGCCTATCAACGGTAGTCTGTTTGCAAGTAAAGTAACAGGCCACCACTGGCAAACAGAGCCCAGTTTTGTTGATGAACCTGTGTGATGCAGCCCAATAAACAGCCTCTGCTCTGGAGACAAGAGTTCACTTCCACCCAACTGACCGAAAAGCAAAGCTATAGTACAATGTCATCCTGGTCCCTAGAGGGGCTCATTGCCCTCAAGCTAGCACTGAAGGTAAGCTTGCTTTGTCATTTACATTGTTGGGAGTTTGTGTTGCGGGGTGACTAAAACTTTCAAAATAAAGAAAGACACAGACTCCTCTTGGCAATGCAAAGACAGTTATTTACTGTTGCGACACGGAGACAGACCTTCCTCACACGCAGGCAGGCTGCCGGTCTCTCTCAAATTTCTGCTTCACAGGAAGCTCTTTTTATACACAATGCTTTATTACAAAACAGCAAATAATAATTGAACAGCAGATTGAAGATGAATAAATACTCTCAAAGAGCTGTAACCACACAACCCGAAACTCTGAGCTAATCCTCTACACAGTCTTTATTGCGCTTCCATCAATGCTTAACAAACAAAACATTCTTTTACTTGTGAATGCATGGGAATTCATGGTAAATGTATTTTTAGGGGAGTGTGTGCTTTTACCGTTGTGCACCTAAGCCCTGTGAGTTCTAAGCTAATTTAATTTCCTGTACCTCTTGTTTAATCAGGTTCCAATCTATTGGAAAGCATTCCATGTGTGCCGTTGATCTCATGTGCTAGAACCATAAATATATTCATGCTTACCAAACATGAGTTGGCCTTTAACTGAAACCCTTTTAAGTAACCTATTCCAAGATTTGAGCCTAAACTGTTCTTTCATCAAGTACATCTTTGTGCTTTCTGTTGGTTCTTTGTGTTCAGATTAACATTTCCTACAACATTTTTGAAATATTCAGTAGGAGGTGCTTTGAAACCAAAGTACTGCACACTGAAACCTCACAATAGGCATGCTCACAACCTGGAGTAAGAGGGCCACATTGATCTGAGTGTCAAACTGGGCCTTTTGGACATTGCTGTATTTTGCAGTGTGAATAAGGGGCAGAGCCTGTCCAATACAATTTAGAGGATTGTAGAGTCCCTGAAGAAGTGAGAGTGAACGGAGCATTGGGGGAAACGTAGAAATGGTAAGTAGTGCAGATTGAGCTTTGGTGAAAATTCAAGATGGCGACCATAAGCTTTCTGTCTACACAGGGTAGAGTCTAGAAATACAGGGCGCAAGACAACATGGCTCTCTCAGTTTGAAGATGCCTCTGAAGGTGAAATATGGTGTGTTGGTTTGCATGGGGACTATGTAGATGGTAAGACTGCAGCACAATGGGATATGATTCCTCTCTACCCTGAGTAAAGCTTTGTCATCTGGCCAACCTCTCAAAACCATAAGCATAGGCTATAAACTGCAACTGGAGCAATACAGACTCTTCCCTCTTACTTGTTATGGGCCCCATTGGGGGCTGGATTAAATGAAGGCCAACAACTCCCATGAAGAAACTAGAAAGTGGTACTTAGAGAGAGCAGCTTCAGGGTTAGAGGTGTGGGGGGAGCACACTCCAAAACTGGATGACACTTTTCCAAAAACAATGTCAACTTTCAAGACAACGGATGGGTCCCTCACTGGTATGAATGGACCATCATGCTGAATTCAGGTGAAAAGGAATGTACTTTGCATCATAGTAGAGATACTGGAGAGACAAAATAGATTGCTTCTTGAAAGCTAGCTCAGTCCATGCTTCCGAAGCAGCAGATGCAGACCAAAATCCCCATTTTTAAAAAAAGAAAAGGTGACATAAGAAAGAGAACCTGCCCAAAAATAAGCAATGACTGTCAACACGTGTCCCGAAACTCAACTCACACAATGGCATAGACAAAAACAGGCCTAATGCCCAGCCTGCAAGCGTTTAACACTGAATTGCCAGAAGAAATGAATGCAGACTTTGCTAAAGAGCAAGTGAATCTTCACACTAACTTGGGGAAGAAAATTGCTTCTTTTGATCATATTCTATGGGAATGTCCGATCATACAGGGGTTCTGGCGGGGACTGACCGCAGTGATGTCAGAAGCCCACTCAGTCGATGTGCCGATGGATGCGAAGTGGCTGCTCCTGCTGATCCAGGGGGAGGAGGTCTGGTCCAGACATAGTAAATTGTGGTTGGCACTGGCAACGGTGGGTGGCTAAACACAACATTGCAAGGTGGTGGGGGCCTCTTACCCGCTGTCGATTCTGGAGTGGGAAAAGGACTTAGGTTGGTGACAGCGGGCAGAGTAGGTTATCTACTGGAGCAGAGGTTGCCCTAAGAAGTGGGAGAAGGTGTGGGGCCCATGGCGGAAATAGAGGGGTGAGAATCACAAAACAATCTTAGCTGGAAGTTTGGAGACTGACTCTCCCCTCAAAAGCCTAAGCATCCCTCAGCTGGTGGAAATCTTTCTGGTTTCTGGGAAGATTTGGGGTAAGGACTGATGCGTTATGGAGGGAGGCTTTCCGCCCTTTTCCATCAAGGGTGTACCCCTGTGGGGAGACCCTATCCTAAGGGGCGTTATCCCTCCCCCCCCCACACACACACACACATATTTACCAGTAAATGAGGTTGAAATCCCAGGGTGGTTTCGTTGAGTATTAGGCGGCGAAAAGGCAAATGAGGATTAAAAAAAATTAAGAAAAACAAAAGTGTGATCAGGAAGTGTACAACTGTTAAATCCTGTAATGCCTTATTCCCCTGTTTGTATTGATCCACTGTATCATGTAAGGGCAGCATGGTGCCCTCCAGGTGTATTAATGATACTATGTTATAGTCAGGCACCAGCTCTGTACTTTCAGATTTTGTACTACGTGAGGAGCATGTTTAATAAAAAAGAGTTAACTGATAGCTCTAGAATAAAGGATTAGGAAACACACCACATAGGAAAGTAGAACATCAGAGTACAGTGACTACAAGAAGATGCAGAGGATGCATGCACCTTTTAAAATAACTCATAATCCAATAATTGGGTGATCAACAAGCTCACTTATAAATTGAAAGAGCACATGGATTGGAGCAAAGATGCTCTGGAGAGGGACAACAGCCAAGGGACACACTGACAAAGTTTCAAGCCTTTCAGAGCAAGACAAGTATGCTACAAGTAGCCTGATCCAGTGAAAGACTATTTTACAAACGCTCCAGCTTATTTCAAGACATTGCTCTTATAACTCTGTGCTCTTATAACTCTTATAACTCTGTCCTGAAGGCCACAATTGAAGTCCATCACTGGCAAGTTAATATAGGAAAAGATACTCTTTTGATAGTGTTCCCTTTAGCATTGTGTTCGTATTTTAGAAAAAACTCATACCAAGCATTTATCAGAGCGGTGGCCCCAAAACCTCAAGGACCATCAATGGATGACAAACAAAGGGAGGGTCTAAATTCTGAGAAGAGCACTAATGGAAGTGGCCTCCCTGAGAGGATGTTTTGGAGAACCCACTGACCACAATCAGATCAAGGTTTTGTGAAACCAGACCAGGCACAGAAAGGTGGGGCAATTAAAGAGATCTGAAGGTGAGGTGCACTTGTTGTTGAGAATTCAACATATCCAGTAGTGTGTTGCCAAGAGGGTGCCGCCCCAGCCCTCAAATTAAGATGAATTTCTCAGGTATCGTGTATATACTAACTACTTCTCTGGTTTTCTTATTTTTCGCTTGGTTTGCGTATCACAGTTTGTGTGCCTGAACTCAATTTACTAAGTCTCTGTGCATAATCAGGTGATCTTTCACACACCAAATGATAACTACGAAATAGGTAAGTGGGAGATGGACCCTGCTGGACAGAAAGACCACAATTAACCCCAATCAGTGGTGCAAATTGCAACCAGTTATGTTTTGAGAGTTTTCCTGGGCCCTGTGAAAATGAGTATGATGTCTAATTGAATTTAATGTTTCAGGATGGTTTGAAAAGTGGTGGCTTGTGGAGGAGGGGACAAAAGACCTTCACTGTAGGTAATCATTTTTACTCAAATCAAATCAAAATCAAAATTACTTTATTCGGTTTTCTTTGTGTACAAAACCATAAAAGTACATTTCAGAGGTATTTGTCCCACATTTCAGTAATTATAAAAATATTCATATCTTTAAAAACTAGTATATGATAAAATTCATTTAGATATTTTAACTATTCATAGAATACAAAATTATTCAGTCATTTTAAAAAACAGTATAAAAAGGACGTCTGGCACAATTAAGTAAAAAAAGCAAAAATCACGGACAAAGAAGCCATAGACTACTCTAAATTTGGCCTGTGCCGAACAATAAACTTCAGAAAGTTAATTATAACTTTTGTTATACATTCCTCTTCCAAAAACTGCAAAGAGAGCAGTGCAGGGCGGCGTATTCGAATGCCCATAGAGTTTAAAAACCGGGATGAGCCAAAGCCTTCTCGGTTCACTATAGAACTTACAAAGTAAGATTGCATGGATAGTGGCCTGAGATCGTCACATGGACAAGGTGGTAATGCTGTTGCCCAGTTGTTTGTTTTTGGGAAGGTAACTAAATGATGGAAAGAGTTTAGCCTAAACCGAATCAGCAGGAATCTTTCATAGCTGGTAATGTTTAATGTTAAGTACGGTTGTATAGTCAGAGTAGTTTGTATGGACAGGATATGTTGGACAGATGGTTTACTGGCCTCTTTAGCCGTTCTTCCAGATGTGCTAAACACTGCGCTTGAAAATGCTTTTCTTGATACCTCTAGAATTGAGGTGGGTGAATAAAAATATTTTTCCAAGCCTAGATCACACAAAAAGCTTTTAATATAACGTATCCACCCAATCTTGCATGCATTTTCCAAAGAAATACAATCCTGAATAAACCCTTGACAAAAGGTGGTTTTATTTGATGATTTTTACACTCAAGCACTGGATAAACAGGAGAGTGAATCTCTCTGCGGAGCCAGGGCAGGAATTGCACACAACAAAGGAAATGCCCCAAATATCTTGTTTGCGATATATGCACCATGGTTAGGGTAATAACATTAAATGCTAGGAGACTGGACTCCCTGAATAAGAGAAATGGACTTGTAGAGTATATATGGGAGGGAAAACTGGACATAGTAGCCATTCAGGAAACCCACCTGATAAGATTAGAGGAAGCCAGAGTCGGGTACAAACAATATCCCCAGGCATATTATTCCTCAAATTGAACAGGGCTTAATGGTATGGCATTGTTCCTACACAGGGTACTGCTGTTTGTGCATATCAATGTCAAGAATAACAAACAAAGTAGATTTCTATTGGGTGAGGGACAACTAGAGAGAAAAAAGAATAGCAATCGTGATAGCATACACCTCAAACAGTTGGCAGGATACTTTTCATTCCAACCTATTTGACACCACGGAGGGGTTTGCGGAAGGTGACATACTTCTTATGGGGTACTTTTACGTGGTATGGTGCCCTGAAAGAGATAGGTAAGCACAGAAACACCACACTCCATGGTATTTTCAAAGTAATTAAAGGGCACGCAAAAGTTATTAAGTCTTAATGACATATCGGCAAACAGATTGCTCCTCATAATCGGCACCTTTGTTTAATGAAGATCAATCGGGGTTCATACAGGACTTAGCACCTTCCTCAACATCTTTTGGTTTCTATGCCTAATCAAGGAAACCCCATCTGAAGCCTCCCGCTGGTTAGCGTTCCTAGATATTTAATAAGCATTCAACACCTTGAGCTGGGACATTCTGCTGCTGGCCCTTGAATACATGGTGTTCAGGCAGGGGGACCTAGGGTGGACCTGCACTTTATATGATAGCATGACGGTGTGAGTTTGGACAGGTTAGGTGATATCGGACAGTTTCATAATTCAGAGGGGCACTAGGCAAGGGTGTCCTCTGTCACTGGTGATCTTTGCCCTGGTGGTGGAGCCCCTGACTTGTCACTTGCGACATCAAGCCCCCCCAGTGGGGGATACTGGAATTGGGCATGCACCACATTATCTCACTATATGCAGATATTGCTCTGTTTTTTTTGTGGCAAGTGAAGTCTTCCCTACTGGAGTCTATGCTCCTGCTAGATGAATTTGGGGACATTTCAGGACTAAAAGTAAATTGGCCCAAATATTTCCTGTTCCCTATGGCCCTAACCCCTGAACCGAACAGGATTGCCCCAATGGGATCCTGTCATTGCTGATGCCACGACACCTTTAAATACTTCGGTGTCCAGATCTACAATTTGGAGAAGGACATTAAAGAGGGTAATGTGGACAAAACATTGAGATCCACTCATCAGCCATTGCCCTTTTGGCAATTCTTACCCCTCTCCCTAATGGGCCGGGTAGCGAGTTCTAAGATGCTGGTGCTACCCCGGCAGCTTTACTTCTTTGCAGCACTTGTATCATGCTCCTCCAGCAATTTTTCACTGAAATCCATGGCCTCCGACTGGAACTGATATGGGGCACAGGCAGGAGATGAGTGGCTCTTGCCACTCTACAATGCCTCCTACTTGAAGGCAGACTCTGTGCTCCCAACTTCAAGTTGTATTGTGCGGCGGTGCAGCTGCAGTGGCCGGGGGTTCCGCCTGTATCTACTTTAAGTGGAAGAAGCTGACCATCTGTGATAGATTATATATTCTCTACGCGAAATCCGTCTTCGATTTTTACTGAGGGATACCTACTTGAAACTAACTGGGGCAAATATAATGCTTTGGTGACAGTAGGGCTTTTGCAAATATTAAAAGATGTTCCGCCTGAAAGACAGCCCCCCCTACATCTTCTTCTCACGATGGTCGTAGGCTATGTAGGCTCTTGCTGGTACCGGAACACTTTCTTGTTTCCCTCATAGCTAAATATCTGGTGACTCTTCTCCCATGTCTGTCAGAGGATATACAGTGGGAAGCAATGATGGCCCACTTTGAGAACCTCAGGTATTATATTAAGAAAGTTTAATGAAACCCTGATGGTTAAATACCCAAAACTCTCTAGCTAACTGAAATCTTAGGAAGGGCCTGATGGACACACCCAGGTTCCAGACTGAGGTTATTATGTCACATGAGTTTTATAAAAGCAAACAAAAAAAGAACAAATTAACTGCTCAGGGCAGATTGGGAAATGCTGAGGCACGCAGAGGTTAATAAGAATAGGAAAATCTTCTGGAATACAGTTAACAGATTTTGATAGAGAGCTGCACCATTAAATATGTTACACTATAGAATTACATGTAACAAGGAGCCCCGCCACCGTGCGCATGCGCGCACTTTTGGTTTTGCAGTAGTACAGCCAGTTTAGCAGTGGGGAACTGAACTCGGATCAGCCGGTAACAAGCCGCTGAGGAGAAGCCCAACTGCGTGGCCGCAGAGGAGGTGAGAGGCGCGGCCCCGGGGCTGCGAGGACCAGCATTCACCATCACCAGCTGGGTCCTCTTCCCTCGTGAGCCGCGCCCGCTCCCAGTGCCCACCTCCAGCTGACTCTGCCCTTCATTACCTCTCGCGGCCCCCGCTACGCGGGTGCCGCTCGCATAGAGGTTTGTTTCAGCCCTGTGACCCTGTCTCCGCTACAGGAGTAGCCCCTCTGACCTGTTTGTGCCTGTCTTGCAGCCGCTGAGGAGAAGACCAACTGCGTGGCCGCAGAGGAGGTGAGAGGCGCGGCCCCGGGACTGCGAGGACCAGCATTCACCATCACCAGCTGGGTCCTCTTCCCGCGTGAGCCGCGCCCCCTCCCAGTGCCCGCCTCCACCCTCCTAAATTGAATATAAACTGATCCTACAACGCGCACCGCGGGACGCGCGCGGGTCGCAGCCCGGGGCGAAGACCGGGCAAAGAGCGGGCCGTTTGAGGCCGTTTGAGGACCTGAGAGACCGGACTGGACCACCTTCCGTTTGTCGGCACGTGACTTCATTATCCTTCTCACTATTAACACTAGCCTCATAGCCCAAGAAAAATGGTTGTCACCAGAGGAACTAAAACCAAGGTCCCGGGTAGCGTGGGCAAATTGCTTGGTCCTATGGACGACTTCATTACGAAGGCGAACACGTTCATAGACCAAAGTATATCACTAATGGAAGAAAGGGTCTCCTTGGACCTGGCCTTTGCCAAGAGATCCTCTTTGGGGAATTTGGCGGATGCCAGGTCACCAGCCACAGGAGGACCCACAATTGCCGAGATTAACCCGACACGAGAGAGACGCAGTCTACCCAACACAGTTGACCTTTCTGTGTCCCAACTAGCTGAATCACAGCTTAGTTTTGACCTCGAAAAAACACCGGACCTAGTCCCGCAAACTCCCCCACCTATCTCCTCCAGAGAAAAAATGATAGAAAGGGGTAGGAGGGAGGGAGCGATAAGTAAGAACAGGGCAGCCCCTAATCCCCCAACACTAAACAACCCGACCCACTTATTAAGCGCACAAGAAGAAAGACCGGTTAGAGCAGAACAATTAGAAGTTCCAATCTTAGTACACCACTCAGAGACCGAAATATTTACATCGGTAGCCCTGGAGCCCCCAATTGACACACAGTCCCCTAGGGGCTTGCGTGATCTGGAGATTATCGACTCATTATTGATGAAGATGGCCAATATATTTAAACAATCATTGCAACCCTTAGAACAAAGGTTAGCGAACTTGGAGTCACAGATTCTACAACTTGTAAAAACTCAACACCATGATCAGCCTGTAGGCTCCCACAAACAAGGGGGAAACAACATTAAAAAACCATTTTCCACAAACACAACAAATGGAAATCCAATTTCGACTAATCCTCAACAGAAAATACTCCAAATTACAATTCCCAGTGCCCCTACCAATATCAATATCTCGAAGACAATAACCACCCCGACTATTTCTAACATTCCAACAAATACCACCCTATTGATTTCCCCAGGAACGCCAATTACACCGGCGTCGAATATAGTGGCATCTAACAAAACTACTAATAAAACTGCCAACAAAACCTTAAATAAACCAACCATTAAAACGCCGGTCCTTCAGCATCCAGTTTTAAACACCCCGTCTGTTAGGCCCAGGGGAAACTTCGCCAAAAAATTTGGCAAACCAAGACCTCCAGCAGATTTCCCACCTGAGGCCTCAACGTATGTGGCGATCATAATAAATTCGAAGGGTTTTTTAAGGTTTTCAGTAGGACAAGGCGCTCTACCTAGAATCTACGTTTATGAGTATATTCGCGACAAGTAGAACATGCGGTGCGTAAAGAGCGAACGGAAAAGCCCTTAACCGTTCAAGGACAAACCAAAGGTTGTCATCAACATACACAAAGCAAAGCTCTCGCAACCACAATTTAAGTGTAGACAAAGAAAATGATTTAAACAAGTAAATAGCAGTATGGTAGTAAGCAACAGTGAATCCGTATGTCTTTAAATCGTGTTCTTCAGGAGGGTTGTTTATTATTCCACATTCAGCCGACACGTGTTTCGTCGTGTTAAGGTTGAGTCAACATGACTCTTCAGGGCTGATAAAACAGAAACAACGTAGAAATAACATATCTCACATATGTCACAAGTTTCCATTACATTACATGATGTGACAAAATACAATCTGAAGGTGTAAGACTGTGAAGCCTTATTTGCCCATAATCGACGGTGTTCAGCATCGCTTAGTTAAAAGCTTGAAGCTTGTGTTCTCAGCTTATTATTTATCACACCTTAGTGGTGAGAGTGTCTGAATAACCGTGTCTAATAATGATATTCTGTGCTCATCCAAAGTGTCATGCTCGCAACGGTCCTGCGTTAGGAAGATCTCAGGGAAGACCGGTGTTATCAATCTCTATGGACAAAGTGAGTGAGTCCGTGATTATATTACTTCCTGTCAAGTGCATAAAAAGCATGCCAAAATCAGTCCGTCTGTAAAAGTTCGAGCATAGCATACCTAGTGGACAGACCCACCGGTCCGTAGGTCAAATTCAAAGTTGTTCCTAATTAAGGATTCTAAGTAAAATTAAAATAAAAGAAAAAGGGGGGAGGCATAAGAGTGAGGCAAGCAAAACGTGTGTGAACGGTGATAAAAAAGGTCGTCAAAAGTCCTGCTTACCGGTATGTAAGGGTATAATGATAACCCTGAGAAAATTAGTGCCTTTAAATGTTAAAATCCGGATACAGAGCAGTTGATGTTATTTCGTGACGATACATCCTTGTCAAGTTCAATGACGTACCCACAGGAATACTGTGTAATAGAAAAAGGGGATATGTATATTCTGTCAGAGTATATCTGTTAAGAAGCTCGTTGATCGACACTGAAATGAGCAATTTATAAATTACATCATTATGGATTGAAAAGCCTACCTGGATACGTGTGCGTACCAGACCCTACCGGGAGGGGATCCAAAACAACAGTTTCTAGGGTTAAGTAACGGTTCGATCCCTCCGAGGATTGCGAACTGTAGGGACAATGAAAATACGAGGAGTGCAGTTAGCGAGGATCTGAATTAAACTGACACTAGTTCAGTGTTGTATTGCTCTCATAGCATGTAAAAACACAATACGCCACTAGCACTGCACTCACCGGAGTTATGGTATCCCTCCTCTGTGTGTTCCCGGTCGCCGTGTTTCGAAAGACGGACACGTGACCGGAAACCGGAAGAGCTTTTATTTTGTTTACTCTCCAAAGACTAGAGCGAAACCGGGTAAGGCACGAGCCTCCATATTAGAAGGGAAATCGTGTGTAGACGATATTACAGTGATGGAAAACAACGTCGGTATTGGTTCACCACTTACACCCCGCGAGTGAGTGGACGTGCAAGTGCGAGTGTGAAAGTGACAACATTTCATGAATATCTGACAAGCTGTAAATGCAGTACAATATGTAAACATCTTTTCAATTAGTCGCAACCATATTATACTTAATAACACTTGAAATTGAACATCGTATGATCAATGACTGCATGATAAGCAGTTCAAAAAGCATTCAAATCCTAAAGCTTAACAAAGACATTGTCCATAGAGTTCCGCCCACCTTAATTCATGGTTCTAGGCTAACCCTATTCTTTGAGATTATTACGAAAATTCTGATTAGTGTACCATTTTCGAACCTTTGGCTGGTAGGGTATTCAGTTGGCCAGAAAAAATTGTAGCTCCTGGTCGTAGTTAAGCCCGTGTCCCACGCATCCTAGACGCATGATCCACGTTGCTTCCCTACGCCTCAGTTTCAGTTCCTGGTTCCCTCCTCTAATGTTTAGAGGGATTGTGTCTATTCCAAAGAAACGTACCTTGACTTCATCCTCCAAAGGCTGACACTCTGCAATGTGTAAGGCCACTGGATATTTGGGATCCCTTTTCTGGATAGCCCTCATGTGTTCAGCCATTCTCTCTTTCAAAGGCCTGATGGTACTGCCCACATATATTTTGCCATATCGGCATTCAATGATATACACCACGAATTTGGTTAAGCATGTGATGTTGTGCTTGATCTTATGTTCAGTTCCATCAAAGCCCTTGAAAGTTTTGGTTCCATGTTTGCCCCATTTACACATGGAGCAGAAGCCACACTTATAAAAGCCAATCCCTCTTGTGGTCAGCCAGTCTGGAGCAGCAGTGGTGTGTGGAACAGTAGGACTGAGTTTATTTTTGAGTGTGAAACCCTTTCTATATGTGATAGCTGGTCTCTCCGAGATCCACTCTTTGAGAGCAGTATCACCTTTCAGTAGGTGCCAGTGTTTATTAAAACTTTTCTTGATCACCCCATTCAGAGCATTGAATTCTGTGATTAGTCTTATCTTTTGCGTGGAGGAGTCAGGTTCACTACGTTTCTTCAAGCAATCTGTTCTTAAGGAGCGTCTAGCCCTTCTTTCTGCAGTTCTTAGTGATTTCGGGGAATAACCCCTGCTAAGAAATCTATTTTTCATGTTGGTAATACAACTTTCAAATTCCGTGGATTCGCTGCAGTTGCGTCTGGCCCTAAGAAATTCACCATAGGGAATAGACTTTATCTGGTGTGTAGGGTGAGAGCTGCAAGCATGGAGGATAGAGTTACAAGCACTAGGTTTCCTGTACAGTCTGCTATGTAAAACGTTGTTTCTCACATAGAATTCCAAATCTAGGAATTCCATCTTGTCTCGGCTGTGTTGCATGGTAAATCTAATATCCCAAGTGTTGTTGTTCAGATAGTTAAAAAAGGAAAAGAGTAGGTCCTCAGTACCTGACCATAAAAGAAAACAGTCGTCGATATACCGACCCCAGAAAACAATGGAGTCGATATACATGGCTCCTTTGGTTCCCCAAATCAAATCCATTTCAAGAGCTCCCATAAATAGGTTAGCAAAAGAGGGCGAAAATTTGGAGCCCATAGCCACCCCCCTCTTTTGGCGAAACCATTTCCGATCAAAAATAAAGTAATTGTTTTCTAGAATAACTTCCATCATCTTTAGTAGCATCTTCGTGTGTGCCCACAATGAAGCAGGTCTGGTCGAAAGTGTTTTCTCCATAGCTTGCATCCCTAGCTTAGTATTGATGCTGGTGTACAGGGACACCACATCCATTGTCACAAGCAGCGTGCCAGGCTGCCATTCAATATCAGCCATTATGCTCAATATATGCTTAGAGTCTTGGATATGCGAAGGTAGATTTTTGACTAAAGGTCCTAAAAAAAGGTCCACATATTCGGACAGTCTCTCAGTGGGACCCCCTATTCCTGAGACTATTGGTCGACCAGGAGGAAAGGGCAAGTTCTTATGTATTTTAGGCAGTGTGTACAACCACGGAAAAGGAGGTTTAGATACTTTTAGATATAAATACTCTTCGTTGTCCAAAAGACCAGATTGCTTGTAGTCCAGCAGTAGTTTGTTGATTAGAATCGTTAACGGACCCATAGGATTATGGGTCAGTTGTTCATAGCACAAGTTGTCATTGAGTTGATTAAGGACCTCGTTATTGTAGTCAACAAGATCCATAACAACCACATTGCCCCCTTTGTCTGCCTCCCTTATGATAATATCAGGGTTGTTGCCAAGAGCAGAGAGAGCTAAGCGTTCCCCTTTTGTCAAATTGTCTTTATATTTCAATTTCATGTCCAAGTTCTTAGTGTTAATTTTGTCTAAGTCCTCAAGAACATGTCTATGGAAATTATCAATGGCATTACCCCCTGATAATGTGGGGGTCCATTTAGATTTACATTTTAAGCCGCTTGCCAAACCATAGTCAGGTTCAACGTCCAGCTCCTCTAGTAATTTTTCCATATCATATGGACTCTCTTCTCTATCCGTCAAAGAAAGAAGCAGATGAGTTGTTTGTACATCTTTAATAGTCAATAAATCATTTTCACAAACATTAGGAATATTTTTGGAGTGTCTGGCAGTATTGGGTTGATCAGCAAAGTGTTTCTTTAGTTTCAAATTACGCACAAATTTGAAAATATCAATTTTGGTTTTGCAAATGTCTCCAGTTGCGTAAGGGTTAAAACTTAAGCCTTTGCTGAGTAGAGAAATCATATCAGTGGTCAGGGAAAGAGAGGAAAGGTTGACTACTTGAACAGTGTCAACCGGATCTATTAGTTCCTCTGTGTCCCTGATCTGAGTTTCCTCCGATAGTCTGTATTTGCTACCACGTTTGCCTCTGTGAGTTTTGGGTCTACTACGCCTCTGGGAGGTTGTGTTCTGTTGCCCTTTTTGATGTGCCCTATTTCTATTAAAAAAGGCAAGCGTGTAGGGTCTGAGCCTTCTAATACCTCATTCTCAGATTCACTGAGTCCGGTAGAACTCAATGAGGTGGTGCTGGAGTTAATGGAGCTGGTAGTTGTAGATCTGCCAGTCTGCGATTCTTGCTTCTTCCTAGGGATCATTGAATCATATTTGTGATCATAGGTGTAAACCCTTCCATTTCTGTAGTCTGCCTCGTCTCTCTTAATTTGACGTGCTTTCCTTGTTTTGATTTCTGCTTGGTGTTTTAGTAAGATTTCATCTAGTGTGGTATAATTCTTGATCGTCGATTCGGGTTTGTTAAGATCCTTAATTTCTTGTTCAATAACAGCAATCTCTAATTGGAGTTTGGTGGTTTTACGCTCAGCACTCTCTATGAGAATGTCCATTAGATTAATGGAATTCTGATTAAGGGACTCCTCCCATTTCACTATTAGATCTACGTCTAAGTCATCATAAGTAGGAAAGGTGTGGGAACGAAGTCCTCTTGGTATTTGTTTATTTCGTCTATAGTATTTAAGGGTGGTACCATCCCACCACCGTGAGTTCTCCTGTTTTTTTAATCTTTCCAACTTAATAAACTTATCCCTGAGACCCTCAACAGGCGCTGGACCTGTCGAGGCAGAAGCCTGATGTGTTGGCATCCCTTTAGCTAAATTATCAAACAGATCAGCTGCTGCTTTGTCTCTGTCCATATTGGAACAAAGATAGTTACTGGAGTACAATGAAGCTTAAAATTCTAAAACGTGGAGGTGCCTAACTGAAAAAAACAAGTTCAAAATAAATTCGAAGGGTTTTTTAAGGTTTTCAGTAGGACAAGGCGCTCTACCTAGAATCTACGTTTATGAGTATATTCGCGACAAGTAGAACATGCGGTGCGTAAAGAGCGAACGGAAAAGCCCTTAACCGTTCAAGGACAAACCAAAGGTTGTCATCAACATACACAAAGCAAAGCTCTCGCAACCACAATTTAAGTGTAGACAAAGAAAATGATTTAAACAAGTAAATAGCAGTATGGTAGTAAGCAACAGTGAATCCGTATGTCTTTAAATCGTGTTCTTCAGGAGGGTTGTTTATTATTCCACATTCAGCCGACACGTGTTTCGTCGTGTTAAGGTTGAGTCAACACGACTCTTCAGGGCTGATAAAACAGAAACAACGTAGAAATAACATATCTCACATATGTCACAAGTTTCCATTACATTACATGATGTGACAAAATACAATCTGAAGGTGTAAGACTGTGAAGCCTTATTTGCCCATAATCGACGGTGTTCAGCATCGCTTAGTTAAAAGCTTGAAGCTTGTGTTCTCAGCTTATTATTTATCACACCTTAGTGGTGAGAGTGTCTGAATAACCGTGTCTAATAATGATATTCTGTGCTCATCCAAAGTGTCATGCTCGCAACGGTCCTGCGTTAGGAAGATCTCAGGGAAGACCGGTGTTATCAATCTCTATGGACAAAGTGAGTGAGTCCGTGATTATATTACTTCCTGTCAAGTGCGTAAAAAGCATGCCAAAATCAGTCCGTCTGTAAAAGTTCGAGCATAGCATACCTAGTGGACAGACCCACCGGTCCGTAGGTCAAATTCAAAGTTGTTCCTAATTAAGGATTCTAAGTAAAATTAAAATAAAAGAAAAAGGGGGGAGGCATAAGAGTGAGGCAAGCAAAACGTGTGTGAACGGTGATAAAAAAGGTTGTCAAAAGTCCTGCTTACCGGTATGTAAGGGTATAATGATAACCCTGAGAAAATTAGTGCCTTTAAATGTTAAAATCCGGATACAGAGCAGTTGATGTTATTTCGTGACGATACATCCTTGTCAAGTTCAATGACGTACCCACAGGAATACTGTGTAATAGAAAAAGGGGATATGTATATTCTGTCAGAGTATATCTGTTAAGAAGCTCGTTGATCGACACTGAAATGAGCAATTTATAAATTACATCATTATGGATTGAAAAGCCTACCTGGATACGTGTGCGTACCAGACCCTACCGGGAGGGGATCCAAAACAACAGTTTCTAGGGTTAAGTAACGGTTCGATCCCTCCGAGGATTGCGAACTGTAGGGACAATGAAAATACGAGGAGTGCAGTTAGCGAGGATCTGAATTAAACTGACACTAGTTCAGTGTTGTATTGCTCTCATAGCATGTAAAAACACAATACGCCACTAGCACTGCACTCACCGGAGTTATGGTATCCCTCCTCTGTGTGTTCCCGGTCGCCGTGTTTCGAAAGACGGACACGTGACCGGAAACCGGAAGAGCTTTTATTTTGTTTACTCTCCAAAGACTAGAGCGAAACCGGGTAAGGCACGAGCCTCCATATTAGAAGGGAAATCGTGTGTAGACGATATTACAGTGATGGAAAACAACGTCGGTATTGGTTCACCACTTACACCCCGCGAGTGAGTGGACGTGCAAGTGCGAGTGTGAAAGTGACAACATTTCATGAATATCTGACAAGCTGTAAATGCAGTACAATATGTAAACATCTTTTCAATTAGTCGCAACCATATTATACTTAATAACACTTGAAATTGAACATCGTATGATCAATGACTGCATGATAAGCAGTTCAAAAAGCATTCAAATCCTAAAGCTTAACAAAGACAATCCCATCTGGCCTCTCTGCTTAGGAAGCCCCCCGCAACCCAAGGAGCAAATCAAGAGCTTGGGCATCTGGCTCGACCACACTCTAACCTTCAACTACCAAGCCACCAAGCTTGCTGCCACCTGCTTCGGGCTGATGAGACTTCTCCGCAAAATCCTCCCCCTCCTTCCGTTCCATTCAAGACGGATTATGGTTCAAGGCCTGATCCTCTCCCGTCTCGATTGTGGAAACGCCCTATATCTGGGGGCCCCACAATCTACACTTAACAGACTCCAGGTCATTCAAAACTGTGCGGCAAGAATCCTCCTGGATATCCCCCGCCGAACTTCAGTCAGAGCCAGACTGAAGGATCTTCACTGGCTCCCGGTGAGATCCAGAATTGAATTTAAGAGCATGTGCATCGCACACCGATCCTACTGGGGTACAGGCCCCTCTATTAACTCCCCCCTGATGAAAGCCTATCTACCCTCCCGCCCACTCAGGTCTACAACCTCCCACCTCGCCTCAGTACCACGCATTAGGAAGGCCAGATGTGGAGGCCGCTCGCTTTCTTACAACCTGGCTAGGATCTGGAACTCCCTTCCCCTCCCTATCAGATCAGAACCTAACCTTCTCACCTTCCGTAAACTATTAAAAACTTGGCTCTTCAGCAAAATTCCAATCTAACTTTTCACTCAGCTTCTCTTACTCCAGCCTCTCCAGCCCAACTCACTCTTTTCTATAGCGCTGGGACGCCCCTGGGTAGCCAACGCGCTTTACAAATCATCAATTCAATTCAATTCAATTCAATTCAATTCAATTCCATAGAGTTCCGCCCACCTTAATTCATGGTTCTAGGCTAACCCTATTCTTTGAGATTATTACGAAAATTCTGATTAGTGTACCATTTTCGAACCTTTGGCTGGTAGGGTATTCAGTTGGCCAGAAAAAATTGTAGCTCCTGGTCGTAGTTAAGCCCGTGTCCCACGCATCCTAGACGCATGATCCACGTTGCTTCCCTACGCCTCAGTTTCAGTTCCTGGTTCCCTCCTCTAATGTTTAGAGGGATTGTGTCTATTCCAAAGAAACGTACCTTGACTTCATCCTCCAAAGGCTGACACTCTGCAATGTGTAAGGCCACTGGATATTTGGGATCCCTTTTCTGGATAGCCCTCATGTGTTCAGCCATTCTCTCTTTCAAAGGCCTGATGGTACTGCCCACATATATTTTGCCACATCGGCATTCAATGATATACACCACGAATTTGGTTAAGCATGTGATGTTGTGCTTGATCTTATGTTCAGTTCCATCAAAGCCCTTGAAAGTTTTGGTTCCATGTTTGCCCCATTTACACATGGAGCAGAAGCCACACTTATAAAAGCCAATCCCTCTTGTGGTCAGCCAGTCTGGAGCAGCAGTGGTGTGTGGAACAGTAGGACTGAGTTTATTTTTGAGTGTGAAACCCTTTCTATATGTGATAGCTGGTCTCTCCGAGATCCACTCTTTGAGAGCAGTATCACCTTTCAGTAGGTGCCAGTGTTTATTAAAACTTTTCTTGATCACCCCATTCAGAGCATTGAATTCTGTGATTAGTCTTATCTTTTGCGTGGAGGAGTCAGGTTCACTACGTTTCTTCAAGCAATCTGTTCTTAAGGAGCGTCTAATAATCACGGACTCACTCACTTTGTCCATAGAGATTGATAACACCGGTCTTCCCTGAGATCTTCCTAACGCAGGACCGTTGCGAGCATGACACTTTGGATGAGCACAGAATATCATTATTAGACACGGTTATTCAGACACTCTCACCACTAAGGTGTGATAAATAATAAGCTGAGAACACAATCTTCAAGCTTTTAACTAAGCGATGCTGAACACCGTCGATTATGGGCAAATAAGGCTTCACAGTCTTACACCTTCAGATTGTATTTTGTCACATCATGTAATGTAATGGAAACTTGTGACATATGTGAGATATGTTATTTCTACGTTGTTTCTGTTTTATCAGCCCTGAAGAGTCGTGTTGACTCAACCTTAACACGACGAAACACGTGTCGGCTGAATGTGGAATAATAAACAACCCTCCTGAAGAACACGATTTAAAGACATACGGATTCACTGTTGCTTACTACCATACTGCTATTTACTTGTTTAAATCATTTTCTTTGTCTACACTTAAATTGTGGTTGCGAGAGCTTTGCTTTGTGTATGTGGCGATCATGACCGGTGTTCCTGAGCTAAATGATTCCAACTCGGAACCTGGTTGGTCTCTAAAAAATAAGGCTCAGCACTGGTTGCAGACTAACCGGCCGATCCCGTCAGCTTGGCAGGGTAGGATCAGATCTGTTACAAGGGTTCCATGGGTGGGCAACACTCGAAAAACAATTCCTCGGGATTGCATAGTGATTACCTTTGAGGACCCACGAATAGCAGACTACATCTGTTCGTGGGAAGACATCACCTCAAATGGAGGTATTAAGATCAAATCACTTTCTTTCTTCTACCCTTTCAGGCAAATAAACGGACTACAGGAATAAGAGCCCCCTTGGGCAGTTCCACCCCCCAGACAGAATGACTCAGCTAATACCAGATATCATGGCCCCCCAAGATTTCATGATACAGATTATTCCTGGAACACAGTAGGTCCACGCTATCAGGGGGGAGGCTGGGAGGATAGGAGACCTTACATACAAAGGCCGATAATCAGAGAGCATCCTCGATGGGACCCATGGTATAACATCCCCTTGCAAAATAGGTACAGTGGACTTGAAATGGTTGATTGACCATCAAGCGAAAGTACATCTAACAGCTTGTACGCACCCCCTAGTCCGGTGAATTTGAACCTCTCCTCGGGATCCACGAACTTGGAAGTCGTTCTACCAGCAGAACACTCAAAAGATGTCACACCTCCGACCTCCATACTTTATTGGAACGTAGCAGGTCTTCGTTCCAAAATTGAGGATGGGAGTGCACAAAACTTCTTAAATCCTTACCAAATAATTTGTCTCCAGGAGACCTGGTCAACAGAAGATTTACATCTACAAGGTTATAAAACCTATTCTATTCCAGCTTTAAGTAGCACAATGGGAAGACCTAGAGGCAGGTTAGTAATTTATATAGCAAACACCCTCACCCTCACAAAAGTTGCCATAGTCTCTCAGGATTCCAATTTTCAAATCCTTTCTTTATCCTTTGTCAATAAGAAGATTATTTTCCTGACCAACATATATAATAACCTTCCTGAAGACCAATTCATAAATCTCCTCAACCATGTACATGAGAGTCTAAAACAATCTTACCAATGGAGAACTGGTAATAGGGCAACCCATTTAATTTGGGGAGGAGATTTCAATCTCCATCCATGTATAAAGACTAACCCACTCTGTTGTGGGATGGCGGACGAATTTGATGCCCCTCTAGTTCACTTTACACACAGTAAAGCAGGGAACACATTAAACGCTGTCCTCTCGGACTTGGACCTGCAAATTGTTAACCATCAAAATGCAGAGTCCAACTTACTTAGTCCGACCTATGTGGGTAGAGGCTATCACACAACAGTCGACTATATATTTTTATCGTCCGGTCTGCTGGGTATAGCCAAGGACTTTGGGGTCATCGGCAATCCACTCAGTGACCACTCAGCCCTAAGGATTAACCTGTATTTGTCTGCACCTAACACCCTAAATTCGGATATCTCAAGTTTGCTCGGACAAAATAGATTAGAGATTGGCAAACAGAATGGCTATTCAATCAGATGGGGCAAGATTAACCCTACTGAAATCACAAAAAAACTTATAGTTCAGGCATATCCAAATATCTTAAAATGTCTTGACCTATCGTCTAACCATGAGGAAGTCTTAGTGAACTTCAAACAAATTCTGGACTCCATCAAGGACTTACTTATGTCAAAACCCAAAGGTATTCATTCAGTAAAGAAAAGGTGGTTCAACCAAAATTGTACAATGACCCTAAAAAAACTAAAATTAGCACTTCATAATAAATCGAGAGACGCAGCCCAAATCCAACTTCTAAGGCGTCAATACATAGGTGAACGCAAACTGAGAATCGCCCAACTAAAGCAGAAACTTTGGGACGATCTCCACGAGAGTGCGGTATCAAAAAATAGTGAGCAATTCTGGCGTATAGTCAGAACCCCATATCTCTCGGACACTGGCGCCCCTAGAATAGAAGTTGCCATAGATGAGAAGACATGGGTCACACATTTCTCTAACATCTTCAAAAACACCTCACCAACAGCCCTAGCACCCCCAGGAGCACAGTATCCCATTCCGCTCCTCTTTGACATTCCTGATTTATTGGAAGCATTGCAGAAAAGCAAAGTGGGTAAAGCCCCAGGCCCAGACGGAGTCCCAGTGGACTTTTTCAAAAATAATCTAGATCTCTGGGCCCCGATTTTAACAAGAGTCTGCATTGCCGCCGTGAATGAGGGAGTGTTAAGCTCTTGGACTAAATCAATAATGGTCCCCATCTTTAAAAAAGGGGACCGACAAGACGTGAAGTGCTATCGGCCAATCTCACTGCTCGACTCACTCGGGAAAGTAGTGGGGAGAGTCATCCTTGAGCGCCTCCAGCAGTGGAGTGAGGACCGAGGTATTATCTCCAACATCCAATTCGGCTTCCGAGAGAGTTTCGGAACAGTCGAACAGGCCCTTAATCTTACCCTAATAATGGGAAAATACATACAGGCCAAGGCTAATAAAATCTACATGGTCTTTGTAGACCTGTCCGCAGCTTTTGACTGTGTCTCGCATGCAAAGCTGTGGACGGTCCTTGCCCAAATGGGAGTAGAACCCCCTCTTCTGGACTTCCTACGAGAACTCTATTCTGGCGCCACGGCTACAGTACGATTTGGCGTAAATGGCGAGTTGACGGCCCCGTTTAGCGTAGGGCGTGGAGTCAGGCAGGGTTGTGTCCTGGCCCCCTTCCTCTTCTCACTCTATACAAATGGCCTGGAGGGGGAGATGTTGAGGGGGGCTCAGGACCTCCCACGTATAAACCAGCGCCTGATTCCCGCTCTGCTCTACGCGGATGATGCCGTCATTCTCGCGCGCACCCCTCGCGAGCTCCAATCTTCACTGAATAGGTATACAACCTTTATGGGTAATTTGGATCTAAGGGTGAACGTGAAGAAAACTTTTGTTATGACAGCAGGTACGGGCCTAAAAAGAACAAAAGCTATTTACCTTGAAGATCAAAAACTTGAAGTTACCCCTCAATATCCCTACCTGGGCATCATGATTGATGATCACTTAACATGGAAGCCAGCCGTAGTCGCAAGGGGCAATCTATTCAAGAGATCAATAGCTGCTCTAACAAGCTTTTCCCAGAGATTAGGAAAAAGGCCCCCGGTGGAGCTATTAAAAATTTACAACGCCAAGTGCCTGGCTACCGCCATATATGGTGCGGGAATCTGGGGGTACACTGATACTAGCTCCATCCAGAAGGCAAAAAATGTTTTCCTTAGATTCCTCCTAGCCACTCCGAAAGGCACTTCAACATATGCCATGCATCTGGAACTAGGAACACCCTATATAGAGGATCTAATTAAAACAGAACCCGTGATGCTGTGGCGGCGCATCTGGACATCTGTAAACAACAAACTGACACAGTCTATCATCGCTGACTCGATGGCACTAGACAAATCCTCTAAAATAAAGTGGCTGTCTTATGTAAGAAACTTCCTTAAAGACTTAGGGCTGGAGAACTGCTATTTTAACCCAGAATCTATTAGGGACATTCCAAAAAGAGAACTTAAGCAACTAGCTCTAAGACATTTGGAAACGCTAAGACTAGCTTCAAACTCATCGAAAACGGCGGTAGTTCATGCGAACATGGTTCAAATAGCCTATGGCATTCACCCGTATCTGACACTGCAATTATCGACCTACGAGAGAATGTTATTAACACGATTTAGGCTAAATACTTTTTTCAGACTGGTTACGTTCCCATCGAAAAACTGTTGGAATGCTATTCTCCCACCCTGTCCGTGCGATGGAGTATCTGCACAATCAAACTTACATTTGATTATGCTTTGTAAATTTCACCGACCGCACAGAAAAATCTGGATATTACCAATATTAAGGAACTGGGGTCTGAGACAATGCAGACCTGCCCTTCTGAGACTCCAAATGTTGGAAACTGACAATGTCTGTTATTTTGTGAGCAATTTTTTAAAATGTATCACGAAACATAGGAAAAACTTATATTCGCCTATATTAATGATACTTCGTGTGGATCCCTACAGAAAACCCTATAACTAATTTCTTTATAACTTTCTAGTTTTTTGTATGATAGTCTATGAATTATGTTTTTTTTTAACTATTCAAAAATGTAATGAATGTTATTTACTGTCTCTTTTATGGTTTTTCCTTTGTGAATAAGCCGAATAAAGAACTTTATTATTATTATTATTATACATGTAGCGAGTGGTTTCTCCACTTTCAGTCTATCTATCAGGTAGAGGTGGAGAGGAGTTTAACCCAGATATTCATGAGTAGACTGCAGGGTGCTGCATGTTTGTCACTTACTTTAACTGAAGTTACAACGGCTATCAAACAAAGTCCCTGGGGTAAGGCACCAGGGCCCGGATGGCATACCTATCGATGTGATTAAGTGCAAACTGGAGAATTGGGTCCTTTGCCTATTAACATGTTTAATATTGTTTTGAATATACTGATTTTTACTAAGGGTGACCCTAATGCTCCTAGGTGTTATAGGCCAAATTTTCTAATAGATACCACTGTGAAGATCTTAAGTGGGGTAGTATTTAGGTGACATAAACCTTGGTAAAAAAATATATTATCCTTAGCCCCTGTTAATATGGATTCCGGTTGAGTTTGGGTACAGTGGAGCAGTGTTTGAATTTGCATCTCATTGTGGATAAGTATCATATTGCCAAAGGCTGTCCACTGTACTTAGCCTTTATGGACCTGCTCACTGCCTTTGAGTGTGTTAATCACAACAAGTTGTGGTTACTTTTGCTAGATCTGGGGGTTAGAGGTTTCACTAGTCAGTTTTCTCCACACCCTTCATGCTAATTTGGTTGCCCGGGTCTGTTACGCTAATTCAGGGAAGCTGACTGGTCCTTTTGATCTCTCTTTCGGGGTGTCCGTCAAGGATCTAGCCTGGTGTTTGGGGGCATTTTAATTCATCTTCACTCTAGTATGAGTAAAATAATGTCTGCAGATAACTCCTTTCCGTTCCATCAGCCAGCCCATGCTTTATTCTGCACACAGAGTTTTCACTGCAGTATGTTTTAGATTTAGTGCGTCTTACACCTTTGAAGCTTTGGGTATCTATTTGGACCTCCCAAGAGGCAGGGCTGAATAGGGATATTATAAAAGACAATTTATCATCTGAGCATCGGCTGAGGATACCATGCCTTGTGTCGTGAAGGATTCATTAAGCAAGCTAGGATATTCATTTAAAAAAATGTTGTAGTCTCTTTCTGCAAAGAAAAGATAAACAACTGGTTAAGCTTTAGTTTTCTGGAGCTTAGCTGGTCGGAAAGGTTAAGGGATGAATTGTACAAGAGTTCAGTTAAGGATTACATTTATCTCAGGGAGATTAGTGATATGGTACTTTATTTAGATCTATGGTACTTTATTTAGATCTCTCTTTATCTCGGTCATAAAGGTCCCTTCAAGTTTGCTTTAGGGCAGGGACAGTTTAGCGATTACGGTGTTTCTCTTTAGGGCCTAGTGTGTGTCGTGCCCTGGCTAGTGGGCACTAGGACCTGCAGCATGAGTGGGGGATGGGGCCGACACTGGACACCAGTTCTGGTCAAGGGAAAGGAAGTAAGGGCAGAGAAAGGATGACCAGCGATGGGGCAAGACGTCTATGAATGATGCTGTAACAACCTAACAAGAATAAAGCCTACCTTGAATGATTGGCGGTCTCCTGTCGTGATTGGAGTACAGGGACATGACATCTGGCGAAGAAGGTGTTAAAGAATCACACGCGTGTCCTGCATCGCCGACAGCATAAGAAAAACGAGACCAGGAGCCCACCCTGGTTCGCATGAAGAAAGGAGTCACGGCGCGAGAGCCCACCACGGCCATGACAACATCGCCGGTGAAAATCGAATCTGCCTGGCAAGAACAGCGCCGGTAAGAGGCTCGAATGAAAGCACGCTAAGAAACTGAAAGAAGAGGCGAACTCTCGCGGGAACGAGAGCGGCCATTTGAAGGTCAGGCGAAGTTGACCAATCAGCGCCGAAGAAAATAGGGCGGCCATTTTAACGTCAGGCAACACCGGGATTGGCTCCGAAATTGAGCGAGATTTCGGCGGCCATCTTGGAAGCAGGCAAACGAGCCAATAGCAGAGCTCAAAGAAGTGGCGGCCATTTTAAAAACAGGCGAAACACGAAGAAAAGAGAAAACCGTGCCGAGAAGAGCACAAGACAAAAAAAAAAGAAAAAGCACAAGACAATGCAAATGAAAGCAGGGACAAAGGAAAGCACATAGAACAAACAAATAACGACTTGAAGTGCAGAATAGAAGAAAAGAAGAAAGAAAGACAACAGAAAGTAAAAGTGCCAACATTAGCACATGAGACAGAAAGTGCAAAGGACATAACTAAAAGAGGAAACAAGCACAAGCAAGTGCAAACGAAAGCACAAAGAGGCAGAGGAGCAAATAAAAGGAAAAGAAAGCATACAAAAAAGAGAAGGATAAAGAGAAAAGGGCAACAAGAAGATGGCTGAACAAAAGAGCGAAAAGCAGAGCGCCCAATATCGCAGACCTATCCCGTTCAATCTATCGGAACCGCAAGTAGGGATCAGATGGGAGAAATGGATGAGAAAATTCGAGCGGTACATGCGGGCCACGGACGTATTAGAGGCCAAACAACTCGACCTATTTCTAAACCTGGTCGCCGATGAAATCGATGACCTACTAGTAACACTACCAGCAGAAGAGACGTCGACATACAAAGGGCTAATAAAATGTCTGTCAAGCACATTTGATCCCCAGAGAAACATTGACTTTGAGAGATACACGTTCGCAATAGCCTTCCAGCACACGGATGAATCACTGGATGAGTTCGCGACGAGGTTGCGCAAGCTAGTGACACACTGCGAATTCGACAAGTATGAGAATGAATAAGCGATTTGCCTGCGCATCATTGAAGGGTGTCGTGACACGGACTTCAGGACGAGAATCCTGAAGGAACCGACCTCACTGGAGAAAAAATTGTCATTGGCGAGGGCCGAGGCAAGGGCAACGGCGCAGGCAAAGCTAATGGAACGGGGAAAGGAACGGCGAGTAAAACAGGCCCACCGCATGGCAGAGAACAACCGCGCAAACGGGTGGAAAAAAGGACAGAATGAACAAGTGGCAAGGAAGCAACATGAATCAACCTGCTACAGATGTGGACTTGAATTCCCGCACAAAGGCGCGAGCCCGGCAATGGACCAGACCTGCAGGAAGTGCAATAGGAGCAATCACTTTGCCAGCGCCTGCCTGGGGCTCCAGTTCAGAAGTTAAAGGGGAAGACTGGGAAGACCGAGGATGACGACGAGCAGGCATGTCAGACACATAGAAACGACAAACAGAAGCTCATCGGCCGAGTCAGGAGAAGATGAAGAAGAAGAAAAGGTAGAACGGCTATACCTCATGTCCGATGCCATGCCCACTGATGAGGGCACAACCAGAGTAAGCATCCACCTGGTGAACAAAGACAACATCAAGAAGACAGAGACCGTGACCATAGAGGTGGGGCCACACAAAACACGGTTCGTGCTAAACAGCGGAGCAACCTGTAATATCATGTGAGTGTCGGAATATGAAAAGATGGAAGTGAAACCAGTGCTGATGCCATCAAAAGTTGAAGAATTCATATGGGGGTCAAGAAAATCAGTGATGAACTTGGGAAAGTTCACAGAAAATCCTAGATGCAAAGGCCAAACGCTGAAAGAAGAAATACATGTACTGAAAGATGACATTCCGGCACCATGCCTGTTGTCAGAGAAGAAAAGCATCCTGCAGGAACATCCCAAACTCCTCCAAGGACTAGGGAAGCTAAAAGGACGACAAATAACACTGCACATCAATGAAGCAGTAAAACCAGTAGCTTAACACCGCCGGCGAGTACCAATACATTTGCAACCGCAGGTGGAGGAAGTGATTGAAGCTCTACTGAGGCAAGACATCATAGAGCCAGTCGAGGGACTGACACCATGGGTGTCGCCAATAGTGGCAGTGCCAAAGAACAACACATCCAAGATTCGCATCTGTGTCGACATGAGAATACCGAACACAGCAATTGAACGCAAACAACACCCTGGACCTCACCTCAATGACATGATCAGTTGCCTAACAGGCACAAGACGTTTCTCCAAACTAGACCTATGCAAGGGATATCATCAGCTGGAACTGGACCCTCAGTCCAGATATATCACGACATTTTCAACGCACTTAGGTCTCTTCCGATACAAACGTCTGAGTTTTGGAATATTGTCGGCTGCTGAAATATTTCAAGAGACAATCCGACAAATAATAAGGCCCGTGAAGAACAGTCTGAACTACAGTGACGACATTCTGGTGTTCGGCAAGTCAGACGATGAACATGACAAAGCACTACGAGATGTATGCTCCCACCTGGAACAGGCAGGGCTGACGCTAAATGGGGACAAGTGTGAGCTGGCGCAAGATTAGCTAATGTTCTTTGGACACATCTTCTCTAAAGAAGGAATGCGACCAAACTGCAGCAAAGTGGACACCTTAGAAAAAGTAAAACATCCATGCGACGTTGCAGAAGTAAGGTCATTCCTCGGCCTTGCTAGCTACTGCGCAAGGTACATAAAGTACTTTGCCACGGTGAGCATGCCACTGAGAGAACTAACAAAGCAGGGCCAGACCTTCGTATGGACAGAAGAATGGGGAAGAGCATTTGAAGCAATCAGGCATGCAGTAACAGCAGTAGATCACCTTGCCTACTTTGATCCGCTGCTGAGCACCGAATTGACGGTGGATGCCAGCCCAGTGGGTTTGGGTGCCATACTAGCACAACACAGACCAGGCAGGGAGTAACCAAGGCGTGTAGTAGCCTACGGAAGCAAGAGCCTGTCTGATATCGAAAAAGCCCGGCCCGAAAAAGAGCGTCTGGCAGTAGTATGGGCATGCGAGCACTATCACATGTTCATATATGGGAAACCATTCACGATAATAACAGATCACAGGCACTGGTAACGATTTATGGAAATCCCAACGCAAAGATACCACCCGAATAGAGAGGTGGGGAATTCGACTAATGGATTACAACTTCAAGATCATACACAAACCAGGAAAAGAACACAACCCGGCGGACTACATGTCAAGCCATCCTCTACCGCACGCACCTGAGGCAACGTCAATGACGGAAGAATACCTGAACTTTATACTGAAACACAACACTCCGGCATCGATAAAGACAGAGGACCTGGAACAAGAAACGAAACGGGATCCCACCATGCAAGCAATCAAAAAGGTGACAAGACAACAGAGGTGGAGACATGTCAACAACAACAGCATCATGGAAAAAGGAGTAATAAAAGAGGAAATGTTGGCATTCAAAAAGATCCATGAAGTGCTCTCGGAGACCAAAAATGGCATAATAATGAGAGGGACAAGAATAGTAATGCCCAGGGCGCTGAGGAGACAGACGGTAGACCTGGCGCATGAGTCACACAGAGGCACGGTAGCAATAAAGAAGATGCTACGTGAAAAAGTGTGGTTCCCGGGACTAGACAACATGGTTGAGGCTGCCATTACACACTGCCAAGTGACAGGACAGCCACCGAAGCCGGAACCGCTGCGGATGTCATAACTACCGAAGGCGGTGTGGACCGAACTGGCAGCCGACTTCTATGGCCCCCTGTTAGTGATAATAGATGAATTCTCCAGATTTCCCATCGTAAGGCAAGTGGCATCAACATCAGCAAACGCGACGTTTCCAGTCATGGATGACGTCTTTGCAGCAGGGGGATCTCCACAAACTCTAAAGACTGACAATGGCCCACCCTTCTCAGGAGAAGAGTTCAGAGAGTTCATGGACTACCTAGGAATTAGCCACTGGAAAATAACGCCTCTGTGGCCCCAGGCGAATGGGATGGCAGAAAGATTCATGGGAATGATCAAGAAGGCCGTACAACGAGCCAAGATAACTCAGATATCGATAGGGCAGGCCCTGTGCCAGGATACTAAGGGACTACAGAAACACTTCTCACAGCTCCACAGGGCGGTGCCCTGCTGAGCTCGTGCTAGGCCACCTGAGCAGGACGACGATACCGCAGATGGAAGAGACATCAGGAAGGGAGCGAAGCAACATAGCTGCCATAGACAAAGAAGCAAAGACGAAAATGAAAGCGTACGCCGACGCAAGGAGGCATGCCACTCCGGCACGACTCCAAAAAGGGGACACGGTAGTAGTGCGGCAAAGACAGCTGAGGAAGTCAGACAGCCCGTTTTCAAAAGATCCGCTGACGGTGACTGAAGTGAAAGGGCCCATGATAACAGCATCGGCAGGGCGTCACCACATCACACGAAACAGCTCGCACTTCAAGGAAGTGAAGATCAAAGAAGAAGATGAGTAGGCAGCCGTGCCAGCGGAAACCAGACAAGACAAAGGTGCACGAATGGTAGAAGGAGCGACAAGGCAGAGAAGGGAATGCAAGAAGCCAAAGAGACTGATTGAAGAGATGTTAAGGGACTGTTCAGCAAGAGGGTCTCTCTCTCTCTCTCTCTCTCTCTCTCTCTCCCTCTCTCTCTCTAGGTATATATCTTTATTTCTCTCTCTCTCTCTCTCTCTCTCTCTCTCTCACATGTCCTCCGTCAGTGAAAAGAGGTAATGTCATAAAATGTTCGTTTTGCTACAAGGGGGTAGATGTCGTGCCCTGGATAGTGGGCACTAGGACCCTGCAGCATGAGTGGGACCGACACTAGACATCAGTTCCGGTCAAGGGAAAGGAAGTAAGGGCAGAGAAAGGATGACCAGGGATGGGGCAAGACGTCTATGAATGATGCTGTAACAACCTAACAAGAATAAAACCTACCTTGAATGATTGGCGGTCTCCTGTTGTGATTGGGGTACAGGGACATGACAGTGTGTATAGTACTAGTCTGCTAGTGTGTCCATGTGATGATGCTTCCTCCCAGTTCCTATTACATTTAAAAATTTTCTGGTAATAATTTAGGATATATTTGAATTTTTATTTAATACACGTTTTAAAGCCTTTACATTCCAGCAGAGCAGAATATTGCTACTCTACTTGCTACTCTAAGATAATGTTGAGGAGTGTTTTAGAGTCAGTTCTTTCCTCAAAACTGTGGTAAGAGCATGTAAATCTATGGAAGAATAATTGGTTATTTTCATTTTTCTTTGGTGTTTTATTGAATTACTAGGAGCCCGTCCCGACGTTGTCCGGGGATGAAATAGAATGTCTGCAATGCTTTCAATTTGCAAGGCAATTTATTTTTAAAACTTACTCTGAATCGCCGCATCACCGGGCTCAGGCCCCACGTTTTTTTAAAAACTTACTCAGAATCGCCCCATCACCCGGCTCAGGCCCGCGTTTTTTTAAAAACTTACTCTGAATCGCCCCATCACCCGGCTCAGGCCCTGCGTTTTTTTTAAAACGTACTCCGAATCGCCTCATCACCCGGCTCAGCTCCCCGCCGAAGAATGCGTCCACTGTGAAGCCGTGTCCTCAATGCAATATGGGAACGTTTGTGTCCGCAGCAGACGCAAACGTGTTTGTGCGCTCCACCTGATGCTCCGCTCCAGCCGACGGCAATTAGATGCCCCACATCGCGTCAACGTGCAACGCCCACAACAATGGTAAATGCAACGCCCCCTCTTAGTCCCAGTAGGCCGCGCCCATTGCTCTATGCACACACCCATGCACATGCCCAAATGGTAAATTAAACTCCCCCTCGTATCGGGACGGCAGTCCCAGCATGCCGCGCCCATCGCTCTATGCACACGCCCATGCACACGCCCATGGCTTTCCAGCGGAATGCCCACGCCCACAACGGACTACTTTTCCCCTAACATTCTTTCCCCCTTATAATGTATATGGTGGCCAGCTGTATAGCCTATGTCCATCTGCTGCAACTGTCCTTTCCGAAGCTGTATTGGGTGTTGTGATTGGTGCTGTGGTTCTTGAGATTACCCGCCTCAAAGGTTTGGGCTCTCTCTTTATTATATTAGTATAGATTCCCTATGGCTTAATGCATTATGCTTGTCTTTTCTATTCAATAGCTGTTAAGGTATATCTAGATTTATTGTGGACTTGGAGTGGTTTTTGACCTTTTAATTGTTGCTGATAGAGGGATTTGTCTCATCCAACCGAATGTATTTAGCAGTTTTGAACTGCTACTTCGTTTGTGCTAGTATATTTTATATGCACTTTATTATGATTGCTGGACTGCTATTTTATAGATTTGCGGAAGATGTATTTTGCTAATTTACTTTCATGGTTTTATTTAAAATCGAATAAAGGTTTTTGAACATGAACTAAAGTGAACATTTCTGTTTAAGAGCAGGTGGAAATGTCATATTTGATGTCTAAGGAATTGTTGTAATTTAAACTCCTTTTTAATGTTAAAGTCAGATTTTAAGTCACAATTATGAAAATGACTCTTTTAAAACTTGGCATTTTCTTGTCCTAACCATTTGGTGCCTGCAGCCTGTTTCCTGGGTCACATGGCTAGGTGTATTTGGCAGCTGGCCATTGTGTATTCCTCCCAGATAGCCACAGAATAGAGAGACTGGGTATTGGCAAGATAGGCCTTCCTGGCTTGATGAGATGGGCGGAGCTATCACCTGTGACACTTGCACTTCAAAGACATTGACTCAGCTCACACACAAAGGACTTCACACTAGCCTATCGTGTCTGCAGACAAACTGGGTCCAAGGCAAGGTGGCAGGAAATTCCAGACACTTCTGTAGGAGGAAGACTTCAGAAGTTTGTTTCATTTCAAAATGTGCACCAGGTACAAAAATGGGACCTACAGACACACTCTTCAGTACACTCATAGACCTGTGGATACTACAGAAGGACTACCCTGATGATTTAGGCCTGTCCTGCTGTCTGAGAAGGAAGAATGGACCTTGCCCTCTTAATCCCAACCGACCTGAATGTCTCCAAGGGCTAGTTAGCTGGCTTCCCATTTTGAGCTATGGGGATTCAACAACCTCCAGAAGCCTCTCTGCAACTGCCCAGGTGGCCTGTTGTACATGACATGCCCGAACCTGCGACTGGACCTGTCTGAACCCTGCTGGCCTCTGCTTCAGTGAGTTCCTGACCCCCAAGAGGTACCTCCCAGGTCCCGGACCCTTGGTGTGGCATCAGCTGAACTTCTCCTGGAAGAAAATGAGAACTCCGGAGGTTTTGGGCTCTTCATGGCCAAGAACTGCCTCATCTGTGCACAAAGCTTGTCGTCTGTGGCATCTGCCAATGTGAAGCTCCGATGAAACAGACACTTCATACTACAGCGACTTCCAGCATCAATTGGCAACACCAGATCTGCACTTCACACTTCACCATCGTCAGCCTGCGGTGGCCACCAAAAAGAAGCTCCAGCAATTTATTTATTTATTTGTTTAAATTCATATACCAGCGCTCAGCTTCCCACACGGGTTTCCCGGCGCAGTCGGAAAAAAACAGCAAAGGGAGGAGAGACCTATTGGCTGAAGAGCCATGTTTTAAGGGATCTGTGGAAAGAGGGAAGGTCTGTTTGTATGCGAAGGGACAATGGCAGGGCGTTCCATAAGGTGGGGTTGAGGTACGAAAAGGAGTGCCCTCCCATACGAGAAAGTCTAACTTTCGGAACTAGGAATTTCTCTTGGGTGGAGGATCTGAGAGTGCGAGAGGGAACATAAGGGCAAGCCAGATGCTGCAAATAACTGGAGGACTTAGCATGCTTAATACAGAACATGTAAGTAAGGGCCTTGAACTTAACCCGTTCTCCACTGGAAGCCAGTGGAGATCTACCAGCAGCCCGGACGTTGATGCAGGCAATGACATCCTAAGATGCCCAACAGGATCTTTGTGCTACAGTGGTGACCATCCACGATGCCTGGCCTGCTTTTCACACTATAGAGATAACCATCCGCAACGCACTCCCTCTCCTTGCAGTATACTACACCTGAAACCAAACTTTTAGCTATGGACTTTAGTTTTAAAACTTTTTATTGAATCAGCTGCCAATATAGCAATGTGATATGCAAAAAAGGCTCAGCATGTGGGTTACGCAGATCCAGGAGATAAACATGTGACGCCAATAATATCAAGAAAAAGTGAAACATAAAGTTAGAATTAACACTACCTCTCCAGCCCCCTCCCTGGAACCCTACCCCCCTCCCCATCCACTGCCAGTTGGGGATAGTGTTGCAAGCTGTGGACTTTAAAATATAACTTTACCAGCCGGACTAACCTGGTTCCTGTATCCGGCACAAACTTGTTCACTGTTGGCCTGAAAATGTGACTTTCACCCAGTCTTGGGCGACCAAATGACTGCGAATGGTACTTTATGCATTTAGGCACTATACTTGCATTAAATATTTGAGATTGCATATCTCTGGTTGTACTGATTGGATTTTGGTATCAAATAATTTAGTCAATTGTATTCTATTTTTCTAAATTGGTGTGGCATTTTCCCTGTGTTGTGTTTTTACTTTATTACTGTTTGTGTGCTTCATAAACACTTTACACATTGCTTCCAAGTTAAGCCTGACTGCTTTTATGCAAAGATACCAGAGGGTAATGCACAGGTTAATTTAGAGACTTTAGTGGTTTACACTGACAAGGACTGTGACTTTTGCCCGAGAAGGCCTCACACCCCCTTCAGCCAACAACCCAATTTCTCTCATTGGTGCTCAGTTGTGGGATTTAGTACTTCTCTTTGTGCAATGCCATACAGTGATTTGTGTAACACAAAACTCCCAGACAGTAAATTGACAACACATTTGATTCCTTTTAATTCTGCATCTTTTTTCTCTCAAATTGGACATAATTCCCGACTGACCTTCGTACATTTGAAATGCATTTGTTTTTGCACCAGTGATACCTTGCTAGATTGAAAATGGATGCCAACTGCCTATCAGAGTACAATACGATAGAGCTGGTCTAATTCAAGACTTCAGCAAGGCTCAGCCGAAGAAGTTCTGTAAGGAGCAGAAGATGGCTGTGAAGATGGGGCCCACTAAGTGGGAAGTTTGGGATGCCCTTTATGATTTTGTGGTAACGTGCTGGTGGAAGACTTCCACAGATGACCAAGAGGGTGATGCCTCTGAGAAGGATGAGGGAGGGGAGGAGGCAAATGACTTGGAAATGGCTTCAGGGGAGAGAGGAAGGGCCACAGAGATTAAGTCCCCTGCTGGGTCCAGTGCAGAAAGCAGTGTATCCTTCTACACCCTGTCTCCTAGAGAGTTGAAGCACAGACAGGCTGAATCAGAAGCTAGCCAGACGGGGCGCAGAAGAGTACAAAGCTGAGGCAGAAATGGCATTGACAGAAAAAAGTATGTTGTGGGCTCAAGAAGTAAGTCTGAAGGAGCTGGACTAAAGCCTTAAAGTCCGGCAGTAATGGTGGCAGTGATCGCATAGTGTCTACATCCCCAAGTACCTGGTGTCTACTCTTTTGTGGGAGATGATATAGATAAGTGGTTTGAAACCTATGAGATTGCCCTAGAGATGTGCAGGATCCCTGAGGAGGATTGAGGAGCCAGGATCTGGGAGCACATTCACCAGTGAATGGAGGAGGGCACTGTTAAGAGCAGGGAAATAGTACAGGGTGAGGTATCCATTCATGAAGGATACACTTCCCCCCACAGTTGAGAGCTGGGTCAAGGATACACACCAATGGGCTACGGCAGAGCTTCTTCGAAGCTTGAGGAAGATGCGAGGGCATGGTATTTCATGATAACAGATATATCTAAAAAGAACGATCCTGTGATGGGGAGACAGATATAGCCCAGTCAGGACTAGGGGAGATGGTAGTTGTGGCGATGTTGTGAGACTCTCCAATAACTGAGGATAATATAGAAATGTGAAACACACAAAATGGTATCATCTATTGTTCCAAAGATGGCATAATATAACACGACCTTGGAGGGGAGAGGGAGGGGGGATAAGTTATAAGATAAATGTTAAGGCTCTATAACAGTTGGAAATTGGCATTCATACTGTAGTGTAGTTCCTATTATCCCAATAGGCTCTGCGCATTGGAATAATACCTTCAATAGTATAGGCCTAGACCAGACGTTAACTAGGTCTTCTACTGTCGATATTAGACTTAAAGTTTTGGGTTTGCCAGCTAGCTCAGAGTTCACTAGAAACTTTCTCGAATAGGCAAGGAGGAGTTGAACCTCCCTGGATAGACAAGAAGGGATTTAGTTTCTGACAACCATAGAACATGACAACTTTGCTCTCCCCTAATCAAGAGTGTATCTCTAGAGTCGTGTGAAAACAAAAGACAACTTATTTTACTCAGTCAGTACGTGCATTCTTAGTTTCACCAGAATGTAGAGAAAAGGAAGAGACGGGCGTGTTCAATAAAAGATGTTATTTATTGATCAGTCTCTTTTCTCATACAAGAGAAATGGATCGATATTATCGCAATACTTATGGTTAAGTAAAGTGCATACTGGAGAAGTGTGGCTCACTGGTTAGAGGCGGCAAACCCGTAAGCAGAGAACGGCCCGGGACCAGGGTTCGATTCCCGACGCGGCAGGGTCGTGGACCAGGGTCAGCGGACTCGATAATTCTCGCCTCGGTGCCTACTCTAGTCAGAGACCACACGCGGCAACTCTGGGCATCAGCTTGCCTCATCTTTACAACGGGCCCCCCAGATCGCCGGGGATGCTTGGTCGCACCTTAGAGATACCCATCTGGGACCATCTCTCAGGGTGAGCCAGGACGGGTTCCCCAGCGGTCGAAGCGTGGAGATACTCCTCCGGGAGTCGATTCCTAGCGCTATATAAACCCGGAATTATACATTAAAAGCAGAAGTATAAAATAATACTGTAAAAACATTTATATGGTTTCTAAGCCATATGAAGTTTTAAAATGGATAAAATAGATACATACACATATACATTTGACTAATCGTACTCAACTGGTGTTTCTAACTACGCCTACCCCAGTGTACCTGACCTAAGCCTAATACGTGGGCGGGAATAGAAAGTATCAGTTTAAGTTAAGTTTGTTTTTGCCAAGTGACTGACTCAAGAATTCTCTGCGAGGGGTTTTTCAGTTCTGTACCTGGAATTTAGGATGAATGAGGGATGGTATCTCTCGTCTCTGGTCTCGATATTCCAGGCTGCCTGCGAGGGCTACCCTGAAGCGCCGGAGCTGGATTTCTCGGCAGGAGAAAGCAGCGTCTCGTTCTCAGCGCGTCAGGAAGGCGGGGCTGCGCCAGCGGGGTCTGCTCTGCTTTGGGCTTCGGCAAGTCTGGCTGCTCCGATCTCGTCACCACCGCGTGTGTTTGCTTAAGGCAATACCGGTAATATTTATACCTGTAAGGTGCCGAGATTGACGTAAGGATGGACATAGATACGTCAATAAGGATCTCATACGAACTGGTCGTTAGCACATTCTTTTGCTGAAGTTCTCGGTGAAATCAAAACAATGGCCGCAGGGTTTTTCCCAGGTTGTCATAGGTTTGATTTGTTTTGAGAACTCCGTATGCCTTATCAGGGGCTGGAGGAATATCGCTTGTCTAATTAGATGGCAAGCGTTATGACCTAATCAGATAACACGTTCCTGTGCCGTAGTGTGGCTTAATCAGATAACGGTTTCTGCATCATGGGATGGCTGCTAGTTAACTTGTTAACCAGAACAGGGTCAGGAATAGGGGGATCGATACAGAACCTATAGGAATACATCACACCCACTCCACGCTAACTATGGCCATATTTACGAATCTAGGCATAGTAAAACATACTGTAGAGTAATGTGTATACCTTACCACCCCAAAATACATAAAATGCATTTTGAAATGATCTAATATACGGAAAAAACAGTCACATGTATTATATGCACTCAAGCTGTAGAATAATGCTAAAGTAATCACGCATATGTATACATTATTGCTAATTGGTATATGAGAATTTACACATGAAATGGCTCTTAATACAGAAAAAAGGTTCGAGACCATTCCATCACAGAATAAAATAATTATGAACATACCAGCGGGCAGCTAATATCTATAAAGTATCTAAAAATAGAAATTTTAGTTCTCTAAGAATAGGTCTTACTTTAAGCAGAAGATAAGTGTCCCGAAAAATCAAAATATTTTGGGGCTGCTGAAAAAATTCGCTGTCCGTGAACTGGAGGGGAAATTGTTCATGCTACTTTATTATTAAAGTTGAAGGCCAAATTCAGGGTGTTGGGAACGCCGTGTGCTAGCTTGCTCAAAAGTCTCTATTTCTGCTCTGGTGAGAACATCATATCATTTAGACTGTCGAAAAAGCTGTCAACAGCTTCCTGGGAGAGTTCCACTAACTCGGAAAAAGGTGTAACCATGCATTCGTGCGCATGATTGTCTCCATTGACGTTTTGATTAGTATTGCTGACAGAAGGTCGTACCTGATCGATGCTGCTTTCATCTTGAACTTCACTACCCTTTAATCGTAGTGGTGAAGTTTCCACGAATGCCGTCATCAGGATTGGTAGCCGTTGAGGAAAGCACAAACCATGAGCCGTTATTGGACTCAACAATGTTTCTGCATCCATTGGCGCATCCGATTGTAGCGTCAGACAGGTGTCCAACACGCATTCTTCTCCGCATAGCAAGCACCTTAATACAGGTAAAACACATCGATGCCACATTGGTCGAAATGAAAGAAACCAAGTCATGTTCAGGTCTCTAAGCCGGGATAGTCCCAGGATTTTTGATATCCGGTCCCGGTATCCAATGGCTCGGATTGTTTCTTCCCTTGTCGCAGGTGTTTTGTCTGTGACACGGTTTGCCATAACGAAATATAAGGACCAAGAATAGGATTCCTGCAATTAGTCCTAAAATGAGGGGAAGTCCGCCCAAAATCGAATGGACGAAATCTGGAAAAATACCCAGTATGGCTTTGAATGGTGTTAATGCCATCGAAAATGCTGTCTTAAATACCTTTGAGACTCCACTGGTATCAGAAATATTTAAGATTTCATTCAGGATTTCTGCGAAATGTATGGGGGAATTAGTTGATAACAATGAGTGAATCTCTGCAGTCGTCCTTGCGACTAGGAGATCATATGTTTCTTTTGATGACGCGAGTCTGGTCGGCGTCTGAAGAAGCACTATTTTCATTCTGCTTAAAGTATCTATTCGAATAGAAGTAATTTTCAAGTTAGGCCATGCCCTTGCCTCCCTGTCTGGAAAGGAGCTGGGGAACAATGAGTGTCCACAGCACATGACCTTCGCAGTCGTAGTTATGAGATAAGGAATCCCGGGCATAAGACTACAACATCTGCGATCCACAATTAGAATGTAACTCCCATTATAGAGTCTTTTAAAGAATGGTTCTATCTCTGTTGCAGGTGCGCCTAGCTGGTGACATGAAAGGTTATTTGAGTTCCCTTCACAGGCTCCATGCAAACTAATTCCATTACACAGAAGTGTACCGCTTAGTGACATCGCACAATTATTGCCACTAAGAAACACTTTCTGTCCTTTATTACTGACACATGCATGTGAATAGGGCAAGTTCCATGTTGTCTTAATGTACCCTTTTCCCAATTTTTCGTACATGCCAGCCTGTATATATTTTTGGCAGTATTCAAACCTGAAGGTTGATATTGGAATATTAATTATCCCATGTATTATCCATTCACTGACAGGTCGTTCTGACATTGTCACTGGTAATCTCTCGAGTTTCTCAATGCTCAGGATTGTATAATCAGCACCCTTCTGTGCCATACTGATTTGTTTATCAGTAAGGTTAAAGATATTGAATAGTGACGTTGTGTTGATTAAACGCCAAGGCACATAGCCTGAACGCAGATTTTGTATCGTCCAGCCAAGCTGTACAATAGAACGCAATTGAGACTGACCGTGTTGTAACAACAGTAAGTCTTGCGATAAAATGTCGATTGCTGAAGACACAATGCTGTCCAAAGAAAAAATTCTGGAGGACAGAGTCATTAACCCATTGTCCACTACAGAAAGTGATTTTTCCAAATTAATACGGTCAATTTCCCGTATACTTTCTGCTTTCTCAATTTGAGTCACCTTCCAGGCCTCGTTGTAAGCTGCATATACAGAGGCTGCTACGAAACGTTTTTGACGCTGTTTGCGCGGTCCCATAATGAAATCACGCAAGTCAGCACCATCAGTAAGTAAAGTTAGGTGTTGCTTAATTTCTGTCAGTGTGGAAGTTTGTAGCCATTGAAGGCATAATTTGCCCACACTGTAGGTGGTTATTATCCCTGGGTGTTGTCTTTGGGAATATCTAGGGTCTGGCCTGGTCAATTTGAACCCCTGTGTTTTGTTCAGGAATCTGTCTTGACAGTTATTAGTATCTGTGGGCCAGATCAACCACTGTTTCCAATTAGGATGTGTTCTGTTTTGGTTTAATACATAGTTTACGTCTATCTCTTCATCTGTAGAGCTATTGCTGTTCATTGTTGGCTTTGGAATAGACGGTTTATTTAAGTCTTTGATTTTGGCTAGGCCAAGACAGGTAGTTTGTTGAACAGTGTCATTTAAAAATATAATTTGTTCTGGGATCATGCAGGCTCTAAACAATGATTCTATACCTTGAACTTGCCATTCTTTTGTACCCCAAACACTTTTTACTTCAACATTTTTGTCCCAATAATCAAAACCAAAAGTATTCATTTGTTCAAAAAATGATTCTGAATATATCAATTTCGTGTTTGTAAGCATGGTCTTTGTCCCTGTCTTATTTGACAATTTAAAATAAAATGTTTCAGCATTACTTGTGTTGAACCCTGAAAAGTATGAATATTTGTTATAAAAGGTTCTTGAGCTTCATTTTGGAGGGGTTGCACAATGTTCCCATTGATTATAATTTAAAACATTTCTAGGTTGTGCCGATTTATGTAGAAAATGGTTACCATAGTGGTTATAACAGTACATACTATCATAATTAGTCGAACCCTGCAAATAATCATGTTTGGTAAATTTAGCAGACATCACTAAGTCAGATATCATTTATATTTTCAAAGTCCCAATCATCAGCAAATGAGCTTGGTTTTACAAAGTCACTCAATGAGATCTTGATTTGGTGTGGATATTTCAGGATTTCAACTGGACCATAAATTTCGTAGTCAGTGTTGTCCCATGCTACCCCACCCGGTATAGGATTGGCTGTGAAGTTGACTGAAGAAAGTTCTCTTTTCTCGACGTGTGAAGATGTGTGTGGCTTGAGGATCAAGTTGATTTTCTGACTTGCTGTGTCCATTTTAGCATATTTTCCCTCAATGAAGCGTCCCAAAGTTAGTACCATGATGAGCCAAAGTATGAGGATAAATGCACCAAAGCCCACCCAAAATTCAATCCATGGAGAAATCAGATATGTTTCTTTCAGTTGTTTCAAAAGTTCTTTAGCTTTATCTTTAAAGGTTTTTGTTGATGGCTGTGTTTTTGATTCACTGAGGTCTTCAGAGGAATCATCGAAGTTTATGAAGTAGCCGGATGCAGTTCTGTCAATTGTTCCAATTGCTTCAGGATTACTGTTTCTTGCATATTCGTTTGTTACTTCATTGTAGGTTGGTGTGTCTCTGCTAAATGTTTTTATTTGGGTTTTCAGAGGTTTAAGTTCCATTGCATTGTTGCATAGTCCTTGTTGTTCTTCTGTAGGCGTTTCGAATGTGATTAGCCTCTTAGTTAGGACCTCTGTATTGGTAGCAAACCTTGGTGTTCTACTACTTATCGGGAGTCCACTTGGCCTACTATTTGTTATCGGCCACATGATTGTGGTTTTACCAGGTCGATGGATACAACTCGGTTCTACTTTTTACCAGCAAGCGGCGGTAGTACAACTGATCTTGTCCCGTTGATAGACAAGACAGGAACTGCTTTTCTGTAAGAAGGCCCAAATTCCTTCTTTACCGCGATCTTTTCTCTGACTAGATCCCCGACTTTTGGAATCCAGACAGGTCTTGCTGGGACAGGTGGTGGTTCTTCAGTGGTTGTTGGCTGCTGTTTCAACTTTATGTTGCTCAGGTCTTTTCTTGTTTTGTTTAAGTCCTGCAAAATAGCCAAACGATCTTTGATATCAAAGCTTTTTTCCTTCACCACTGAAGTCTGACTGTCAAGATCTAAGACTAACATCCTAGTTCCAAACAATAATTCGTACGGACTGAATCCCTTCAGAGAATTTCTTGGCAGGTTATTTAGACTACGTTGGACACTTATTAGATGTTTGACCCACCCAGCTCCCGAACCTAATATCCTTTCCGTTATAGATAGCTTTATGCCTTGGTTTTTTCTTTACACCATCCCGTATCCCTCAGGAAGGAAGTGAGAAGAATCCCGCTGTGCTATGCTCATTTGGCCATGTTTCCCCACAGGCTTGAGGGCTAGAGTGAAAACATCGGTCAAACGTAGCATGCTCCTAGCGTATATGCCATTTAGACTCGCAAATCTTTGTATAACAGTCCAGACGTCAGCCGAGTGCTGGGGATCTACATTATAAGTGGAACTAGCCTGTATATGTTAATTGGACGCTTTGCTTTTTACTGTTGATCTTTTCTGGAGTGAAACGCCACGGTTGTATACCGTTTCTTTCGCCGCTGCGATCTCTGTTGCAGTCCGGTCATTTTTTTGCAAAAATGTGATGCTGCAGGCTCATGCCTGGCCACCAGTACACTGATTGTAGTTCTTCCAGAGAATCTTTCAGTCTGAGATGACTAAGACCCTCGCCTATATGTGCGTCTACAATTAACAAAGTTCTCCTGTCCATGTTTGGAATTACTCTATCCCCCACTCCAGGGATTCGAGCAAAAGGGACGGAGTTTGCATCGATTATGTATGTATAATTGAGTGGATAGTTGATCGGTAGCGCTGAGCAGTCGCCTTTTGATGACGTTTTCACCGCCAGCACTGTTTCACCGTCAATGTATTTCATTGTATGCTTTTTTCTAGCTACGGAAGCCGATTTAGTTGCTACCGCTGTGGCTGTTTCAGCCAATGAATTCCCTGCAACGTGAACGCCATCACGCTGATGACTCAGTGTATGTATCACGTGAGTCTTTGGTAGTTCTTTTTGTAACAGAACTATTTGTTCCCAAAGCAGTTTTTGCTTTATTGTTGCACCTGTGTCATCTTTGTAACCGTTTTGAATCCATTTCTGCAAATCGTTGTTATATGATTTGACGCAGTAATATGAATCGGACACTATAAGTGTCGGGAATTCGCGATCCGCATTATCTAGCGCAATTTTCAATGCTATTATTTCAGTCTGTTGTTCTGAATTAGTTTCTACTGAGTGTGTTTTTGTTAATAGAGGTCTTAGTTTACCTCCGCGCCACACTTCTTTTGTAATCTCACATGTGGGGTTGTACGCTTGTTCTCCCCAAACGGAGGGTTGAGCATGTCCGTCTGTATAGATTACACAAGCGTATTGTCGTAAGGGCAGAATGTCGATTGGCAGAGGGAATGTTCTTTCATATTCTAGGTTTTTTAATTCCTTTAATTCTGGATCAAAATAGTAGTATACTTTGTCCGTTGTAATTGAATTCACCCATTGTATCCATTCCGGATTCAATGCTGTTGTTGGTAAATTACATGGTGTTGTTAATGCCTCAAAGGCTGATTCTGCTGTTCTGACTGTGATACGTCTACCGTCAGCTTTATCTTTTTCTCTAGCTATTGCGGTTTGAACTGCATGAACAATGTTTTCTTTAATACTGAACTTCTTTTCAGCTTCTGTGTACAAGTGTGATTTGAATGCAATTGGTACCTTTTCTCCCTCATTAGAGGTCAGGTATGTGAATCCGCATCTTCCTGGGATGACTCGAATCACAAGGTTGCGTGTGTTATCACGTGTTTCTAATTTTGTTTTAATTAACATGTCTGATTGTAAGGATCTCAGAATTTCTGTGTGTATTTGAGTCCAATTGGTTCTTTTAAAATCTGGTTTTATTAGATCATAAAGGGGTTTGACCCTTTCTGCGTAATTTGCAATGTATGTTCTTCCGAAATTTAGGAAGCCTAGAATTGACTGTAGGTTTTTTAGTGTTCTAGGTGCTTGGAGTACGGCACATTTCTCTAGGAAATTGTCAGCCAGGCTTTTGCCTTCACTTGATAATTCATATCCTAAGAACAGGACTGTTAGATGGGCAATTCTAGATTTTTTAAAGTTGAATTTGTAACCCTCTGCTGCGAACCCAAGTATTATGGTGTTCACTCTCTTCAAGTGAGTATCCAAGTCAACATCTGTTAGGTATATGTCGTCGACATACGATAATGCTTCGTCATCATATGTTTGTAGTAATTCTGTTACTCTCACTGAGAATACTCCTGGGCTGTTCTTGTACCCCTGGGCTAACCGACAGAATTGTTTTTGAGTGCCATTTATTGAGAACGCGGACAAATATCTGCTCGCTGGTGCTATATTTTGACAAAAGAATCCATTAGAGATGTCTAATGTTGTTTTGTATTTTTTGCGCACTATGTTATTCATTAGTGCAGCACTATGCGAGTTTTGCACTGCAAAAGTTTTGCAACATGAGTTAAGGTGTCTGTAATCCAAAACTAGACGATATGAATTGTCTGGTTTGGAGACCGGAAACAAAGGGTTGTTCATTCGTGAGGTGCAAGTTTCAATCACCCCCTGGTATTCTAGTTGATCTAGGATCTCTTTTACCTGTTTTTTAGCTTCTTGCTTAATTGGGTACTGTCTTTGTGCAGTAGGTTGTGATTTTAACTGGATTTTGTGAGGAGGAGAGTCCTCATCCCATCCTACGTGATTTTTATATAAAGCAGGAGCTTGAGCTACTGCCCACTTTCTAGCAAGTGTGTATTTTTTATGAATTGGGATATGATTTGAGAAGGCAGGCATAATTATTTCTTCGCCATGAGGGCAGTCCCTGACAAACTCTGGTGGCCAGTCTTTTTCAGCTAGAAGGATGTCATAGCCCTTGGAGAGATTATCCCAAAATAGTCCCCTTATTTTTCTAGTCTTATCCCCTTCTATACGTAAAGTTATTTCATATATTGTGTGAGGTTTGCTAACTCTGGTGTCTGCAGTTTCCACTTGAAGATATTCATTCGTGTCCACTGTCTCCAGATGATTCATAAGGACTTTGCGAGCTATGCTCACTTCTGCTGCGCTGTCTAGCATTGTCTGAGCCCATTCTCCGTTTTTCAGTTGTGTCCTCAGTATTCTTGGCATTGTTAACTACTTTAATACTGGCTACCTTCTTTTTTGGAAATTGTAATTTCTTTTTTAGATGAGCAGGTTCCTTGTCTTTGGACTTGACGTGCTCTTCTCTTTGTTCTGATCGTCCTCTTCTTTCCGATTTCTGCGAGGAAGTCTGAAAAGATTGAGAGGGGCGTGTATCAAAATCTTGATATCTATCAGGCTTCTTTATATTATCCCTATTTCTAAGGTTGTATCTTTTCCCAGAGGGATCACTTTGGGGTGACCTGTGTCTTTGGTTCGGAGATCTTTCTCTCCGCCGAGGAGACCTTCCTCTGGACTGGAATTTCTTTTCTTTAGGATTGGATTGTTTGTTTCCATCCCAGCTCTTTTTTGTGATGTTAAATTATTATTAAAAAATACTTTTTCAGGACTTTCAATCAGTTGTGGTTTTACTGGTATTCCACCTAAACTATCTCTACCTAGTTCCTCATAGGATTTTTCTATGATTCTGGCAATTTCAGCTGGTTGTTCTGCTATATCTATTTCTTTTAACCTCTGGCGGATCGCCACGTTTGCTGCTTCTCCCTTTATGTTGGCTAATAGTATTGCCGAGACCTGCTTGAAGTCTTTTAGTAATTTCATACCAAGAGTTAAAGCGGGTTCTGGACCGTACTCATCTTGAATTTGTTTTAGCACATCTGGTATTACCGAGATGGATGGAACGCCATGCGTTTTTGTGTAAATGGAAGCAAAGACTGTACCCCAAGTGTCACAGTCCTCCACGTGTGGTGCGATTCCCATTGGAAGACAGATAGTCAGAATCCTGTGTTTTTCTAACGGGGTGGTGTCTGGAAACACCGCCTCTATTTGGGTGATTTTTTGTGCTAACCAGAATGGTATTTGTTCCCGTTTAGCTGGTACTTTAACTAGGCAGGACTGTATGTTCTGTGGTGTAATTTTATTTGTGTTCCCCTGATGAGGGGTCAGCTGTGGAATTTTAGTTGCTGGTTGGATTGTTGAAGTCCGCATCACATATTGGACTAATTGTCTATGTACTTTTATTAATTGTTTTAGTTGTACTAAAAGATCTACTGCAGACATTCTTTCGATGTCTGGATGTGGTGTGTATCCGGCTAGGACCGGCCACGTTGCTCCACGTTGGGCGCCATGTAGTGTAGCTCCTATTATCCCAATAGGCTCTGCGCATTGGAATAATACCTTCAATAGTATAGGCCTAGACCAGACGTTAACTAGGTCTTCTACTGTCGATATTAGACTTAAAGTTTTGGGTTTGCCAGCTAGCTCAGAGTTCACTAGAAACTTTCTCGAATAGGCAAGGAGGAGTTGAACCTCCCTGGATAGACAAGAAGGGATTTAGTTTCTGACAACCATAGAACATGACAACTTTGCTCTCCCCTAATCAAGAGTGTATCTCTAGAGTCGTGTGAAAACAAAAGACAACTTATTTTACTCAGTCAGTACGTGCATTCTTAGTTTCACCAGAATGTAGAGAAAAGGAAGAGACGGGCGTGTTCAATAAAAGATGTTATTTATTGATCAGTCTCTTTTCTCATACAAGAGAAATGGATCGATATTATCGCAATACTTATGGTTAAGTAAAGTGCATACATTAAAAGCAGAAGTATAAAATAATACTGTAAAAACATTTATATGGTTTCTAAGCCATATGAAGGTTTAAAATGGATAAAATAGATACATACACATATACATTTGACTAATCGTACTCAACTGGTGTTTCTAACTACGCCTACCCCAGTGTACCTGACCTAAGCCTAATACGTGGGCGGGAATAGAAAGTATCAGTTTAAGTTAAGTTTGTTTTTGCCAAGTGACTGACTCAAGAATTCTCTGCGAGGGGTTAATCAGTTCTGTACCTGGAATTTAGGATGAATGAGGGATGGTATCTCTCGTCTCTGGTCTCGATATTCCAGGCTGCCTGCGAGGGCTACCCGGAAGCGCCGGAGCTGGATTTCTCGGCAGGAGAAAGCAGCGTCTCGTTCTCAGCGTGTCAGGAAGGCGGGGCTGCGCCAGCGGGGTCTGCTCTGCTCTGGGCTTCGGCAAGTCTGGCTGCTCCGATCTCGTCACCACCGCGTGTGTTTGCTTAAGGCAATACCGGTAATATTTATACCTGTAAGGTGCCGAGATTGACGTAAGGATGGACATAGATACGTCAATAAGGATGTCATACGAACTGGTCGTTAGCACATTCTTTTGCTGAAGTTCTCGGTGAAATCAAAACAATGGCCGCAGGGTTTTTCCCAGGTTGTCATAGGTTTGATTTGTTTTGAGAACTCCGTATGCCTTATCAGGGGCTGGAGGAATATCGCTTGTCTAATTAGATGGCAAGCGTTATGACCTAATCAGGTAACACGTTCCTGTGCCGTAGTGTGGCTTAATCAGATAACGGTTTCTGCATCATGGGATGGCTGCTAGTTAACTTGTTAACCAGAACAGGGTCAGGAATAGGGGGATCGATACAGAACCTATAGGAATACATCACAATACAATTACGCTGTCATTTGTCTTGGAAGAGAATTGAGAATCGAAATACGTGATTTATGAAGTTTGCAGCACCGCAAGTGGTGGGACGACCGCAAATGTTACTGTATTCTATTTGACTGAAAATGTACTGACATAATGAGAAATACCAACAAAAACGTTTTAAAAAAAAAATGAGGGGAACACTTCTGAAGAGAATTGTCTCACACATGAAAAGTACAGACAGACGTTTAAGGACAGCCAGAAGTTACCCCAACAGTTTTGGATGGATTTCATGAGCTTCTTTTCTGAGGCTGAGGATGGTTGAGAGAAGGGTAGTGAGGTAAACACTTAGAGGGGGCTGTAAAATTTGGTTGCCAGAGAGCACAAGTTTATTCATTGTTTTCCAGAGCTATGCCAACACCTGACTGCACGCACGCTCACTGATCCCAGGGAGGTCGAAAAGGAGGAAGACCTCTGGAATTGTATCAGAGTGTCTGAGAAAGTACCTGGTGCTGACGTGGGGGTAGTTCAGGGTCCCTTCGATAGAGTGAGTGGGAGGTCTACATTGACTTAAATAGGTCCCAGAATAGAGTCAAAGGAAAGGGATCCCATGCCCCTTCCAAGAATAGGAGCAGAGGTTCTGGTGGGCGGTGACCCAGGGCACCCCATTTCCAACCACACTGCTTTGAGTAGTTCCAATTTGGACACAAGCAGGGTGACTCTGTTTGTCCTAAGAAACCACCCACTAGTGGGAGCTCTACACCTCTCAGATGCCAATTCGCTGTATTCTGTGTGATGAATCATCAACAGTGTTAAATGAGCTGGGAGGGGAAGCCACCCAGGGCACTCTGAAGGCTCAGGTGTACGGAGGTACTACTCCCACAGGAAAGTACAGAGGTCCATATGGAAGGGTAAGGGGTAAAGGGAGGAAAGACTCGCCCCTAACTCCTGACTAGCCTCAGGGTACAAACTTTGGGGTGAAGAACCAGTCTCCAGATATCACCTCTTAACTGGTGGGAAGGAGAGTGGAAGAAGAGTGCCTAACACCAGGATCTGTTGCCCCCATTCCGAGAAACCTCAGAGGATCCTGGATGGCCTGGGCCTGGCTCTTGCCATTGGCAGCTGTAAATGGTCTCTGTTGGTTGCTGTCCTTATGGGCAGAGATTTCCTTGGGTTGGGGATAGAAGTCTGATCCAAGGGATGGAATAGACCACATCACTTTGTTGTCAATGGTGGTACTGTTTGCCTACTGGGATGTATCTGCGAGCAAATAAAGGTTAGGTGCTTCACAGATGTGGTCCACAGATAAGAAGAAGGGTTCCCCAGGGGTCAGTTTGGTAGCTCAGGAGAGTGTAGACACAGGGATGCAACTGAGTTCAGGGGAATAGAACTAGCAAGGGACACTGCAGTAGAGGGCCTTTGTCCATCTTGTATCGCCTAAGCAAGAAAGCCCAGCAAGATATGGAATAGTCTCTCCTGGCTTTTGGCTGGAGGGGGTCATGTTGAACTCGGGCCTGTGTACAGGGTCACCCCCAAATGTTTTGCATTCTCCCCTCTTGTTTGCTGGCTTCGCTTTTATTTGCCTTTTGGTTTGATTTGGTGTACTTTACTAATGCTAACCAGTGCTAAAGTGTTTGTTCTGATGCCCCTAAATTCTGGTGAAAATGACTTACACCTGATTGGTATACTTGATGCAATTATAAGTCCCTTGTAACGTGGTATACCATATGCCCAGGGCTGGTAAATTAAATATTACTAGTGGGCCTGCACCACTTATTGTTCTTCAGACATAAGTAGCCCCTTAGAACATGTCCCAGATCTGACATTACAGCCTGTATGTAGATGTAACCTGACAATTTGACTTGCCAAATAACCCCCTTTGGTGGCCTAAATTCTCTTTTTATTACATATGTCACCTTTAAGGTAGGCAGCAGAAGTGCATAGGACAGGGTACATTGTATTTAAGTAAAAAAATCCTACATTCAATGTTTACTACTGTGAGGCTAACCTCTCCCATGGGATAACATTGGATGACCTTATTACATATAATAAGTGATAACCTTTGTTTGGAAGCAGGTGGAAACATCATTGTTGATGTCCATGGATATGTGATGTAAAAAACTCTTTAATGGAAAGGTTAGATATTAAGCCATAATTTTGAAAATGCCATTTTTATAAAGTTGCTATTTTCTTGTCCTAGTCATTTTGTGCCTGCAGCCTGCTTCCTGGGTCACATGACTAGGCGTTGTTGGCAGTTGGCCTTTGTGTTCCTCCCAGACAAACACACAGTAAAGGGTTTGGGTTTTGTCAGGATCGGTGATCCTCACATGATTAGAGGAGTGGGCTGTCAACTATCACACTTGCACTTTGTGGTATTCTGCTCTTCTTGATATTTAGTCCTTCCTTTGTATCCTGTGCCCTGCTGCTCAGCCATAGTGTGAGTGATGACATAGAATTTTCCTGTGTTTCTGGTTAAGTGAAATGTCAGTTGGAGTGTGTGGGCTGAGCAGCTGGGATTCCCAGTGAGGCTACTGCTACTTCTACTACCTGATAACCTACTATTCCTGTAACTGAATACTCCTGTGTTATACTGAAAAATAAACTACCTTTTGTATTCATCGTCATCTCTTTCTACCCTCTTTCTTACATTAATTCCCTGGCGACGAGCGAAGGACCTACAGTGGAGAAAAGGCCACAACTGAAACAGAAGAGTAGTATTGACCGCTGCTTCTCTCTGTATTTCCTTTTTTTTTTTTTTTTTTTTTTTTTTTTTTTTTTTTTTTTTATGCTGAGGGTTTCCATTTTATTTGTACTATTGTATGTTATTGTCTCCTTAAAGGAGGAAGGTGTGTGGTATCCTGTTGTTCTTAATATTCGGTCCTTCATTTGTGTTCTGTGGCCTGCTGCTAACACTAACACTGAAGAATAAACTACCTTTTGGATTCAAAATCGTCTCTGCCTATACTCCTTCTTACATTATTTCACATTTCATAGACACTGCCTCAGCTCACAACAAAGGACTTCACACTAGCCTATTGTGCATGCAGGTAGACATGAACCAGGGCAGGAATGCAGGACATTCTGGGCACTTCTGTATGGGAAAGATTCCAGATGCTTCTTACACTTTAAAGTGGGCACCAGGTATAACAATGGGATCCTCAGACCCATGCTTTACTTTAGTACACTCCTGGAACTTTAGATGCTGCAGAAGAAGTACTGCTCACCAACCCTGTTGCATGAGGCCTGTCCTGCTGTGTGACAGCAGGGCCATACACCCCTTAACTAACAACCAATGTTTGCACATTTGAAGATGAAGAGTGAGTGTTATTCAAAAATTTGAATGACCCAATGGTCATTGGTGATGGATTGGCAGCATGGTAAATAAAAGGACACTCTCCCTCCAATGGACTGCACCTGCTCCATTATGAGTAGATACAAAATAATTATTTGAAGGTTAGGAATGACAATATGCTCCACCTATCACTGAGCATAGGTGGTAAGGGACCAGGAGACAAGTTGCATTCATTAAACTGCAAGGGTACATTCTTCAGCATTGTCTCCATCTGCTTTGACTCCTTGTCCATAGGAGTTGATGTTAGCAATGTTCCATCCCACAGGCAAAAGCAGCTCATGAACCACTGTGGCCTTATGAAGTACAGCCTTAAATGAAGTGTCTTCCTTGGACACACCATTATATCATCCTCAGAGGTGTCCAACATCTGTCCCAGTGGGGAGATGAAAGTTGCCCACATCAGTCCTGTTATCATCAAATCATCATTGTGATACTTGATGTTTGGCATCTGAATGGGGTCTTAATCAGAGCACAAATACTTAAAAATACCATAATATTCACCGAGTCGTAAAGATCGGTAAGGGGGTTCATCCTTCAAAAACTGTTGTGCTCTGCATTGGGATATGCCTTGGTCTGGGAGAGCTTTTGTCTTTGGAAAATTTGACAACTCCTGCAACAGATCTGAAGTCTGCAATAGTGGCATCAGAACCATTGATGGAGCTGGTGGTGGGACACCCGGGAAAGACTTTGGGAGGTTCGGTTGGCACTGGAATGGTGTCAAGAGGAGGCTGAATGGCCTCGGATGAAGCTACCTGCAGACATCCGGTCAGAAACCCCACTGGTTTCTTAGGGTCCACACTTGCCCTGGTGAGAGTCAAGGATGAATGGAAGAGAGCCAACATTGTCAGTGTAAAATCTGAGCTCTGTGCTGGGTCAGGAGCAGGAGCTGGAACTCCAGGAAAGGAACCGGGGCCTCCAGTTCCCCAATCCGTGCCAGGTCCACGATGCCAGGGTCGGGGTCAGGGTCAAGTACCAGCAGCTGAAAGACTTACCACTAGAGCAGGTTCAACATCAAGAAGCCGTGGATTTCCTCTTGTGATGCTTCTTATACTTTTACTTAGCGAGCCTTTGCCTCGGGTGGGCCCCCTTTAATGGCTGGTTGAAGGTGAGCTCCAGTGGGATTTGGAGCTAGACCTGGATCCAGAGCACCTGCAAGTGCAAACCCGATGGCCATCATAAGACTGCACCAAAAAGAGTTTGGCCTCCTGATCTTTAATTGTCTTGGCTTATGAGGCCACATTTCACACGCAACTTGTAATTCTGCCTCATAATTTACCTTCTGTAGATTGTGATTATCCTTTTTGTGGTTGTAAAGTGCGATTTTGCAAACTGAAATTTTTGCAATCACAAAAATGGCTCAGTAAATGAAGCCTTAAATGAGAAAATGTATAACAGGCAACCAAGGCTGCTCTGTTGTTTTGGTGTTCACACACAAACTCTCGAATTGGGAGTGCAGAACTGACTACTTGAAAATAAAATGGGTTGTGTGAGAAAGGTGGGCGGGTCTTTTGCTGAGAACTCCCTTTGAGGCCCGTCTACCCCAGTGCCCTGCACCCATTAACCTCCTGTGTCCTCGAATAAAACAAAAAACACAAAGGTTGCTGGGGTTGCAGCAGATGTCCTGGGGTGTTGTCACACCTCTTATTGGACTTCACTTCTTACTACCTCCAAAGAGAAGCTAGACATCCACACTTTTCTGTGGTTTCCAGTTCCACTTGCCTGTGTGATTTTGGCAAAAAACACAGTTGATGGACAGAATGTAGAACAGTGTCATACATTCATCCCAGTACAAGGATCTGGGCCTAAATCCATAGTTTTTTTGCACTCCACACCACCCTGGGTTAGACACTGGCTATATGCCAATCAGCTCTGACCCTGTGCCTCATGGGAACAGTCCAGTCCGAACTACCAAGCCATGTCTTTCCCAGACCGGAATCAAGCATCCAAGGACCGGTTTCTGGCTATCACCTTCATCAGCCTGGATAGCTTGATTCCAGTGGTGTGGAGAGCCTGGGACTCACGTCTGAGCATACCCAGGCCACTCGGGGTGAAAATTGCAAAAAACACAGTTGATGGACAGAATGTAGAACAATGTCATACATTCATCCCAGTACAAGGATCTGGGCCTAAATCAATCGTTTTTTGTACTCCACACCACCCTGGGTTAGACACTGGCTATATGCAAATCAGCTCTGACCCTGTGCCTCATGGGAACAGTCCAGTCCGAACTACCAAGCCATGTCTTTCCCAGACCGGAATTAAGCATCCAAGGACCGGTTTCTGGCTATCACCTTCATCAGCCTAGATAGCTTGATTCCAGTGGTGTGGAGAGCCTGGGACTCACGTCTGAGCATACCCAGCCCACTCGGGGTGAAAATTGCAAAAAACACAGTTGATGGACAGAATGTAGAACAATGTCATACATTCATCCCATTACAAGGATCTGGGCCTAAATCCATCATTGTTTTGCACTCCACACCACCCTGGGTTAGATATTGGCTATATGCAAATCAGCTCTGACCCTGTGCCTCATGGGAACAGTCCAGTCCGAACTACCAAGCCATGTCTTTCCCAGACCGGAATCAAGCATCCAAGGACCGGTTTCGGGCTATCAGCCTTCATCAGCCTGGATAGCTTGACTCCAGTGGTGTGGAGAGCCTGGGACTCACGTCTGAGCCTACCCAGCCCACTCGAGGTGAAAATTGCAAAAAGCACAGTTGATGGACAGAATGTAGAACAATGTCATACATTCATCCCAGTACAAGGATCTGGGCCTAAATCCATCTTTTTTTGCACTCCACACCACCCTGGGTTAGACACTGGCTATATGCAAATCAGCTCTGACCCTGTGCCTCATGGGAACATTCCAGTCCGAACTACCAAGCCATGTCTTTCCCAGACCGGAATAAAGCATCCAAGGACCGGTCTCTGGCTATCAGCCTTCATCAGTGTGATTTTGGCTCCTCAGGGGGTGACCATGTCACTAGAGATAAAAACGTGTGACACACGGTCACACCTTGTGAGTTGGCAGGTCTGGAAGTGTGTTTGTGAAAAACAAATAGTAAAATCAGAGTGGGCCAAAAACATGGTTCCCACTCATCATTCATTTCTGATGGATGTACTTCCGCTGTCTCAGTAAGAGCACTTTCACCAGCAATAGACCACTCTTATGCCAGTCAACTGAAAATAGTCATCCGCCTCTTGATTGCCTTCGTCCTTCCAGGATATTAGTGACCCACTATATCTAGTTTAAGCATGATAACATTTTGTCGCCAATTTAAATTTGATACCAACGTGAGAGGAAAAAAAAATGCACAAATAAATCCCCAAAAATTTGAACCAAATATATTGTGGCAGGTGAGATGCTTAAGTTCAGCTAGCACCAAGACACCCATGGGCATTGGTGCGCTTTATACATTATTTTAACTTAACATAACATTATCCTGACTAGAGGAATGGATGCAGTTCAGTAATATTATTTGTCTTTCTCAGACAGACCTCAAGGCTGAAGAAGGATTGACGAAGTTCTCTGACTAGGTGCGCTTATAGCTAAATTTGTGTCCCTTAGAAAATTACTGTTATCTATCCCACATCTTCTCAGGTCATTCTACTCATGTTGCTTTAGGCCACAGCCTCTCAGATTCAAATTGATGTTGCTAAAGATTGTTTTAAACATATATCTGATGTGTTTCTGCCACATTAACTGACACTGTTACTGTTACATAAATGCCCATCTTAAGTATTCAAAAATACATAAATAAGGGTAGAATATAAGAGATTAGTTCCAGTTCATATAAAAAGTGAGGACACACTGAATGACCTGTCAGATTACCGCCCAATATGGGTGATAGTTTCTAAAATATATATATATACTAGCTTACCCGTCGCGCGTTGCTGCGATCTCCGAAGAAAGGAAATTCAAGGAAACTCGTTATGATAACAGTCAATTTACATTGTGTCATTTTTATTGAAACGTATTCATTTTAATATGGAAAACATTTCAAAGTGTCATTTTAATTCTATTTATTTATTCGAGTGCTTGTGGATACACGATTTTTTGTTTTTCCGTCTGGTGCGTACATCAGTATTTGAAAGATTATGAGGGCCCTGGGGGGTCGATATTTAAAAAGAGTTTATGCCAGAAACCTTCGCGGGAGTGTACTCAACAACTTCCCAAAGTTTCCTGGCGATCGGATGAATGCTGTTTTAATTCTATTTATTTATTCGAGTGCTTGTGGATACACGATTTTTTGTTTTTCCGTCCTGTGCGTACATCAGTATTCGAAAGATTATGAGGGCCCTGGGGGGCCGATATTTAAAAAGAGTTTATGCCAGAAACCTTCGCGGGAGTGTACTCAACAACTTCCCAAAGTTTCCTGGCGATCGGATGAATGCTGTTTTAATTCTATTTATTTATTCGAGTGCTTGGGGATACACGATTTTTTGTTTTTCCGTCTTGTGCGTACATCAGTATTCGAAAGATTATGAGGGCCCTGGGGGGCCGATATTTAAAAAAATGTTATGTCAGAAACCTTCGCGGGTGTGTACTCAACAACTTCCCAAAGTTTCCTGGCGATCGAATGAATGCTGTTTAATTCTATTTATTTATTCGAGTGCTTGTGGATACACGATTTTTTGTTTTTCCATCTGGTGCATACATCAGTATTCAAAAGATTATGAGGGCCCTGGGGGGCCGATATTTAAAAAAAACTGTATGCCAGAAACCTTTGCGGGAGTGTACTCAACAACTTCCCAAAGTTTCATGGCGATGGGATGAATGGTGTAGTAATGCATAAAGGACAAACAGACTGACAGACAGACAGACATACATTCGTTTTTATATAAACAGATGAAAAGTAATCATTATTTAAACTCGAAGAATGAATGCCTCTAAAACATATTATATGTTTGTTTCAGAGTATTTTCTAGGCTAAAGTCAGTATTGAACAAGTCTCATGACTCAGTGTGCTGATCTCTAAATATGTGTCCCTTAGAAAATCACCCATATTTGTTCTACTGTGGACCTAAAATTTGCCCTTTTTCTGACTCAGTTAATGGGAAATGTTGGAGTATGGGAGTGCTGCCAGCCACCCAGAAGCAGTGAGATCCCTCTGCTCAGAGAATTATGCCTTGGTAAGTTAGGGCACTCGTGTTAAAGTCACAATTACATTATTGTTCAAAGTGGAGACAGTCAATGCCCTGTGCTCACACAGGCCTAGATTGACTTACTTAATAATCTGACAGACATTATACATTTTGATCCGGCAGGGGCACCATGCTTGCGTGAGGAATCATTCACCACTAGTATATTTGCCCATTATGGAGCTATTATCTTAAAGGCCCTAATGAGACCCTTGCTCCTTCTAAAAGAAAATGTGCTTTTGTACTGAAAATTAAATGGTCATTAACAAAATATATTGTCCTTAGCCCATATTAGACATCTTCCTTGATCAGGTCTTTTTGGATCCAGTCCTTGAATTGAACCATCTCAAGATGGCTTTAAAGTTGAGGCTGAAGCAGACTCGTTTGGTTTAACTTTCACATGAGGTGGTGCTCTAAAGAGATTTTTTGTAAGATTCAGAGAAAGAGAAACCATATCAACTCCGAGAGTGTACAATGAAAAACATTTAGTGCAGTCACATATAGTGCCAATGTTTTGTGTCACAATAATTGCTCTAGCAAGGCCACTAACCAATATTTTATCATAAAATGTCTTCAAAGGCTACATAATAGTGCCCCACTTTTAATAATTTGTATGGATCTAATACGCTTCTATTTAACATAAAATTGCGGTATGGCTCTGACCTAGCACCTTGAGACGCACACTGGTGAGTAGCGGTGCTTTACCAACCCTGATTGAGTGATTGATCTAGTAGATCAAATTCTAGAGTTCATCTACAAGTGAGCCATATAGAAAAGCATTCAGAGAAATGCAATCAAATTCCAGACCAAGCCATTTTTGAGAATCTTTTTTTACATTCAGTCAACCATAGCCAATCTGGGTCGATCTGACCTTTGTCGACCCATGTATCAATATCAGCAAGTATGATTCCTGATCTTAAAAGGGATATCACTAGTGGTGCAGATGCTAGTTGGTGCACTACCAGGAAAACATATGTCTTGCTAATTTACTCAGCTGTACTGCAAAACATTACCACATGGGGAGTGTGAAGACCTTGGAAGAGGCACATAGTTAGGGCTTCTTTTGGGTGGGGTACAACATCTTCAAGACTCCCCCAATAAATGATAAAGCACGAAACAAAAGCATGAGAAAGTAAGGGTGAGGGGGGGGGGGCGGCCAGCGGGAGGCCTGCCACCCCCGGGGGGTTTGGGGCCGGGGGAGGGGGGTAGAGTCCAGCACCGTATGTGGGCTGGTTTTGGGCTGTTTGGTAGCCTTGGGCTGGGGTGGGCTAATTTTGGGCTGCATTTGGGCTGGTGTACTTTAAAACCGGCCATTTTGTGTCATAGGCCACAATTTTGGTGGCTTGTGACACAGCAGCCGGGCGGGCGGTGTGGCGGATGTAATTATTTTCCCTCCCTCCCTCCCTGGGTTTTCTTTCAGTTGATGGGGGGGGTTACATTTTTGAGTCCTGGGGGGCAGGGGGTGGGGTGTCTTGCTTTTTTCCGGGTGCAGGAGGGTTTTTTGTTGTGTGCAGTGGTGTTTTTTGGAGGGAGTTTTCTTGGGGGCCGGTGCATCGGGGTTTGTTCGATGGTTGGGGGTTTGTTGTGTCGCTGGAGCAGGTGTTGGTGTGAGTTAGAGCCCTTGGGGGCGGTTCTTCCTAATGTATGGGGGAAGTGTAGGAGATCTGTTTTTGGATTATCAGGGGGTAGGTCAGGCACAATAAAGTATTTAGCTAGGTGGAGAGGCAAATTGACGTTTTTGCTAATTGTTTCCTGTTTGTGGATTGGGGGAACCAGTTTAGGGGAGGGGGTGGGGGGTTGTTAGGAAATTATATATTTAGTGAGGTTTAGTTTTGTACGGCGCAGGCCAACGTTTTCATTGTGTAAGGTGCACCTGCTTCCAATAAAGCGGCCTTTATCACATCTAATTTTGAGTCTCTGGTCGGTGCTGTTTGCCTCCCCCGTTAGGCCTCAATAAATGAGTGTCTTCATATTTGTATTTTTGTCTGTTTGGAAAGAAGTAGACAGCAGAAGCAGCATCCTTGCAACTGATTAGAATAGACAGTCTGCTTCACCGCAACATGAAGGCTTCATATATTCCTAAGACACCACCATGTCATTGGTTTTAAAGAAGGGGGGACACAAGCATATAAGTCCTCTTCGGAGTAAGGTTTTACACAGGGGAAGTGAGAAAAGAGAATGCAAAAGTCCGCTGCATTGATTGGTCGCTCCTGTAATCCAAACCAGGCGCTGCTGAACAGATGCTCTTATGCAGCAACATGAGTACTTATGGTAGGTATAGCTGTGGGTTGGCATCATTAAAAACAGACATGCAGCAGCATAGATCTTTGATGCATAATCTAATTATTCAACTTTTTGATAATTTAAATTATGTTGCAATGTTGTCGGTGTATTTGCCACTTAAAATATGTCTCCATAGTTCATTATTAGTCCTTTAAATATGTATATAAAGCTCTAAACTGTATAGTTAAAACGAGAAGGAGAAAAGCACATCTTCCCCATGTACCTTCATTTCTAAATGTTGAAGCTTGATACCATTTTAAAAGAGGACGCATATATAAAATAAAAAAATGATTGCCGTTTGTTACTTGACCACTGGGTGGCACTTTCTCACCATTGATAGCCGGCTGAAACTGGCGGGTTCTTTCGATGGCTTAGCATTATTCTTCAAGAAGCAGACAACTGAATCCCAAGCTTGCGAATGCCAGAGATAATAAGGGCAAGCAAATAATTAACCAATTAGCAATACACATACCCCATACGAGAAGCAAAAAAGGCAAACAAACATTACCTGGAACTTTGGTGTGAAACCTGAGGAGAAAATAGTTATTTTTCGTCACTTTCCAACGAGCCTTCCAGTGCCTTTCTTTTATAGCTCTACTCATCCCAATGCAGGGTGTCAGTGCAAGACAATAAATTATACGAATGTGTAAATCAATGTGTTTCACTCAGATTGTCGCAAACATCTAGCCTGCATGCCTCCAAATGCAGCAGCTTATGTTATACTCCTTACTGCCTGTCTTATACTGTGTATAATACCTTGGGTCAGATTTACAAGCCCCTTGCGTCCACCAGTGCATCACGTTGCGTGATGCACCGACAGCGCAACCTGCTGCCTGATATTTACAAGCACACATAAAGCCACCTTGCGTGGCTTTACCTGTGCTTGTAAATATCGCCCCTTTTCACGCAACACTTTGTCTAACATGGTGTTCCCATGGGTGTTCCCATGGGTGTTCCCATGCAACACCCATATCCACTGAAGCATTTCCACATTGACGAGCATTCGTAAATCCGGAAATGCGCCAGAATGCTACGCCACCCCAGGGGTGGCGCAGCACGGTGCAACGAGGAAAAATGTTTTCACTTCTCCCGAGTTTTTTCCTCTTTTAATATGTGCTGCATTCTACAACAAGCACTGGAAGAGGAAATCACCTCAATTGATTGTTTTTGTGCAGGAAGGTGCACCTTCCGGCACAAAAACAATCTCCCTCAACGGAGGCCTCCTTGTACCATGGTGCAAGGGTGTCTGCACCGGCGCATGGCAGCAGTGTGTGCGCCAGCGCAGGGAGTAAGAAGCACCGAGATGCAACATATAGTTGTAAATATGTTGCAGCCCTGTGCTTCGAAACTAACGCAATGCAGTGCAGCAAAATGACTTGCGGCACCGCGCTACCTTAGTTTCTTGTAACTCTGACCCACTGTTTACACTAATGATGTACGTATTCACAGAGCTTTCTCCTACAAGCTAGGTCCCCCTAGGCACTATAAATACACGTCACAATTTCTCATTGCTGCACACAGGATTTAATCAGGGACCCTCTGGCTACAGGCTTAGAGCCAGATATACAGTTATTAGGAATAGCGATTTTAGGATTGCTAAAAGGCTTACTTTGCAAGGTCAAACGGGCAGTTTAAATCTGCACACATAGGCTGCAATGGCAGGCCTGAGGCATGTTTAAAAGACTACTTAAGGAGAGGCGCATGCAGGAGCGATGCAAGATGGCCGCCTGACCGCAACTTTTCTGACTACTAGGAGCGTTTTTGAGGTGGAGGAGCAGACCTACCCCCTCTCTCGATGGGGAGCAATTGGGTAAGTTTTTAGGCCTGCTCCTGGCCTATTATCAACTTTTACTGACTGCCGCAGACCACTCCCTGCAAAATGTGGCCACAGCCGCAATTTTCTTTCTTTCCCACACCTTTCATCTCAGGGCTTCACACATAGTTGGACTCTCACCCCAAAACGTGGATATTTGTCCATACATTTCTTTTTTCCCTGGGGAATGGACTTACGTTGAACCTTAATCTTGCCTTAGTCATATTCTTTGATTGGTTTGGAAATGCCAGTTAATTTACCTAAACATACCATATTGTCAGGTCAAGGTATTTGCTTTTACTGGTCTCCCATTACCTTAGCTCATCTCCCCTTCCTCATTTCTAGCGGCTTCTTATTTCTCCATTCCAGTTTCTTTCCACCATTACACCAGATTATACAATTGGAGTCTTTACTGGTGACATTCTACTTTGACAGCCAATTTTTGGTTCACCTACCAGAATGGATGCCTCTCCACCGTCTTCTTCAAACCCCTTTGCTTCTCCTATCCCCATTACCAATACACGTAATGAACCTACTGGAAATGTTAACAAGAGAGTCAAAAAGGGTATGACTTCTATAAAATCACCTTTATGTTTAATGCTGGAAGATATCATGGATGACCTTAAGATCATAAAGCCATTCATGGTGGAGATTAGTGCAGCTCCTAACAGACTTGAAGAGATATGGTCTCATCTGGATACCTGCTTATACAAAAGTTTAGCAGTGAGTTAACAATGCTCAAGATGTCATGGCCAAAGTTGACTATTTGTCTAAGGAAGTTATTCTATTTGACAAAATGGACAGAAGACTTATAAAAGTGCAACTGGTGCAACAATTGTGAATCTGTGGTGTTCCAGAGGGAACAGAAAGGTCTAATATAATTAAGATCCTTAAATCCAACATGACTAAAATAGTCGGCCTGAACGAAACCTCTGAACTTACTATTCAAAGGGCTCACTTCCGCCAGATCAAAGGGGATTGTCATCTTTTTTCTACATTGCTTTTATCTTATGAAGGTCCTCTCAACCCAACACAAAGCAAACAAATGCTTATGGTCAGGTCACAAGATAGTCTTCAGTCAAGACATAGCCAGATGGATAGCCACCAGACGGAAAGATTTTTTGGATTTACACATGACTTTAAAATCCATGAATGCTTGATACAGCCTTATTCACCCCTGTCTCGACAAGGTCACCTATAAAGACAAAACTGCCACCTGCGAGAATCCTGCTGATGTGTAACAGTTTGTCCATGCTCACAAGGATGAAGTGAAGGATTTTGGCAACATTTGAACCTTAAACTCTCAGTTAAGAAAACATTTCATGACAGGTTTTCAGTTCCTTAAATCTTTTCTTGTTCTTCACAGGATTATAATAATAATTACAGTACCTTTGGGGGGGAAGTGTTCTCTTGTCTTTGTTCCCTCTTTAATCACTAGTAGAATGTCTTGTACATCTTGGTAAGTCCCCACTTAGTATTCTTTTCCTCCTCTCCGCCCGCTACCTTCTTCCTAAGGCACTCTTCTGCTACTGCGTACCTTCTCTCTTTCTATTCTTTGGGGGTCTGCTCTTAGTTGGCCTCTCATCTTATGCTCCACCCCCTTACACTTATAGTACACCTTTGTTTTACCACTAACACCTATGGTTGTAGCCTCAGGGCTTTTTGACATTCGCTCGACACTGTTAAACAGGAGTTAACTTAGCTTTCTTTCTCTTCTTTTTTCCTCACTTTTTCTATAATATTTTTCTTCCCCTTGTGTTTCCCCCACATGTTCCCACAACTTCTATGTCAATATGCAGTCCTATATAATTGCTGCATTTCCTTAAGGTTCCCATTCTCCTCAATTTAGGTTCATCCAAACTCTTTATTAGTTAGAACGTGATCGGTGGTATGGTTGATAGGGTATAGGCGCCTCCAGGTAATTGCACTTTATATTTTAGGGTGAGTTCAGATACTGTTGTCAGTGCTGTAAGGTTGGGGAGAACCACCTGCCTCCCTAGGTTTCGGTGGTATGACCAACGAGACAAATTACAATATTGTACCTCAGCAATCGTCAATTCTAAATATCATTTCAGAAATTATTAGCACACAAAAAACAGTTCAATTTGTCAGTTTTTTCTTTCTCCTTTTTTAATTGGTCTTGTTTGTTGTTCAAGATTTATTTCCCAAGCCAAGCCAACACGTGTTTCGTCGCCTCTTGTGGGTAGTACATGCGACTTGTTCACAGCTGTTTGTTTTCGCATTCGAGTGGACCGGTGAGGGGTACGAGGATGCGGATCAGCGCATGAGATCAACTAAAACAAATTCAGGACACTGATATTGAGAGGCAACTGATGGAAATATACCCGAGTTCTATTTTTTATGAAACTGATATCGCCTCACGCCACAGGAGCACTTGTGGCCTGGAATTATCACCACATGTAGAACCAAAAACCAGCAAAAACAAAGAGCCACGAACAGGTCGCATGTACTACCCACAAGAGGCGACGAAACACGTGTTGGCTTGGCTTGGGAAATAAATCTTGAACAACAAACAAGAAGAAGACCAATTAAAAAAGAAGAAAGAAAAAACTGACAAATTGAAATGTTTTTTGTGTGCTAATAATTTCGGAAATCATGTTTTAAATTTACGAGTGCTGAGGTACAAAATTGTCATCCAAGTTCTTATTGTATATTTTCATCCATACCCATCTTTAAAGAGTAATTTGCATGTTTTTCATGGAACGTTAACTGTTTGCATAACCCGATTAAAAATGAAGAGTACATACCTACTTACCCAGGTTAAAGTGTGTGACAAATTGCTTTACTACAAGAAACCCATCTTAAAGAACAGAATATTGTCTCTAAAAGAAGACATTGGGTTAAGCAGGCTTTTTGTTCTTCTTCTGTTAATAACAACATTTGTGTTGTAATCCTCATTCATAAATCCTTACATTTCCAAATTGAACATGAAGTTAAAGACCATGAGGGCAGACAGGTTATTTTCAATATTAAGATAAATGACATTCAGCTTCCTATATAATATTTATGGCTCCACCGGAGTTGACCCAAAACTTTGGGAGCATTTCTCCATGCTATTATTGTCTAGCCCAATAAAGAACCTCATCGTAGGGGGAGACTGTAATCAGATAATGGATCCTTTAATTGATCGATGATCTCGAACCAAATTTATACCCAGCAAAATGCAAAAAGCTTTTTAAAAAATCAATTTTTTAAGAGGGTTGATAGATGCCTTGAGAGTCTTTGAACCCAATGAACTAAAATGTATCTTCTATTCCCTTGTACACCACTCCAAATCTAGAACAAACTACATATTTCTCTTACAAAATGTTTTTTAATCTGTATTACATGCAGACGTTGGATCTATCTGTATCTCGGATCATGTCACAGTTGTAGTCGACTTAGATCCATTATCCGAAAGTCCACGCTCTAACAGATGGAGATTTAGTAACACTGAACTGCATGATAAGAAAGTTGCTGAGCAATATGAAGTTTTTTCTAATTAATTTTTCAATATCAGACTCCCTTCTGAGACTCAAATAAATTGAATCTGGGAAGCATTTAAAGCGCCAGAGGATTTATCATAGACTATGTTGCAACCAAAAAAAGGAAAGCCTTCAAAGATTCTTTAGACCAGCTAAAATAATTAAAACAATTAAAACCCTTGAACATGACTACTTCTCCTCTAATCAAGAAAACACTTTATCTCAATTGACTCAGGAAAAACAACACTTTAATAGGCAATCCCTTGACAAAGTGTGTTACACTTTAGTAAAAATTAATGATAAATATTTCAGAGGCCATAATAAAGTCAGTTGTTTAATAACGTAAAAACAAATAAGCATGGAACCAGACACTCAAGAGTCTTCCCCCATCAAGAAAGCTCTGGATGCTTTTTTTTCATTCTATCCTTAAAAAGGCTGATCATATGATAGATCTTTCTTCCCTAAACTCTGAAATCTCTGTAAAGGAAATGATGCTAGTGCTCAACACACTTCCAAAAGATAAAGCTCCGGGCCCAGACAGGTTTTCAGCCGAGTTTTATTCCCAATTCTCACACATTTTACTCCCAAACTATATCTCTGGAGTCAATATTTTCTCTCTCTCTAACTCTCTCTCTCTCTCTCTCTCTCTCTCTCTCGCTCTCTCTTTCTCTCTCTCTCTCTCTCTCTCTCTTTCTCTCTCTCTCTCTCAAGGGCATCTGGCACAGTTCTTAAAGCTGTGTTTTGTTTGCTTTCCAAAAAGTACAAGGATATGTCCTTATGTGAAAATTATAGGTCTAGTACCTTCATAAATAACAACTGTAAATCTTTGCCTAAGTACTTGCTCTGTGCATAAAACAAATAATCCAAATCTAATTGGTAAAGGGCAGTCAGGTTTTGTGAAGGGAATATACATTTCAGATAACTCTAGAACCTTCTAAACATTGTGCGCTTGGCCTCCAAATCTACCTCCCCAACGCTGCCATAACATTGTGCACTGAAAAAGCCTTTAACCACATTTGGAATTTCTAGTTTGAAGTATAAAAGTGGCACTGTTTCAGCCCCCACATCCCAAAATATATCCACTTACTTTACTATGCACCTCCACTTCTGTTTTCGTTAATGATAAGAAGTCACAATACTTTCGCTGGCATAGAAGCACTCGACTGGGATGCCCACTTTCCCCTCTTTTATTCATTAGGGGGCAGATGTATCAAAATTGACTATTGCGAATCTGTAATTGCGATTTTTTGTGAATCGCAATTGCAGACTCGCAAAATGGTATGTATGTACTTTTTTGTGATGAATTAGCGATTCCCAAAAAATCGCTAATAATTCTGAGAATTTTTTGCGTTTTCTTAATTTGCGAAATTCACAAATTAAGAAATCGCACAAAACGGGAATCTGCAATGTGGGTACAGGCTGATGACATCACACCCAGGAAGTGGGAGTGATTGCCTGCCCCTGCTTGCCTGAGCCACATCCAGTGGCAGTTGGAACACTGTTTGGAGGCAGAGCAGACATGTTTGTTGTGTAATGGAGTCCCAGAGCACACAGGAGGAAATGCCTGGAGACAAAAGGAAAAGAAAGCATACATTTACTGAGAAGGAACAAGAAATTCTCATAGAAGAAATGGTGTGCAGCCATGAGTTGCTTTTTGGAAAAAAAGCATTAAAAGGTCCTGAATCAAGGAAAAGAAAAATCTGGTTGGAGATCCAGGAAAAAGTCAATGCTGTTGGAGTAACAAATCGTACCATAGAAGAATTAAAAAAAAGATGGTATGACATGCGCCAAAGATCGAAAGAGAGGGTTGCTGAAAGAATCAAGGAAGCAAATAAAACTGGTGGTGGAACTTCAACAGCAGATCAACCAACACGGCATGAGGAACTGATTAAAACAACCCTGCTGCCAGAGAGTGTGAGTGGAGTGGCTAATATAGACAGCTCTGACCCTACACCAACTGCCCAAGGTAAGATGCATGCAAAGAAGTGCAAAAGATGTGTCTAATGCATGTGTGTTTGCGTAGTGCATGTACTCAGTGTGAGGAATGTAGTAGTCCAGGGAGACAGTGAAACATATAGCAAACAATGCATCATGGGAGTTGTAATGCACTCATAGTTGTATCAAATTGCCATCACAGAAAGAGAATTTTGTAATTAATTTTGAAGGTAGAAAATAGTATAGTGAAAAAAGAAAGTTCACGCAGTTAAAGTGTATATTGGTATGAATGAAACAATGATAATGACAATGACAAAGGTGCCTTATTCGTATGATTTGTTCAGGAGAATAATCGATCGGATAGACCAATGGCTACGTCTCTTGCAGGGGTATGTCTAAGTTAAATGTTGTAAGTCTTATCATAGGCGGTTTGAATAATTGGAAAAAAAGGTGCAGGTTGGAGGAATACATTAAAATAATTAGGGCCGATATTTTATGCCTACAAGAAACCCACCTACCTTGGAAAAAAAGACACTGGTTAAATGTAAGGGGGTATGAAATCCTATCTTGCTCCTCACAAACATCAATGATAAAAGGGGTAGCAATCATTGGCAGGGTAGGGTTGGGGGGGGCTAAAAGATGTAAGGCCGATATATCTGGAAGATGGGCAATATGTGAAATGAACATAGGTATCACTATATGCTCAATATATGGTTCCAACCTTGACGACCCAGCAGTGATGGACTATTTAGAGCAGGAGTTAACTAACTGGCCAGCACCAATAGTGATCTGCGGGGATCTAAATATCTCAGCAGATTTTATAAATGGCAATGAATATACAGGTCGTAAGCCACGGGTATTCAAAGCAGTATCTTCTGTTATACAATCTCATGGGTTGATAGATGTCTGGGGAAGTTTAAAGAAGGACAACCCGGGGTTCACTTATTTTTCACATCCTTTCAATAAATATACTAAATTGGATTATTTTATGATAACAGCTAATTATCTTTCTAATGTGGAAATATCAAGGTTACCTAAGTTAATATCGGACCATAATCCCCTTGTCCTAACAATTGCCATTAATAAGCAAGGGAAAGAAGTCAGACCTTGGACTTTCGATAGGAAGCTTTTAGTGGACAACAATTATATATCGCACTTAAAAGCTTGGTCTCAATCATTCTTTGACGCAAATAGATATAGTGCTTCCCGCATTTCTGTTTGGGACAGTTTTAAAGCAGGTTTGAGAGGGGAGACAATTAGTTACACTGGCCGAATGTGGAATAGCACTAAGATAGAGAGGGAACGTCTGCTGGGTAAATTGGCCGAGGCAGAGGAACAACATAGGAAAGATGTATGTCAGGGGACTCAGGGTAATACAAGTTTAGAACGGCTGAATAGTATTAAGGCTGAAATACAGAGACAGTTGGCAAAAAAAGCTGCAGCAGTATATCAAACCCATAGGGCTGGAATGTATGAAACAGGAGAAAGTGCAGGTAGGGTCCTAGCCCTGAGGATAAGGCAGGCTGTATCAAGGAATATTATAACTGAAATAAAGGAAGGGGACCAAACTTATAAGAAGCCAGACGAAATTCTTGATGTTTTTGGGAGATTCTATCAAGAATTATATAAAGAAGACTCGGAAATGGATGAGTTGGGTATATGTTGGCCAGAAATGGGCACTAAACTTACTCCCAGTGAGAGAGAAACACTGGAACGAAGCATAACTATAGAAGAACTATCCAAGGCATTACAGGATTTAGCAACTGGCAAGGCAGCAGGCCCTGATGCTATACCCCTGGAGGTTTATAGATGTTTAAGTGAAGTAACAACACCTCTGCTTCTGGATCTATTTAACGGGGTCATGAACACCGGGGTTATCCCGTAATCTTGGACCGAAACAAATATTGTGGTCTTCCACAAGAAGGGGAAACCTAAAGATAGCCCCGGCCCGTACAGGCCAATATCGCTAATCAACAGCGACAATAAATTGTATGCGAAAATCATGGCGACGAGGCTGGGTAGGATCATCGGGACCCTGGTCTCCCCCTGGCAGCATGGTTTCGTCCCAGGCAGAGGCACGACCGACCATATAAGGAGAGCCATCACATTATTCGACATATACGCTGCCGAGGGGGGGAGGGTCGCGATGACCCTCCTTGATGCAGAAAAAGCATTCGATCGCGTCAGGTGGAGCTTTCTGTGGAAAGTGAAGGGAGATAGAGGTTTCGGTCCTAGATTCTTGCAGGCAATTCGGGAAGGGCTAATGTCATAAAAATGACTATCTTCCCCAAGATTTTATATAAATTTAGGTCCATCCCATTCAGAATAGATGACACAATGATTAAGGAAATGGAATCCATCTTTATGAACTTTGTATGGCATTACGGCAAGGTTAGGAGATCTAATAAATTTATGTCCCTTCCCCAGGAAAAGGGTGGGCTGGGATTACCTAATCTCAGGTTTTATAACTGGGCTTGCCTTCTTACAGGGATGTCGGTACTCTTCTTTCCAGAGGATATCAGATATAGTCAGGGAGATATCCCCTCTATCTATCATCTGGCACTCGGGAGGGAAGTATACGGGATACTGTCAAGGAATCATGACAAGCGTTTCTTTAAGACATTTGGTTACAAGGTACTAGAAGATATCTGGGGGATATGGTCCTCTATAAATAAAAACCAGAATATCCCAAGATATAATCAGCATACCTTATTGTGGAACTCAGATCTATTTCCGCATTTAAGTGAGGATGGTCCTTGGAAACACTGGGAAAGGCAGGGGATTACTACACTTGGCCAAGTAATGATAAAAGATGTTTGTAGGCCCCTCGAATTGTTGAGAACACGGTTCTCACTATTAGGTGGTCAAGAATTCAAGTATATGCAGCTGGTTAATATAATCAAATCAAAAAGACCGTGCTTGAATATATCCAAAAGATGTGCTCTACTAGATTATATGAAAGGTGGCGGTTGCAGAATCAAGGAATTTTATGGGCTATTTATGAAGAGTCTCCCCGATGACTTGATCAAGACAGAGGAAAGCTGGGCCTCTAAATTGCATGATCCAGACATCGATCTCGATAGAGCAATCGCAATGGATAAAAGGTTTCTGCGATCATCAAATCTAAGAGCACAGCATTTTAAGACCCTTTTCAACTTATACTATACACCAGCTAAATTGTTTGAATGGGGTAAGAGATCAGATCATAACTGTCCCAGATGCGATAATGGGCCAGTGGATGTATTGCATATGTTTTGTAATTGTGGAAAACTGGGACCCATTAAAAAGGAAATTGAAAAGTTTTTAGAGGGGCTGCTAGCTGTCAGAATAGACCTATCCCCTACTCTTTTAATACTTGGTTGTGACGCAAAGTTGGGTCTGAGCATAGAGATAGAAGCGCTGGTTTTTATATCGACAGCCGTTTTCAGGATGCTAGTTGCTGCCGCTTGGAAGGATGTTGAACCCCCAACCTTTCAAATGTGGATCTGTAGGCTGTTAGGGATTCACAATATTGAGTCAGAACTGTATGCCCTCAAAGGAATTAAATCTAGAGAAATGGGGCTACGGATATGGGCACCAGTGGCCAGGTGGAGGAAGTCCAGGTGTGGTGCCCTATAGTTTATATTGTGGGTCGGCTCTGTTTATGATTCTAATGGTTTATTCAACCCCGCCCTTCTTTTAATTGATTCTGCCTGTAAAATACTGCTTCCTGCTATCGGTTGTATCTACTGTATGTATCATGTGTATTTATGTATTTATTTATATATTTATATATATACTTATTTACTACATATTGCTGTCTTAATGTACACTATGTTGCTATGAACTTTCAATAAATAAAAAAGAAAAAAAAAGAAAATAGTATAGTGAAAGTTAGTTATGCAACCAAAAAAACCTTTATTTGTCAGACAATGCACATAAAAAACACAAACTCATATGTCTCACTCTACATCCACAGAACAATCAAGGCAATCCCGGGAGCAAAGTGAGGTTGATGAATCACCTCTCCATGTTGAATCTGATGCTGAAGGAAGATGCACTAATGACAATGCCCCTAGTCCAATTGTGCGCAGAAAGCGCAGGCAGGTAGCTCCTCTGCCACCATTGGAAGGAGATGGCAATGAAGATGGGGGTGCAGTAGACAGTGCCCTTGTGACTCCCAAGAGCAACCCCAAAGTCAAAGAAGGCCACGAGAATTCAGGTTGAATACACGTCGGAGTAGCAGTGTTCAAATGGAAACACCTACTGTTTTTGCCGGTCTTGAGCAGGATATGCAACACAACTCCCTTCAATCAATAAATAAACAGCTATTAAGATTGAACAAAAATCAAGAAAGCATGGCAGCATCAATTGACAGAATGTGTCTGACCCTCGAACGTACTGAGACCACTCGCAACAGGGCTGCACACCATGCACATGTGCGGATGCTTGGGTATACGAAAGCCATCAACCGGCTATGTACCGTGACATCGAACTTTACTAGGCGCAGCATTAACATGCAGCGTGAAATGAGTGAATGCACTCATAACATGGCAAAAAGTTTGGATAAAGTGACCTCTGCAGTAGAAATGTTGCAAACTTCTCACTCTGGCGTAAGCGCTCTCATTGCTTCAGCTGAAAGCGAGGACACCTCCAGCAGGAGTAGTAGGAACCCCACACCAAGTCCTCACTTGACCCAGCGCAGAAGTGGAAGGCGTGCTGGCACAGCACCTGATCATGAAAGCATGCAATTTGAAGAACGCCCTGCGTCAAGCCGCCAGCGCAAGAAGTGACAGTTCACAGTGCTTTAGTATTGCCATTACTGCATTTTGGAACATGGCTTTCTGTTACATTTGAGTTACTTTACATATCCTGTGAGCCAACATTTTTTTTTTTTTACTTTTTATTGAAAGAAGGAAAAAAACGAAGTACAAGGCAAAAAAGAATCAGTATACATGGACATGTGTTCACATAGGAGGACACCCAGACACAATATTATACAACAGATCAATAGTACACATTGTGGGGAGGGGGCCAGCGGGGAAATACATTTAAGGATAACAGAAAGTACACAAGACATGGAATGCCGGATCAGGGGGACAGAGGGACTTCGGGGTCGTCCATGAACGGAGGTGCACATAGATTTCCACGGTATGCGTTCCATTGGCTCCAGATACTATTCCATTTTCTAGGTTTGCCCCGCGCCACATACACAGTCTTCTCTCTGAACATACACCAGTCCATATTCTCCATCCACACCAATACCGTGGGCGGGCGCTGGGAACCCCTCAACTGCGCTACATCTCTTTTGGCAATCATATTCCCCAGGGTCGCCCACTGCGTCTGGGCCACACCATAATCATTCGGCTCCCACACATTCAACAGGCACCGTCTGGCTTCAGGCAGCAGCACCACCCCCGTAACTCTACCCATCACTGCATGCACATTATTCCAGAACTGCACCACCTCCGGACACTCCCAAAGTATATCGAGGAAAGTACCAAGCATCCCACACCCACGCTTACATAACCCGTCCGAGGAATAACCCATGCGAATCAAGTGCGGACCAGTGATATATACACGATGTAAGATCTTGAGCTGAATGAAACGGAGACGGGCAGGGATCGTGTCTTCCTTAGGCGAGGATAATGCAGCTTGCCAATCCTCGTCGTCCAGCTCCAAACCATTGCCGGTCCAGATCTCCCTAAGATGCACGAACAGATCCACTCGGGTGTTGATCAACTTCTTATATATCAGTGAAATGGTACTGTCGGGGACGTGGCCGTCAAAGAGCCTATCTTCAAGGGGGGAGGACTCGGGGACGACAGTACCTGCAGGGAGAACCGAGCTCAAGGCATGGTGAATCTGTGTGTATCGGAAGAATTCCCTGTCGCTCAATTCATATTCTGTCTGTAGTGCCGCAAAGGTCTTGATTTTGCCCTTGACCCAAAGATCGCCCACACAGCTAATACCAATCATATCCCATCTTTCAAACCCTTTCGTTTTACAGAGACATCCCAACCTTTCAGAAGCATACAAGGGGGTCGCACAAGTCAATCGATCTTCCCAACCCACCGACGCATTCGCAGCATGCCACACTCGTACAGCAACCCTGGTAGGTCCAGATAACTCCTTGCCCGCCGCCTTGGAGTAGAGCGTCCTCCTGTAGTCCCCGCCCGGTAGCAAATAGTTATCCATCTCGAACGCCAGGTTAGGAGCAGGCGCATATGTCGCATGATTGATCGCACTCAGTTGCGAGGCCCAATAGTAACGCCTAAGATCCGGCAACGCTATACCCCCATCATACCAGGGAAGAGTGAGTTTAGCGAGGGAAATACGCGAACGTCCATCCCAAATTAACCGTCTCTGCAGGCTCTCAACCTCCCTAAAGTAGCTCGCCGGAATAATATCGAACGTATTCTGAAGCGCGTACAAAAACCTCGGCAGGGCCATCATTTAAAAAAGGGCTGCGCGTCCAAGCGGTGATAGCGGCAACCCGCGCCAGCACTCAACATCAAGTCTCAACCTTTGAAGGGGGGGAGCATATTATGTGCGTAGCGAGCCGCAGGGTCTAAAGTTATAAAGATCCCCAGGTACTTGAAGCCCGTCGGAGAGACCCGAATGGGGCATCTGCGAGGCAAGGGAGGGGGACCGCCCGAGAGCACGTATCCACAGGATTTAGCCCAGTTGATAACAAGGCCCGAATTTTTCCCAAACGAAGTGAGCACGTCGAACAAAACATTAAGAGATTTTCGGGGGGACGTAAGGTATAATAAAATATCATCCGCGTAAAGCGAGACGCGATCCTCAAAGTCCGGGGACAACCGGATCCCCTTAAGCGAGGGCTCCCAACGCAACCAGGCAGCCAGCGGCTCAAGGGCGAGTGTGAAAAGCAGTGGTGACAACGGGCAGCCCTGTCGCGTGCCCCTCCCGAGAACAAAAGACGCTGAGACCCGACCATTCACAACCACCTGCGCCAGCGGCTCCGCATACAAAGTTTCACCCAACCGATGAACCCGGGGCCGAATCCGAATTTCACAAGAGCGGCCCAGAGATAAGGCCACTCAAGAGTATCGAAGGCCATCGTAGCATCCAAAGAAGCCAAGATGGCCGGTTCAGGGATTGACGCCACCCTCGCGAGAACACCGTGCAGGCGCCGCGGGTTAAGCGCCGTGTTACGATGCGGGATAAAACCGGACTGATCCGGATGGACCAGGTCGCTGATAACATTCGTCAGGTGGTTAGCTAATACCTTAGCCAGAATTTTCGGTTCAGCGTTTAGAAGCGAGATCGGTCTATAAGAGGAACAGCGATCCTGTGGCTTCCCTTCCTTGTGGATCACTACAATAGTAGCGAGACGCTGGTCACGTGTAAGGGAGCCAGAGTCACGGGACTCTAGAAACATATCACGAAGATATGAAGTCAGTATGTCTGGGCACAGTTTATACAGTTCAATGGGCAGACCATTAGGGCCCAAGGCCTTGCCAGAGCGAATTGAACGAATGGCAGTAGCTACCTCATCAGCCGACAGCACCGCGTCCATCAGGTCTCTGTCAGCCGCAGACAGGCAGGGCAAAGTAATATTGCGAAGCAACAAATGAGAGTCAGCCTCCGATCTGTCAGAGACCGGAGCATACACGGTTCGAAAGTGTTCCGCAAAGCATTCAACAATCGCAGCCGGGTCAGTCACGCACACTCCATCAAGGTTCTCAATCACAGGAACTGCACGACTCGCCCTTTCTTTCTTGTCCAGCCACGCAATCAATTTACCCGCCTTATCCCCAACATCATACAGTCTGCCCTGCTGTTCCCTGCCCATGACCTTCGCAGCATCAGTAACCAGGGCCTTATAATCTAGTTGTTTGAGGCTGAGGGAATGAAGTTTGTCACGGGACACACCACGCTCCAAGTCACTCTCCAGTGCGGTTATCTCCGCCTCCAGACAAACCAACTCTTCATGCTTACTTTTCTTAGCGGTGGCGATCAAAGATAAGGCCTGCCTACGTATCACAGTCTTAAACGCCTGCCACAACGATACAGAAGATGACACAGATCCCACATTTTCTACAAAATAATGATCAAGGGATTTCACCAATTCGGAACGGGTCTTGGGATTGCGAAGAAACCAGGGGTTTATAGGTGTGACCCGTCCCTCATTACTCATGGTAGTATCCATGCTAATATATATAACACACAAATTGGGGAGGGCCTGAGGGACATTTAAAGACCTGCAAAAGGTTTTATCCCCCGTATCAAAGTATGAACAACCTAACAAACCTATGGGTCTATCATCTGATGAATTAATCAGGAATACGTATTATACCTCAGCATACCAATGTGTTGCTGAGGTATAATACGTATTCCTGATTAATTCATCAGATGATAGACCCATAGGTTTGTTAGGTTGTTCAGTATCCATGCTAAGCCAGACTGGGGAGTGGTCGGATATGCCCCGGGCGAGGTGCCTCACCTCCCCCACGGAGGAGGACAGCGCCGCCGGCAACAGAATATAGTCGAGTCTGGACAGACTGCCAAGGGCACCAGAGTGAAAGGTGTATTGCGCCTGATTCGGGTGCAGCAACCTCCAACAGTCCACCAGACCAAGTGTCTCCAGGAACCCACTTAACCAGGATTGCGACTTGGGGAGATCCCTGGCGGGGTGGTGATCTATATCACCGGAGACAACCGAATTGAAGTCTCCGCCTATCACCAAAATGCCCTCAGGGAGCCCCAGTACTACACGCCCAAGATCAGCAAAAGTCGAGGTCTGTAGACCCAGTGGAACATAGACAGTGACAAATGAGACCGTCTTCCCCTCCCATCTACCAGTGAGAGCGGCATAGCGCCCCCTATCGTCAAGAAGCACAGCATCAATTGCCAAGGGGAGGGAGGACCTGACGAGGATACCCACACCCCTAGAACCAGAGGTGAAGCCAGAATGTGCCACCAGACGATACCCTCGCCGATTCATGGCATGGCACGTGTTCCCAACCAGATGCGTTTCCTGCAACAACACAATATCGGGGGAGAGGCGCCGCAGTAGTTTCAACACCACACCCCGTTTTATCCTATCCCCCAACCCATTGACATTCCAACACATTAGTTTCAACCCACTAACCCCCATCCCAAAAAGATGAGCAGAGTCCACCCCACAAAGAACACAATGACCTAATCAAGAAGAAATACGATACGTTGCCTTGAAAGAAACCCCCAAACCCCCAAGAACCCCCCAACGAAAACCCATTACAATGCCCCCCACCCTGCACCCCTGCGTTAGACTCAAAAGCCACCCCAACTTGCAGTGTGCCTGTTGCCCCATCATTAAACTAGTCTACGAAAAGAAACCCCTGAGGAGGAAAGAGTCCCACTCCCCCCGCCACCCCCGGGTACATAGCAATAGGACACAGTAATAGAAGAAATATCGAACCCAGCCGAATAGTATGTGAATGTTCAGAAATCAGGAAACATAATATCACTCTTGTTCCGATACGCCACCCTCGGCTCCACCCGGATGCCCGGTTGAGTCAGTCTGTTTGGGGAGGGTATCCAGACAGTCACTAACTCCGTCAGGACGATCAAAAAAGAAAGTCCGGTCTTCATATTCGACACGCAGCCTGGTTGGAAAGAGCATTGCGTATTTCAGGCCCAAGTCTCTCAGCCTTCGTTTCACTCCCTGAAACCCCATCCTCTGTCTCTGAACAAGCTGCATGAAGTCCGGGTAGAAACTCACCATCGTGTTCTCGAATTTGACGGGGCCACTTACTCTCGAGGCCTGTAGGATAGTGTCTCTGTCCCTAAAATTGAAGATCCTGGCGATGATAGGTCTCGGCGTGGCGCCCGACTTCGGCTTCCCGCCTGGCACTCGATGGGCACGCTCCACAGCAAAGAATTTACTCAGGCCTGTGGGGGCCAGGTAATTCAAGACGATGTCCTCCACGAGAAGATCAGTTGCCGAGGCACCAGAGGTCTCAGGGACCCCGACAAGGCGTATGTTGTTGCGCCGGGCCCTATTTTCAAAATCCTCCAGGCGATAGACCATGAGATCGTTGGAGGAGCGCAAGCGTCCAACTTCCGTCTGAAGATCAGAGACATCGGTCATGAGGCTAGAAGTCTTCAGGTCCAGAGACTTGACCCTTTCATTGGTCTTCGACAAGTCAGCTCTGATCAAAGTAACATCAACGGCTACAGTGTCTATTTTGAGAGCGAGAGCCTCATATTGCTGACCAATGGAAGTCTGCATGTTGGCAATGGCGCCCATGACGTCCTGCAGGGTCAATTCGGCCAACGTAGTTGGATCATCAGTGGGGCCCTCAAAAGCTCGACTGGCACCACCGGGGGACCCCTTGGGTTGGGTATAGCGATCCATGACGTTGGTTTGAATCGGTCCCCCGCGTAGAGGCGTTTTAGTCTTCCGCTTCTCGTTGTCAGGCCTGGTGGTCATGTTAAATGGGGAGCCCCGAGGGGGCCCGCGAGACCTTGTGATAATGACCGCTCACCCTCAAACCACTGCAAATGACGAAGGTGGGCTAAAAGGGCAGAAGCAGCAGCTCAGCCCAACACCCAGACCCTCAGAACAGTTGGCGTATAGTCAGGTAGCAAAGTTAGGCTGGACCCGGATGGAGGAGCGAGGCAATCACGCAGTCGGAGAAGGCAGCGGCCCAGAAACGAAACCGAAAGTCAACTCAGGGCAACAGGGGAAACCCCTCAGGCCGCTGTTGTTCAATTACTACCCGGCGTCTCGGTGTGCCAGCTCCCGGTGTCGCCGTGGGGCGGGCCTCCAAAACTCCGGTCGGCGTATCTGCGGTTCCCGAAGCCTAAATGAAATTCTGAAAACAGCTTAGGTATCAGCTGAGGTTCATCTGCAAGAACCCGTGGTCAAAGTCAGGATATCTTTCAGGATAGACGCGGAGGGTAGCGAGGGACTCGGGAGCCCTGTGCTTAAGCGGCCATCCTGGATGCGCGCGTAGCTCCTCCCCGAGCCGACATTTTCAGTTTGAAAACTGTACTATGGTTTGTGTGTTGTGAATAAAAACAACACTTGCAAAAATAAGTTAATCTGTCATATTGCTTGTTTTACCTAAAAGTAATTCCGTGTAATCTCAGACCGTCTTTGACGGACAGCCGCTGCTCCTACTCCTGCTGCAGCCCTTCTAGGTGGAGGTATGTCATCATCATCAGATGTGTCAGACTCACTCAGTTCAATGTCTGTGCATTTGCGCATAGCCATGTTCTGCAGCATTGCACAGCTAGTTACAATTTTACAACAGGTTTCAGGACTGTATTGCAAGGCTCCTCCACTTTTGTGTATGCAGCGGAAACCGCTTTTTAATATGCCAAATGTGTGTTCAATGACCCCACGTGTTGACCGGTGTGCCCTGTTGTATCGTCTTTCACTTGCATTTGCAGGATTCACGTATGGCGTGAGAATGAAGTCACGCACTGCAGAGGCACTATCACCTGCATGGAAGAAAAAAACACGTAAATGTATGTTCCATTGTCAAACGAATGATGGATGGATGGATGGATGGATGTTTGTATGAGTGTGATTTAACTAGCAAGTATCTCTCTCCAAACTGTCCAGCACACAGACGTCTATGAATTCCGCTATGTCTGAAGATAAAGGAGTCATGTGTGCTGCCTGGGTACTTTGACACTATATCATTGATGATATATATTGTATTGCACACAATCTGGATGTTGAGGGAGTGGTAGCTTTTCCTATTTCGAAAAACATATTCTGTGGCTGCAGGTGGAGTGATGGCAATATGGGTTCCGTCAATGCATCCAATCACATGTGGAAAGCGTGCAATTTGATAGAAATCCAACTTGGTTTCTTGTATGGCTTGTTGGGTGTTTGAGAAGTAGGAGTGATGTTGAAGCCTGTTCAGCATTGCATCCAGGAACACATGAAAAAAGCGTGAAAGGGCACTTTGTGACACCCCACCAACCTTTGCAATGACGCTTTGAAAAGATCCTGAAGCTAAAAAGTGCAGTGAGGACAATACCTGCACATGTGTTGGAATTGCTTGTGTCCTGCGTGTTGGATGCTCCAAAAAAGGTTTCAATTCATCAATGCGATCCAAAATGGTGTGTGGATGCAGTCTGTATTTGTCATATATGTCCTCTTCAGTCTGCTGGAACAGCGTGACGCGTAATCTGAAGATTCTCTCCTGTCTCTGTCTCCTATGTGCAACTGCTTGGATATGCAGCCTCCTGGCTATCAGGTATAGTCCAGCCATTTTGGAATTCAACTCAGTGCATTGTGGGTGCCTTTTGTATATTTTTTCAAGTTACCACCTGCATTTAGTTGGTGTTAACTGCGATTTCTTAATTTGCGATTTTCAGAAATTCGCTAATTGCGATTTTTTCATACATCTTGGTGCGATTTCTTATGCTGCGATTTCTTGTTTGCGATTTTCGCAAAACTAGAAACATGCAAAATAAGGAATCGCAAATAAATTCTCAGAAAACCAGTTCTCGCAAATTAACAAATCGCAAATATTGCGATTTCTTAGTTTGCAATGAGATTTTCTTCATACATCCCATTTCCCGTTTTTCTTATCGCAAACGCTGCTATTTTGCGATTTGCAGTGTTTGCGACAAGAAAAACGCTTGATACATCTGCCCCTTTATCTCTAGAGCCTTTTTTGGAAAAATTCTACAGATCCCTCCAATTTCCGCTTATAAACACAGAGATGGAGGTTAAATTCACTGCATACATAGATGATATTTTGCTTTTTTTCTCCGGTCCTCAATGCACCTTTCCTGATTTTTTCCAGCACTTAAATGAACACTCTGTTGTCTCAAGATACAAACTCAAAATAGACACATTAAAAGTTATGTTGCTGATTAAATGTTGCTTTCAACCTTTGTTTAATGATACAGGCTTTACTTGGAATTCTGATAACATCAAATGCTTCGTTATTTTATATTCCAGTTCGGTCAGAGATAATATTCTGATTAACCTCCACGCAGTTAAGTCCAAATTATCAACTTTGTCTGACCAATAGTCTCCCCTATTTTTGATTTGGTGGGGTAGGCTAGCCACTATCAAAGTGATGATGCTGCCAATAATTAATTTCTATTAACCATGCTTACTCTCCCACATACACTTTTAAATCTCTTCATAGTTTATGGATATGGTTTTATGGAAAAAGAGGAAAGCACTTGTTTCTTAAGCGAAGTTACAACAGCCTAAAGATAATAGTTGGATTAGGTTTCCGAACCTTAAGAAGTATAGTTCTGCCTTTATCCTTAAACAGATTTTGACCTCCCTTTCAAATGATTCCTAGCACAAATTGGAACACTCTCTCATTACTCTGTTCAAGACTTGGTTTGCAAGTCACACCCTCCTAACTCATTTAACTCGCCGATACTCACTCACTGTTTCCAGAGTCACACCCTAACTTGCTCCAGCTCTGATTTAGAAAATCTTGAGTTTTTTCATATCTGGTATAACAAGCATATCAAACTAAATAACAGGGAACTCTCTTGGTATGATTGGACACCTAAAGGGATGATAATCATAGGTCAGTTGTTTCCAAAGGTACCCTCCTTGACGTTCAACATTCAATACAAATTTGAAATGTATCCCCATTATGCTTCCAGATATGAACACCTCAAGGCAACTCTTCTACATTTTTTTTCTTCATCTTCACTCCCACTTTATAAATCCAATGCTCAAACCTCTTTTTCTACCCTGAACTTTTCCTCTGAAGTAAGTGCATCCTTCATATATACGACCCTAAATAAATGCCCGGCTGATAGACCAAAGTCTAGTGTTGAATTACAATGGGAAAATTATTATCAACAGGTCTTCTCTCTACATATCTACAACATAGACATTTTTTTACAGCAGACTATTATTTACTGGTATGTCTCTTTACAGGTTCAAACTTCCAAAGGATAATAAATGTTGGTCTTGCCTAAAGGAAACTGGTGGTGACTTTCTTCATGTTTTTTGAATGGCCCCATATGATTGTACTTCGGTTACACGTTTTGGATAAGATAACTGACATTTGTTTTAGTAACATACCTTTTGATAAATTACAGATTTTTTATGTGGTTCATCTTCTATATGGCACTTTCAAGTTATGGTTGGAAAACTTTTGACTTATTGCTTTTGCATTGCAAATCATGACGTCTAACCGGAACGACACAACCAACATTTTTTTGTCTCATGGTGGAATATGATATATCATCGTCATAGACTGGATAGAGCTAACACTAGAAACACACGCATGCAGATTAAGCAAGACCTACTATGGATACACCTCACATCCTTCCTATCCAGACAATGGTTACCTCGTCAGCTACCACTACTACTTTTGAACAGCTACAATTATTTTTGAAGGTTCACTAGGTTGCTGTGGGTATCATCATCTTATCATCACATTCATACATTTATGCTGCTAATTTCTACCATGTCTTCCTTTTTTCCTCCTTTGTTCCTATCTTTTTCTTTTCTTTTTTCATTATTTGGATTATTTAAAATTCTTAAAATGCTAATTGTCCGATATAATTTATTCTAGTAATATATATGTACTTGGTGGCATGGTGTATACTTTGTGATCAATTCATAATCTTTTTGCCATCTGTAAGTATTTTTATATGCTTGGATCAATATATAACACTTTCTATTATGTGATTCTCTTCAATAAAGCATTTTCAAACTTTAAAAAAAACTACTTAAGTGAGTGCCACAGTACTTGCTGAAGGCCCACTAGTAGCATTTAATTTACTGGTCCAGGGTGCAGGTAGTACCTCTTTACTAGGGACTTAGAAGTAAATTAGATGTGCCAATTGGGTGTAAGGCAATGTTCCCATGTTTGAGAGAGCACTAGCACTTTAGCACTGGTTAACAGTGGTAAAGAAGTTTACAGAGTTCCAAGACCAACAAAAACGAATCCAGCAAAACAGGAGGCGCAAAGGCAAAATGTTTGGGGGAAGCACACCCTATAGCTGACTGGTCTAACAGTTACAAACAGTACAGACTGCAAAGGCCCCAGGGTACAGCTGCAGAATAAAAAACTCACCTTAACAGGAAAAAGCAATATAAGCTTGATATTCATTTCAAACTGGACCTCAGAGCTCCAGTAAATGTAAATGTGTTGTATTTGTAAAGCGCACGACTGCCCACGCGCTGGGGCATCCCGGCGCTGCACTCACACCGCTGTGGAACCCTTCCTGGCTTTTCCATGTGAAATGTCCACTCCTGGGAACCCCCAAGGTGAAGCCAGGCATCCAAGCGCTGCTGTGGCCGTTGTGGAGATTAAGCAAGCTATTGCCCAGAGTCACAGAGTGGGACCCATGATTAGACTAGGCACTGAGGCGATTATTATCAGGTCCGGGGAGATTGAGACCAAGAGCCGCCTAGGTGGGAATTGAATCCTGGTCCCGGGCCAGACCTCTGCATCAGGGTCTGCCGCTCTAACCATTGAGCCACGCTTCTCCACAGTACCCCTGCTCACTTTAGCCAATTACCAAAGTGAAAGAGGGATGACATACTAAATGTTTCACTGAATGAAACTGATCCAGTGGAACCAAGCAAAGGTATTACTTGTGCTGTTCAGCTTGCGTGATTGCATATGCACTTTGACTAACTGTTCAATTTACTCATAAACACAAAACTGTTGTATTAATCAGCCAAATAAATATCATAAAAACACAGCATTCTCACAAAATAGTCTTAAAAAAGCAATAAAACCATTCCTGGGCATTTGTAAAATACTTGGGGTCAGATGTACGACGGCTTTACTCGCTAATCAATTAGCACCTCGCAAAATAAGTTTTGCGACTCACTATTAGGAAGAGGCGTCCCTTTCCTAATAGCGACTCATGAGGCATGTATGATTGTTTTGCAACTGCAATTGCGATCTCAAAACACTCGCAAATTACCACCTACTTCAAGTAGGTGGTATTGCAATCGCAAATGGGAATGGGTCCCCAGGGGACCCCTTCCCCATTGCAAATGCAAGCGAATATTTGTTTTAAGGGCAGGAAGTGGTCCCATAAATAATAATGTAGCCATTGTGTTTTCGGACACATCCGATCCATCTAAATCTATTACAAAGAGGGAGTGGGAGGAGCAAGATAAATGAGTGCCCTGTAACTACTCAAAAAAATCTGGAAAACTCAGTACCCCGTGGGAGGCAAAAAAAACAACATCATCATATTGTTGCCCCTATTCAATTTGTTTACAAACAGGGCTCCTGGAGCAAGAGACACAGATTTTCATTTTATTGGAAATTTCTTGCCTCAGTTAAATCTCTACTTTGAAGTCAAGCGGGTATTCAAAAATGTCGAAAGGCACGTGTTTTAAATATGTTTCCGAATACAAATATGTGATCGTCTCAAATGTGTGATAGTCTATTTATGCTGAAAGTAGGAATAGAAGATCGAGCAATTATATGAGATTAATTTATGTTAATAATTGTTGAAGTATTTGTATCCATGAAGTTGGATGGATAGCATATTTTTATTTTATTTTATCTTTTTCGGTTAAAACCGTTACTTCGTATGACATAAGAATGTCTATTATGTTATTGATGTATGAATGTCATGGTCCTGATGAAAGTGGAGGTGCTAGGTGAAGATGTCCACCAAACATGCATGGGCGCCCTTCAAATGACCTCTGTTACTTGATTTCAAAGAAAAGTATTTAGATAATTTTTAATTGTGATTGTGGAGCTAGCTTTAATTTTCTTAAATGGTGGCATAGAAATAAAATCAAGATGTGTTAAATGAAAGTATTTCTTTTTGAGATATTGATTTGTTTGAGAGTTGGCATTGTCCACTGGGCCACCGCCATTTCTCCCCAACTAAGGGGCATATTATCAAGGACTGGCGATACATTATCGCCGCTTTTATGGGCAGGGAACTGCCGATAAAGCGGCGATAATGGCCTTGATAATATGTTCTATGAATTCCAATCGAAGCCCAATGTTAGATGTGAACACATCTAACATGGGCTTCGATTGGAATTCATAGAGCATATTATCAAGGCCATTATTGCCGCTTTATCGGCAGTTTCCTGCCGATAAAAGCGGCGATAATGTATCGCCTGTCCTTGACAATATGCCCCTAACTTTTTTAAAGTTGAAGAGGTTCGTCGGAAATACTATGGCACCTAAAAGAGGGACTGTGGATGAGATAAATACTGGCACAACATGAAAGAAAGTAACAATGAAAATCTGGACCAAAACAGACAGAAAGGGAAACTGATGATGGAACATCTGACTGCAACGGAGGAGCAGGTGACTGCTGTCTTTGGGCTGGAATTCTTCAGTAAACTTCAAGAACAGGATACAGATCACCTTGAGGAAGAAATTCAACACATACCTAAGTGTAACTGGGACCCTTCATAGTACATACGTGTAACTGATCTCCAGTTTCTGCCCAACTGCATAATCTCCCACACGTAGAACCTGTTATCTCCAGTCTTTCTATCTAGCTCGTGAACTAAGCCCATATCACAGATAAGGCAAGAAAGTCAAGTTACCTCGCATAATGTGACTGTCAAGTAAGTGCTATGCATGTAGATGTTAGTGTGAGGAACACAGCAGAGCTAGGGCTGTTTGTGCAGCAATAAAAATGTGTAGAATGTTTCAGAGCGTGAAGAGTCCTCTCACACATCAACATGATGGAGCCATACATTGCACCAGAACATATACAAAGCCACTGCATTTGTCACGCCAACCCTTGCACTGCAAACTGAAGAGCCCAGCAAAATGCCCTAATCATATACATGCATGTAACAGGTTGCGGAATACTGACTGTTGCTAAATTAAACCTGTTCATGAGTGTCATTTATGCCTCCCAAAATCGAGGACGCCTCGTATATTTATTTCACTAATCATGATGTAACAGCGCTTCATGATGTCCAATGTTTCCCCTCTGTCTAGGTTGAACTACTCCAGCAGGCCATGTGACACTGCCTCAAAATGTCTGCATGACACAGACCACACTTGTAGCATGCAGGAGTGATGTCCCACCATGTTGTTGCTTGATGACATTTCTGACACACCACAGCTCACACGGAAGCATGGATTACAAGAATGGCAGCATACTAGAGCCTCGTCTTTAAGACCTCAGATGCAGCCACCAGAGTTAAGGCTGCCATGGTGTCTCCTGACAATGATGGGCACAATGTGCATGCTTCTAATAGGATAACAGAGCGTCAGACCCATTCTGCCATGGTTGTAGGTGATGAACTAGACGTCTTTCCGGACAGAACACCAACATTTAAATAACTGCATGGTTAAGTTGTTGCAAGGATCCCGCTGCTACACAGAACTGTGCACGGAGACCCAGGACATCAGTGAATTGTGGCGTACCAGAAACTCACCTCAGTACCTAGAAAACCCCAACCAGCTAGCATCAGTGTCACATTTGCTCTTCGTCCTATAGCAAAGTAACCAATGATTAGACAACCTAGAACATGCAACTTAGGACCAACTCAGGAATGGTGGGAAGGGAGAACACTCTTTCGTTATACTCTCATACAAGTCCACAACAGGAGTAAATAAGAGACACGGGTATGGTTAGAATATGTATTTTAATGATGTGCTCTCAGGTGCGGTATCTTTGCCAACATAAGCAGACATATGATTAAAAATAATATGATCAGCGTTGTTACAATTCCATAAAATACAAATATAATATGAGAAATCATATTACAATAATGGTGAAAACAGGTCTTATAGTGCCTAGTTATAACACCCTCCCTATCTGGGAACTATATATTATAAACTAAACAAGGTCTCTTAGACTTGTATGGGGGACCCCATTACCTCTAAGCTCAGCAAGAGTGAATCACATCAGGATCAGCAAAAGCTCCCTGCATCCCTGGAAACGGAAAATCTTCCAAGTGTCTGAAATCATGGCGACTGTGTAATAATAAAGGGGCCAGAATCTCAGTTGGCTCGCAGCTGCCATTTGTTGTGTCAAAGAAAGTGTTAGCTGATCAGTCCGAACAGCAGCTACCATGTTATGATAACCTTGACCGCCTCAGCACTCACTGTGCAGACTAGAGTCACGATGTAAGTCTAGGGATGTCGAAAACAAGCCTTTTCTCATCTGAAGACATTCACACAGCCTAACTTACAAAAATAACTATATGCAGTGTTGTGTGCAAAAGCAGGAAAAGGTAAAATGGCGTTTAAACTTCTAATAAGCCATGCTAGCATAACGTGCGCAAACCAGGCATAGTCCACACCACAAAGTCACTTGGAGAGCTATCCAGTGAGGTGAATAGGTCACTAATGGCAATAGGATGGGAAATAAATAATTTATCAAGAGCTAGCTAGTGGTTTGCACTAGAAAAGATAACATCCTTGCTCAAATGACCACTCTCCCTTTCTGGTTCTCGGCTTTGCTCTTGAGTACAAGCAGGGCTTGATCACTGAACTACTGTGGGTAAGATGTGAGTTACTGAGATGATACTGTATCAAGCAAGTTGCAGGTATAATAGTGGTAAGTGTACAATGGTAGTCATTCAATCAATCAAATGACTTTATTCGGTTTTCAGATGTAGAACCATAAGAGTTTACCATATATAAAAACAGAAATAAATAAAATGTCATAAAAACATTACACAGTTCATTACATACAGAAACCGATGCATTGATAAAGTACAGTGCAAAATACTTGGTCCCCTGTGGTCAAAGATTCAGATAAACCAAAATTTAAAGAGCGCTCAGGATCCTTTCTATTGGAAAGTAGTATCTGCTTCTTATGGTTACCCCCTCTTTTTTGCTGATCTCACACTGTTTTTGTCCTAGTCTGACTGGGATCCTGCAATCCAGGACCCCAGTCTATCAGCTTTCTCCCTTTAATTACAACGCATATACTTTAGGTACACTCCAGATTGGATTCTGGGGTACCCTTGACAGTCCCTAGTATATGGTACACCAGGTACCCAAGGCATAGGTACCCCAGAGGCCTCCAATGGGCTGCAGCATGTATTATGCCACCCATGAGAGGCCATCCAAATTGACACGACAGGCCTGCTACTGCAGGCTGTGTAAGATGGTGCTTGCACCACTTACTGAGGAATAGGTTCACTATAGCTCTCTAAATCACTACACTTAAATACCTATCAGTCACCCCTATGTCAGGCCTTAACAATCCTGAAGGCAGGGTGCTTGGTTTTACGTGGGAGGGTGCCCCTGCATGAGCAGAGCCCCTCTGCAGCCTTCAGGGACCATTATCCGGGGTTGTCTGTGATACAAACACAAGGAGATGATGGACGGAGTGCCGCAACTTTCCAGACACTCATCCCCAGTCGCAGTTCTAGGTTGAATCCATCATCGTTCTTTAGCTCACTTTGTGACAACATTCCATATATGCAAATCAGTCTAGACTCTTTGCCTCATGGGAACAGTCCCACCCAAACTTCAAAGCCATGTCTTCCTTGGACCGCAAACAAGCATCCTGGGACCAGTTTCGGGCCTACAGCCCTCATCAGCCAGGATAGCTTGAATCCAGTGGCAAAGTGAGTAAGGGACCCACGTCTGGGCATACCCTGTTAACTTAAGGCGAACAAAGCAAACACAAGGAGATGATGGACGGAGTGCTGCAACTTTTCAGACACTCATCCCCGATCACAGATATTGCTTAAATCCATCATCGTTCTTTAGCTCACTTAGCCACCCCAGTTCAGACACAGCTATATGCAAATCAGTCTTGACCCTGTGCCTCACAGGAACAGTCCAGCCCAAACTGCCAAACCATGTTCTCACTGGACAGAGAGAGAGAGAGAGAGAATAAATTTGTTAAGCGCGGTTGCTGCCCAGGGGCGTCCAAGCGCTAAATGAGACAAGATGTGACGGAGCACAGGAGTTAGAGCTCGGAGGATTTAGCAAATAGCAGTGTCTTCAGTTTTTTCCGAAAAGAGAGCAGGTCTGGGTTGGAGCGAAGTGAGAGGGGGAGAGTATTCCAGAGCTTAGCGGTGTTCAGTGAGAACAGCCTGCCCCCAGACCTGGCTCTCTTCACTCTGGGAACAACTGCCAGGAAAGCCTCAGAAGAACGAAGGTTCCTGTTTGGGTAGTAGGGAATGACAAGATCGTTGTTGATAGCGGGTCCCGTCTTCCAGAAGGCCCGGTGCGCAATACATAGCGCCTTAAATGCCACTCTGTGTTTTATTGGCAACCAGTGGAGACTTTTCAGTCCAGGTCTAGCTGACTGGGTTCGTGGGATCTGCAGAAGTGTGCGTGCGGCGCAGTTTTGCACCACCTGCAGCTTCCGTAGCGTCATCTCGGGTGCCCCTACATATAGGGCATTGTTTGAGTCCAGGCGAGACTGGATGAGGCCTTGAACTGCCACCTTCTTGGCTTCTAGAGGCAGAAGAGGGAGGACTTTCCTCAAGGTTCTGAGTATGCCAAAGCATGTGGCGGACAGCTTGGTGGCCTGGGTGGAGAAGGAAAGATTCTTATCCAGCCACACACCTAGGCTTTTGACGCTTTCCTTGGGGATGGGGGGAGCGCCCAGAGCTTGGGGCCACAGGGATATGAAAGGTACAGGCGGGGCTGGGCCTAGGAGCATGAGCTCTGTTTTTGCTCCGTTCAATTTGAGAGAGGAGTTGGTCATCCACTCATTGACGTCCTCTAGGCAGTTCAGCAAACCTCTCGGGGATTGCCTGATGTTCTCTTGGGTCAATGAAACCACTAACTGAGTATCGTCGGCGTACGACACGATTTTAATGCCGTACGGTTCGACGATCCCAGCCAGCGGTTTCATGTAGACGTTGAATAACACAGGGCTCAAAGAGGAGCCCTGTGGTACTCCGCAACTAAGAGGTTTGCTGGTAGACACTGTGTCGCCATCGAAGATCTGAAAAGACCTATCGGACAGGAAAGAGTCGAACCACCTTAAAGCGTCGCCTGAGACTCCGATTTCCAGGAGACGGTTCAGCAGGATGGCATGGCTGACCGTGTCGAAGGCGGCGCTTAGATCAAGGAGGATCACTGCCACTGATCCTCCTTGATCCAGAACCCTTCGAGACTCTTCGGCGACCGCTAATAAGGCGGTTTCGGTGCCGTGCTTCGGTCTGAAGCCTGTCTGGGACGTATCCAGTAGGGAGTGGTTTTCAATATACTGGACCAGCTGGACATTTATGTATTTCTCCAGCACCTTGCTAGCCCAAGGGAAGAGTGAAATAGGGCGGTAATTGGAGTGGTCATTGGGGTCCAGGTTGGGTTTCTTCAACAGCGCCCGCACCATGGCATGCTTCCAAGCTGTAGGGACTGTGCCTGCCGATATGGACGCGTTTAGAAGCTCCAGGATTACAGGTAGGGTGGCTTCGTGTGCCTGCAACAGAACTTCAGGTGGGGCTGGATCGCGTGGGGAACCCGACTTGACTTGGCGTGCTATTTTGCCAAGAGTGTCAAGGTCCAGAGGGGGGAAGTGCTCCAGGGTTGGCTGGTCTGGGGAGGGCGGGGTTCTTGAATGGGGAAGATCAGTTGGCTCCGGGGGTGTGATTGCTGTTGGAAAGGTGGAATACATTTTCAGGACTTTATTGTGGAAGAATTCCACAAGCTCATTGCATTGGTCCTGAGTTTTAATCTGAGGGGGGGCATTAGTGACACTGGTACATTGTTTAATTATTTTAAAAATTTCCTTGGGCCTTGATTTGGCCTCCAGGATTTTGTCAGAGTAGTAGGTGGCCTGGGCCATCCTAACTCCTTCCCTGTAAATTTTGATCGCCTCTTTGTAGGATGCCTTTTTTTCCGGGAGAAAGTCTAGTCGCCAGGCTCTCTCTCGTTGCCTACAGCGGCGTTTTAGCTCTCTTAGAGAGTCAGAGAACCAGGGCGCTGATTTCTGCATTCTCTTGGAGGAAGATCTGCGGAGAGGGAGAATCATGTTTAATGAATTCATGATCCAGCCTACATAGTTCCCATTTGCCACACTGGGGTCTGGGCAGGGGGGCGGGCGGGTCGAGTTCAGGTTGTGTATCCAGGATTCCAAGGGGAGTCCTGTCCAGTTCCTCCTGGTTGTGACCTGGGGGGGCAGCTGGGGGACCTTGTGCGTAGCCCAGGTAAAAGGGATCAAAAAATGATCCGACCATGGGAGGGGGACAGGAAGGTCAACAGTCAGATCACTGCAGTTGGTGAAGATGGGATCGAGCAAGTTACCCTTCTCATGGGTCGGGGCTGTAACCAACTGAGACAGTTGAAGAGCTCCAAGGTCGTCTATTAGCTCCTTAGCAGTGTGGTCTGAAGGGGAGTTGAAATGAAGATTAAGGTCCCCTAAGACCGTGTAATTAGCAGAGGATAGAATTCTTTTCGCTATGATCTCTGGAAGTGACCTATGGAACAGTTTTGATGGTTCAGGGGGGCGGTAAATCAAGGTGCCGGAGAAAGAGCTGTTAGCGTTGAACTCTATACAGAATTCTATACTCTCGCACTCGGGGATAATTTCTGCTGTGGTACGGCAGCGGTACTGGTCCGTTAGTATGATAGCCAGTCCTCCACCTCTCCCTACCGGTCTGTCCAGTCGAAAGATATGGTAGCCAGTGGGTAGGGCTAAAACTATGTCAGGATCGGATTGGGCAGTGAGCCAAGTCTCTGTTAGAAATATCACATCTGGTTTGCGCTCTTCGAGCAGCAAGGCAATTTGTGTGCCATGCTTTGGCAGTGATCGGCAGTTTAGCGCATACATGCAATATTTCTGTGCCGAAGGGCACGGGGAGGTATTGCGGAGGGAGTGGTTGCAATCCGGACATCGGGGAGGGAGGTCCATAGGTGCATAGATACGGGTGCACTGGCCAGTGGCTCTGCTTCCTATGCTGTGTAAGGCTGCTGCGCTGTAGGGCGCAGGCATCTAGGGACCGTTTTCTGGGAAACGCCCTTCACCAGCCAGGCTAGCTTGAATCCAGTGGCAAAGTGAGCAAGGGACCCAGGTCTGGGCATAACCTGCCAATTTAGGGAAAACAATGTAAACAGAAGGAGATGATGGACGGAGCACTGACACTTTTCAGACACTCAAATCCATTCACATATCAGGGTTGAATCGATCACCATTCTTTAGCTCACTTCGACACCTCAGTTCAGACCCAGCTATATGCAAATCAGTCTTGACCATGTGCCTCATGGGAACAGTCCAGCCCGAACTGCCAAGCCAGGTCTTCCCTGTACCGGAAACAAGCATCCTGGGACTAGTTTCTGGGTAACACCCATTCATCAGTCAAGTACTTCGACTGTCTGCACAACGTTGGACGACTGAAGAATCTCCCTTGGAGAAAAGGAGTTACTCCCCTGCAAAAGCAGGCACCTAAATGCATCTACCCAGTTTGCTTCTCCTGATCTCCTGAAGACTCAGAAGATTTCAGAAACACAGGAGGTGGGTTCCCGAAGGTCCCTGAGGTTGATCTACCCTCTCAGCAATTCCAGTATCCCTCGCGGAGACCGTGCAACCCGAACCCCTGTGCACTGCGTACATTTTCAGTTGCATATGCTTAATGACAATTCCTGAGCCTGTGCTTTCGACTCCCTGTAGTCCCAACCCATGCAGTATTTGCACCAAAGATTTCTTCCCTCCACTCTCCGAGTGTCCTGTGGGCTGGTCCTTTGCAGACTTGCTTGAGGTCCGTTGACCAGTGGGTCCTAGCGAGGATCACCTTGTTAATTCTTGGGCTTACCTGGTTGCACCAGATGTGCCCTGACTCTCCATAGCTTAGAGAGTCCCCTGGACCTTGCTGGTCCACACCATAACCTGTTTTCTCTGACCGCATGGGTTGCAGTTCCCAAGGCTTGCTGCTGCTCCAGCCGGTCATCGACCCTTCAGCTCTCGACATCCTTCATGGGACAGCTCACCTCTGGATTCTGGCTATCCTAGACATCTCCTGGTCGCAGTAAATGCAGAGTCAAGCAACCCTTCTTCTCACTTGAAGCACCTGACATCGGTGGGCATTCAACTACCGAGCCCCTGGTCACCTGAAGTGACCCAGACTCTGTCCCCTCTGCTTTCAGCTTCCTCTCACCTTGAATCCAGGCTTGGATTCCACTGGACACTCTTCACCTTCCTGGCAGCAGTACTTCTTTGCAGTTCTCCAATGAAAAAAACAAAGGTTTCCGACACCACTTGACACCTATGCACCCAGCTCCTCTGGGATAGGTAACACTGGTGCCTCAGTACTCCGTACTGGTGGGTTGGCCGTAGAACCTCCTAAGTTCCGAAGGATTTGCTTGAAGTCCTCTTAGAAGTGTGCTTAACTTGTTAATTTCCAACCACAACATTCCTATAGAGCTGTTCCCTCACTGCACCCATCCTCCGTGGGCTCCCTGTGTCACTCCTTGGGGTGGTTCCTTGGGGTCCCAGCGATTCTACGCACTCTAGGCACTGTGTCTATTGAAGTCGTCATTGTTTTACCATTTTTTAGTATTTGGTTCGGTCTCCCCCTTGAGCCTGCTGTGTATCATGCTATTTACGAACGTTGTATTGATTCAGTGTTGTGTCCTTTATGCCCTAGTCTCACATCGATACTAGTAGAGAGTGTTATATTAATAAATACATATGTTTATATAAACACTGTGTGGTTCTCTTTCATTTAGTCATTTCGGTGGTGATAATCTGGTAAAACAAGCTGCTTTACATTTCTTCAAGATTAAGCCTGAATGCTGCTCTCCATAGCTACCACTATGATAGCTTTCAATAAGGTTATGCTTGACCTCATACATCATAAGGGTTGTGTGTACTTGTACAAAGTGCCCACTTTAATTAGTGAACAGCTTATACCAACCCACCTGCTCACATTGGTGTGCAGCGGTTGGGATTCAAGCTTGCTATTGTTTGACCAGACAAATCTCATTGAATGATTACCTATAAACCACTAAGTATTAGGTACATATAATACAATCAAGATTAGAATAAAGTAAGTTCTACTGAACTTGGAGTTGGGTAAGTTAAGGGTCCAGCCTGCCCTTTCTCCAACTCAAGAGAGTTTAATCTCCACTAGGTTAGGTAGGTGCCTACACCACATAACACTAGTATGTATTCTAGAGAAGAGCCCAGTGGCTCTCTGCCAACTAGGTACAATGGTATTCCATTTTTAGAATTGAAAGCCATGTGTGTGTCTAGGAAGTTGAGGACAGGGAAAGTCCCAACCCTCAACGCTTCATAGAGATATTGCTGCTAGATAGTTAGTATAGTATAGTCGGGGTTTATGAAGCACCTGGTTACACCAGCTGGTGTGTCCCCGCGCTCTTTCAATTCCAACTGATAACTTCAAGGGCCATTTGCATGCAGTTTATGTTGCCTTCAGTCTAACTGTGTAAACAACCGTGTTTTTAATCTCTTGTGAAAGATTGTATGTCATTGTTCCGCTCTAAGAGATATAGCAAGCTCGTTCCAGCTCCTTGCTGTCAAATATCTGAATGAGCGTGCACCCATGCATGCTCTTCTAATCTTAGGAACATCTACTTGGTGTGTCTCGGTTGATCTTAACTGTCGTACCGTTTTATATGGTAGGAGTAGGTGTGCAGGTAGGCAGGACCTTTCCCCTGCAAAATACGATGGCCAAAACACAGTGCCTTAAATCTTATCCGCCTATGGACAGGCATCCAATGCAGTGTTTTTAGTGCATTTTTAGATGGTGCCTTTCTCGGTAAGTTCAGGGCCAAACGGGCGGCTGCATTCTGTATGGATGCAACTTCTGAAGACCCTTTTTTTGCTGCACCCAGAAGCAGCACATTCCCATAGTCCATTCTTGATGAAACGAGTGCATGGATTAGGGTTTTTCTGGCAGTCATAGGAAGGATGTCCAGGGTTTTCCTTATAATTTTCATAAACCTGAAGCCTTTTCCTCTCGTTTTATTAATTTGGGCCTCAAAATACAGTTTCATGTCCATTCATACTCCCAGGTTTTTCACCTCTGTCTTGGGGTTGGGAGTAGGTCCTAGCATAGTTGGCCACCATAAAGGTGACCATATAGATGGGGAGTTCCTCACTACTAGCACCTCTGTCTTACTGCCATTCAGGCTCAGAGAATTATCTGACATCCATCCTGCCAGAGCTTTCAGGCAGGCTGCAAAGCTATTTGCTGGCTGGGGTGAGTCAGGCGGCAGAGTTACCACTAACTGAGTATCATCTGCGTACGACACAATTGAAACTCCATGTTTTTCTACTATGTCTGCCAGGGGTGCGAAATATAGATTAAAAAGAGTTGGGCTCAATATAGAGCCCTGCGGCACCCCCTGTGCCAGATTAATGGGTTTAGATGTGTACGCAGATTGTATCACCTGAAAGCTGCTGTCCTGCAGAAAGGATAACATCCAGTCCATCCCAGTCCCGGTCACACCCCCTCTCCTTAGGCGATGTATGAGCAGCTTGTGTGGCACCGTATCAAATGCTGCACTCAGGTCTAATAAGACCAGCGCAGTTGTCAGCCCTTCCTCTACTCTCTTCCATATTGTTTCAGTAGCAAAAAGCAAAGCTGTATCAGATGAGTAAATTGGCCTAAAGCCAGATTGTGTGGGATGTAGTAGATTATTCTCCTTTATATGCTGTTCAAGCTGTTTATTACCCACTTTTTCAGCTATTTTTGAGAAGTATGGTAGCAGTGAGACTGGTCATAGGTTTGTTAATACGTTCCCATCTGCTATGGGTTTTTTCTTAATTGGACAAACCATTGCTCGTTTCCATCTATCAGGCAGCTGGCCTTCCCGAAAGGGGGTGTCTAGCAGTTGTTGAATATAGGGGAGTATTACTACTAACCCTATGCCAATCACCTTGGGAGTAGCTGGATCAGTAGGGGAGCCTGATCTTATACTATGTGCTATTTTTTTCAAATCTTCTAGAGGGGGGGTATAGAAATTGTTGGATACTGTCTTTGCCCCAATCTTGTATTTGCTCTTTATGTTGTATACGGCCATTCCGAGCGTCATCAGTGAAGGAATCATAGATCTTGGACCCTTTTTTAGCACAAAACTCCACAATATCATTGCATGCCTCTACTGAGCCTAAGACTGGGGTTATTGTTCTCTTAAATGACGATATCTCTTTAAAAATTCTAAATAGTTCCTTTGATGGATTGTCTGCTATCTTGATTCTTTCAGAGTAATAGATCACACAAGCTTTCTTTATAAGTGAATGATATTGTCTAAGCTTGATTTTATGCATCATTTTCTCTGAGTCTGAGAAGCATTCTCTCCATTTTCGTTCATGCTTTTTGCATGCCTTTCTGGCCAACCGTAGAGTCTCATTGCACCAAGGCGCACTCTTTGTCTGCCTCTGTGGAGTATTGTTGGTCCATGGCGTGTCCACATTTATTGCGTCTATAATCCATTTATCGTCCCCATGGCTTGCTTCATTACTGTTGTTTCCCATTATATGATGGTTTGCTAATAAGGCCTGGGTACATTTGCTCTTATTGAATTTAGCCCATTTCCTACGCCTGTTGTAGGTCAAAAAACCTTTTTTGGTTGGTGGTCTTAATATCGGGATAGAGAACGTCACCAGATAGTTGTCTGACGATGGCACAGCCGTCGGATGTTCTACCAATAACCCTTTGCAATTAGAGAAAATGGGGTCTAGTAGGAGTCCTAATTGATGAGTCGCATGTGTAGACTTCAATTCTAATTGGAGCTACGCCATCTCCTGTCGTAAAGATTGTGCTTCTTTAAACATTTTATCATCAAAATGTAGATTTAAGTCTCCCAAAACAATCAGGTTACTATGTTACAGTGCTGGTTGGATTACATTTTCCAAAAGGCTCATGTTAAAATCTGTAAATGTCCCTGGGGGTCTATAAATCAAATAATCATTTATAGTGTGTTTATCATAAGGTGTTATTGTAAATACCGCCGCTTCACATTCTCCTATGTTTGTCTCCATCAGTGTACAGCTAAGTGTCAGTTTGTGAATTATAGCTATACCTCCTCCTTTCTTCTTAGTACGGTCCACTCTAAGGATTCCATAATCAGGAGGAAGCGCTTTTAAGATGTCAGGCGCAGAAGATTCCTGTAGCCAAGTTTCAGTAAGAACAAGACATCTGGATCTTTCTCCAAAATACATTCATGTATTTCAGTTTTATGTCTACATAATGATCTACAATTAATGAGGAGGCATCTCAAAGTATGGGCTGATTGTTTGGTAGTCTGTTCAATAATAGGATTTAATTTGAATGGGCAGTGTGCATATTTCCTTGATGCTTGCTCTATGTCGAGATTGTGTCTACAGTTTGGCATTGACTTTGGTTCCAGTTGTCTAAGTTGCTCACTGGAGTAACTGATCCTACTTCCTAGAAAAAAATGGGCAGCGTTTTTGGCCCCTGGCTCTGGTTGGTCGCGGACGGGTGCAGAAGGGCTTGTCTTTGACGCGCCGGTGGTGCGCCTACTGCGCGTGTCCGATGCTCGTCCTTGCTGTCATCTGCTTTTGTATGCGCGATAGTCGTGCCACTAGACCACTCCCTTCAGCGGAAGTGTGTCAAACAGCCTCCAGCCCCGCCCTCTGCACAATCGCCCCTCTCAGCCGCGGCGGACCAGGATGTATGGGCAAAGGACAGGCTTGATATACTAATCAGGCAAGAGCAAGGATTAGAGTACATTTTAAAACTAAACAATTGGTATTTGTTCCTCAAATGTTTCAATTCGGCACATTAAAAACATTAAAGCAATTTAAAAAGCACACAACTAAATCTGTAAGTTTCAGTTTATAGCATCGCTACCGCAGCCTTATTACCTGCTGCTATCTCTCGCGCCCCCATTCTGTTCCTGCTTTTGTATGCGCGATAGTTGCGCCACTAGACCACTCCCTTCAGCGAAAGCATGTCAAACAGCCTCCAGCCCCGCCCTCCGCACAATCGGCACTCTCTGCCACTGCGGACCAGGATGTATCGGGCAAAGAACAGGCTTGGTACACTAATCAGGCAAGAGCAAGGATTAGCGTACATTTTAAAACTAAACAATTGTTATTTGTTCCTCAAATGTTTCAATTCGGTGCAATGAAAACATTGAAGCAATTTAAAAAGCACACAGCTAAATCTGTAAGTTCCAGTTTGTAGTGTCGCTACCGCAGCCTTATTACCTGCTGCTAGATGACCTCAGAAAAACTCTAGGGTCTGATGTGGTAGGTTGGGTGGGTGGGGTACGGAATGAGGACAGGCTAGGAGGTCTCACCTTCTTTGACCTAGAATCGGGCCCCATATCATACTTGAGCAAAAGGGAGAGATAACCTACTTGGTGGACCTTGGAACTCCCAGGAGCCCCCACAGGGTGCTCAATGTGAACAGGGTCAAGCCATATGTGGACAGGGCAGACATGGGCTTGCTCATGACTACTGATGAGGGACAGGAGGAAGAGAGTGATCCACTCCCTGATCTCCTCTCACAGAACCCTGATGATGGTTCAGTTGATGGAGTAGCCTTGGCAGGCAGCCTCACTGAACAGCAACAGACTGATTGCAGGAAGGTCCTCAATCAATACAGACATATGTTTTCACTGACTCCAAGTCAAATTACCTGGTGTACACATGAGATGGACACAGGTGACAGTCTGCCTGTTAAAAATAAGATTTACAGGCAACCTGATCATGTCAGGGACTGTATCAGGACTGAAGTCTAGAAAATGTTGGAACTGGGAGTGATTGAGCCCTCAGATATCCATTGCACTAGTCCAGTAGTCTTAGTACAAAAACCTCACACCCAGGGAGGTAAGAGAGAGATAAGGTTCTGTGTCGACTACAGGGGACTCAATGCAGTCACTAGGACCGATGCTCATCCAATTCCAAGGGCAGATGAACTTATTGATACTTTGGCCTCAGCCAAGTTCTTAAGTACATTTGACCTGACAGCTGGTTACTGGCAAATCAGATTAGCTGAGGATGCAAAACCAAAAACAGCATTTTCAACCCCTAGTGGGTACTACCAATTTGTGGTGATGCCTTTGGCTTGAAGAATGCACCTGCCACATTTCAAAGGCTGGTAAATAAAGTTCTCACAGGTCTGGAGGCATATATTGCTGCTTATCTAGAGGATATTGCTGTCTTTAGCTCCACCTGATGGATCACCTGGTCAACCTGAGAAATGTTTCGGAGGCCCTGCAGAAGGCAGGCCGCACTATCAAGGTCACCAAGTCCCAGATAGGGCAGAGTAAGGTTGTATACATAGGCCACCTTGTAGGTGGAGGACAGGTTCAACCATTGCAGAGCAAAATCCAAACTATCATGGATTGGGTTGATCCTACTACCTAGACTCAGGTCAGAGCTTTCTTGGGCCTGACTGGGTACTACAGGAGGTTTGTCAAAGGTTATGGCTCCAAAGGGACCTCTTTGAATGATCTAACTTCCATAGGAATGCCTAAGAAAGTTCAGTGGACAGTTAGCTGTCAAAAGGCATTTGATGACCTGAAGCAGGTCATGCGCACAGCTCCCATTCTGCAAAGTCCTGACTATTCCAAATAATTCATTGTTCAAACAGATGCATCTGAGTTGGCGTAGGGGCTGTGTTATCACAACTGAATGAAGATGGTCAGGATCAGTCAGTGGTTTTTATTAGCAGAAGGATGACCCACAGAGAGAAACATTGGTCAGCTATTGAGAGGGAAGTCTTTGCTGTGGTTTGGGCTCTGAAGAAGTTGAGGCCATACTTGTTTGGCACTCACTTCTTTGTAGAGACAGACCATAAACCCCTCTTATGGCTAAAACAGATGACGGGTGAAAACCCCAAACTTTTTAGGTGGTCCATTTCCCTACAGGGAATGTACTATACAGTGGAACATAGACCTGGAAGTAACCATGCCAATGCAGATGGACTCTCCAGATATTTCCACTTATCTTAATTTACGTGGTCTATTCTATGCCTTACCGCACCTGACATTGCCCCTACTTATTTTGCTTATATATGTATGCCTGCACCCTTGGTCACATGTTTTTCCGATATTTATGCCTTCTTGCACCTGAAATTGTCTCCATCTATATATTTGTGATGCATATCTTTTTATTTTATTTTTAATTTAAGTTCAATGTGTGATCTATTCTGCTCGTGTACTCTTCATGACTACGCTGCTCTCCCATTTGATGCTATCTTGTATGCTACTCCTCACTTGTACCCCTTCTATATTGCCTATATTTGTATGCTTACATTGTCTAACTTATGTTAGTGCGCTATTTATGCTGCTCGCACACCACTTCATTGGCGTTTATTCTCTCTATGTGATTCATATCATTTTAATTTTTAATTTCAATTTTTAAGTTTAAGTTTTGTGATTCATATCATGTTCATTTTTAATTTCAATTTTTGAATTTAAGTTTTGGTGTGTTCTTCTCTTCTCGTGTACTCTTTATGACTACGTTGTCCCCCTATATGATGCTCTTTTGTATTTTACACCCCAACTTATTACAATTGTAATTTACTTTGGCTAAGCGTAACTCTACTCCCCCCTTTCCTTAGTCTCGCTCTTTATATTCTGGTTTTGATGGATTATGTGGTTTAATTTACATGCTTCTTCTCTCTTTCACTATTCTCCCAATCATGCCTCCCCTTACTTCTCCCACTATCCCAGTATCACCTATTTCTAAACTTAGCCCCAACTCATGGTCCATCCTTTACTCCTCCCATCTCTCTAAGCATGGTAAGAAAAACTTCAAGCACAAACTTCTCAGTCTCCATCAAGAAACCTTATTTGCCGATAGTTACAATAGCCTTACCTCCTCCACAATTAACAATTACATCTTCTTCACCAAACGCCCATCAAAATGGAAAAGCTTATTTTTCCAACACCTCCCTATCACTAATTCCCGCAATATTCCCTACGTTCTGAAACTCTCCACCACTCCCTCTTCTTCATTTCCTGGTGAAATAGACATTTCCATTTTCAAATCTGGAAAGATACTCATCCAAGCGTCTGAAAAACACCTCAACATCCATTTTCAAATCTGGAAACATACTCATCCAAGCGTCTGAAAAACACCTCAACATCTTTGAACACCACTTCAGTGCACTATCCCAAAATCTCTCACATACCCTGAACCCTCATCTCCCACCCCCTCAACATCTAGGTCCTTCTCTACCCCATACTCTCTTGCCCCCTAACTCTTCTCTCTGATTCACATACCTCTTCACCCAACCTTGATGTCTACACCCAACCTCCACTGACTACTCTAGCTCTCAATACTGCAACCAGCAATGACACCCTACACCCCCATGCCCCCGATCCCTTCTCACTGATTTTAATTTTTAATTTTAATTTTAATTTAAGTGTATTTTCTATAGCGCGCAGCTACCCCAACGGGGTGTCCCGGCGCTTCAGCCGCTGTGCATGATCATACTCAGATGAGGGGAAATTAACAGAAGAGGAGAGTTTTTAGAGCTCTGCGAAAGGGTAGTTCTTCATTAATTATACGAATAGAAACAGGCAGTTTGTTCTATAGGGCAGAGGCACTGACCTGAAAAGTTTTTCCCCCTGAGCGAGCTCTTTTGATTCTAGTAGTAGATAGCAAATGTTGAGAACTGGAGCAGAGACACCTTGCATTGCTATAGGGTTGGAGGCAGGAGGCTAGATAGGCGCAACCTTTACCCCTAAGTGAACGATGTGCAAGGGTGAGAGCCTTAAATTCGGCTCTTCTTTGGATCGGTAGCCAGTGCAATGCCCGTCGGTACGGGGAAATATGCTCTTGCAGAGAGATACCACACACTAACCGAACCGCTGCGTTTTGGACGATCTGGAGCCTGTCTAAAAGGCCAGAGGCCAACCCTAGGTAAAGACCATTCGCATAATCTAGATGCGAGGTGATAAGGGCCTGGACAATCGTTTTCCTGGTGTTAGGGGGAAGGAAATTAATGAATTTCTTGATCATCCTGATCTTTGAAAAACAAGAGGAGGACAGTGTTTGGACCTGGTTCTTAAAGGAAAGAGTGGTATCCCATCTAACCCCCAGGTTCCTAACTGAATCCTTCGGGAGAGGGGCAGAGCGCAAGTCGAGTGGCCACCAAAGGTTAGAGTCCAAAGGTGATGGCTGATGAAAAAATAAGACCTCCGTTTTTCCGGCATTGAGTCGAAGGAAGTTGTCATCCATCCACTGAGCAACTTTACGGAGACAATTTTTTAATGGGTCAAAGGTAGTGGCAGTAGGGGTGTCATCATAAGCAAACAACAATTGAATGTCGTCTGCATATGAAATGGCCTTAATTCCCAGCTCCGAGATAAGCTCTGCAAGTGGGGAGAAATACCCATTAAATAATAGCGGACTCAATGCCGAGCCCTGGGGGACTCCCCATTTTAGTGGGCGATGATTGGACTTGAAAGGGGGAGTAGACACAGCCTGTGTTCGATTTGCGAGGAAAGAGGACAGCCAATCCAGAGCCTTACCTCGGATACCCTTAGACCTAAGGCGGTCAATCAGGACGGGGTGAGAGATGGTGTCAAATGCTGCCGATAAATCGAGCAGCACCAACACCGCTCTAGAGCCCCCGACCAGTTTCCACCTTACAGAATCGGCCATTTCAATCAGTGCCGACTCAGTACTATGGCCAGTCCTGAATCCATGCTGAGAGGTATGGAGAAGGCCATGGGTCTCAAGGAAACCGGCCAGTTGCTGATGTACGAGCTTTTCTAGCACCTTGGCAGGGGCAGGCAGTAGCGATATAGGCCTATAGTTGGCCGGTTCATCGGGGTCAGCATTAGCCTTTTTGAGGATAGGGACGAGGAGGGCATGTTTCCAGGAATCCGGGAAAAGCCCAGACCTCAGAGACTCGTTCCAGATGTCATTAAGTGAGGGGTTTAAGAGAGGAGCTAGTAATTTGTATTGTTTGGCAGGCCACGGGTCAAGGGGAGAGCCTGATCTGCATTTAGACAACTCAGTTAAGGAGCGTTCTAAGGTAATCCCCTCGAAGGCTGAGAAGACCGATACAGGGTCAGAGGGGGTATCAATTTTTTCAACCATGACAGAGTTAGAGTTGCTCGGGAACGAATCCTAAATATTAGCAATTTTTTCCTCGAAATAATCTGAGAGACGGTTACATAGGGCTTGAGATGTCCTCTGAACACGTTTAAGGGCTACTGGTTCTGAGAAAGACTTGACTGTATTAAAAATCTCTCTGGATGAGCCATGGGCCCCGTTAATTTTCTCTTCTAAGAAGTTTCTTTTGTGATTTATAATATTCTTACGGTAGTCCTTAAGGGCTGTTTTATATATCCGCTTACACTCAGGAGAGTAAGACAATCTCCAGCGCCGCTCTAAAAGTTTGCAAGCGGATTTAGATTTGCGTAACTCATCAGAGTACCAGGGTGAAGAAGGGGCAGCTCGGTGCGTTTTTATAGGCCTGGTAAGGGCAAGGGAATCAATAGCGGAAGATACCCAATTGTTAAAGGTGATCAATCGGGAATCTAGATCCGGCACTTCCCATGGGGTAGCAGCCAGCAGGCAGGCGGCCATACTGTCAATGGTGACCTTGCTCCAATTATGACCTGTGGTCTTGGCAGGAACAGGAGGTTTATCTCGGCGGTCAAAGGAAAAGGTAAAAGGAATGAAGAAATGATCCGACCAGACTACAGGATAGAGATCCCCTATAGTGATTTCATTAAGGTTAGAGCAAATGAGATCCAATGTGTGGCCTGCTCTATGGGTGGGGTGAGAAATCAACTGACTCAACCCTCCATCATTCAGGGTAGCGAGAAAATTAAGACAGGTGGTATCTAGTGTGTCCTCCGCATGGAGGTTAAGATCCCCCAATAAAGTAAAAATAGCATAGCGGAGGCTAGCCTGAAGAATAAAATCCAGGAAGGTAGACAAAAAGAAGACCTTAGACTTAGGGGGGCGATAAACTAAAAATCCTGAGAACAAAATATTTGCCGAAAGCTGGATGGAAAAGGGGAGTCCTTCAATGAATTCAATTTGTGAATAAGGGAAGGAGGAAATGGTCCAGTGTGACCTAAAAATAATCGCAATGCCACCACCGGGATGAGGATTCTGTCTGTTAACACATAAAATTTTATAATTCGGGGGAATAGCTAATGATATAGCAGGATTGGATTCCTCTCCCAGCCACGTTTCCGTCAAAAAAAGGAGATCCCAAATATTGTCCACCAATGATTGGAAGATATCTAAGGAATGCTTTACCAAGGAGCGGCAATTAATTAAGCCAGCTTTGAGGGTTACATTTTTTGGATTAATTAAACTATGTCGAGACCAAGGGTGGGTGTGTAGGAGGGGGCAGGGGTACGGCTGGTCAGCAGTATCGTATACCTGACAGCACGGGCTACAAAGATTGGGAAAGGCAGAAAGATCAGCTTGCATAGAGGGGAGGAGGGCACAGGAGGTAGGCTTCAAAGAGAGTAAAGTCACCTTACTAAAAGTAATAACCTCAGGAGTACAAAATCCATCAGAGGGTGTGGCCGCGGAATGGTCGCGGACGGGCGCAGACGGGCAGGACTCTAGCACGACTCCGGCAAGGTCCGGTGCGTCCGCTGATCCCGTCCGCTGCGCGGAGGAGAGCCCATCCCCTTATGTGCTGACCACTCGAATGTGTGGAGATGCTTCCCCACCCAAGATGGCCGCCGCACTTCTGCCTGCCCGGGAGAGGGTCTCCCCAGCCCCAAAATCGGCTGCGATGTAATTAGAAGGCAAGGCAGTGCAGGGGTGAGTGAGCATGGGTCAATGGTTGACTCGTTTTTAATAAAAAAGCGATTTCCGAAATTTTTAAATAGTAAGTAAAAAAATTAGCAGCAGGAAATCAAAGTGCTTCGTGACTCAAGCAACACAGATAAATAATGCACAAGAGGAAATCTGACAGAATTAGCACCACAACCTCCCGGCTTCCGCCTCAGGAGGGACTCACTTACACAAACAGCTAGGACGGAGCCTGGCTCTAAGTGCCCCTTATGTACTGGCCACTCGAATGTGTGGAGATGCTTCCCCACCCAAGATGGCCGCCGCACTTCTGCCTGCCCGGGAGAGGGTCTCCCCAGCCCCAAAATCGGCTGCGATGTAATTAGAAGGCAAGGCAGTGCAGGGGTGAGTGAGCAAGAGTCAATGGTTGACTCGTTTTTAATAAAAAAGCGATTTTCGAAATTTTAAAATAGTAAGTAAAAAAATTAGCAGCAGGAAATCAAAGTGCTTCGTGACTCAAGCAACACAGATAATGTTGGACACGGCCTCGTGGCGTGGGCCTACCCCTCCCGCCTGGCGGGCCCAGGACGACATCGGCCCTCCGTCGACTCGCTGTCGACCCCCCTGACACGAACCTTCACGAAACCTCGACGAGAGCAGCCCCCCTGGCAACCTACAGCTCTCCCCCCTTGGGACACCGGCGGACCCTGCTCGCCAACACTGCCGGTCTGGCGACCATGCCAGGCCACCATGTCCGGCCCGACTCCATCTTGGGCCCATCACGTCCCGGGCACGTGGCCGCAGCCATCCCTGGCCCCGGCCTCAGCGAAGTCCCGACATCGAGGCACCAAGATCCTCCCGGGTGGTCGAGTGGCCACTTGACAGATCGAGAGGCGGGAAGTTTCGATCGCCCTCCAGCCTCCCTCGGCGCTGGCTCCACCCCCCTGCTGGGTGTCTGGACACCTTCATCCCGGCCCCTCTGACCCCCAGGCGCGAGGGTCCGGACATCAAACGCCTCCAGCCCTATATCTGGGCCAGCCCTGGATTAGGACGGCAGTTGTATCTTGGAGTCGAAGCCCTGCTGACCTCGTCGCGGCTGATCCTGATCCGAACTCTTGCACCTGGAACCTTCGAGGCCCTGCGGACGCTGTCGCGGCCTGACCAAGCTGAACCATCTTCGAGGCCCTGCTGACGCTGTCGCGGCCTGACCAAAGCTGAACCACCTTCGAGGCCCTGCTGACGCTGTCGCGGCCTGACCACACTGAACCATCTTCGAGGCCCTGCTGACGCTGTCGCGGCCTGACCAAGCTGAACCATCTTCGAGGCCCTGCTGACGCTGTCGCGGCCTGACACAGCTGAACCACCTTCGAGGCCCTGCTGACGCTGTCGCGGCCTGACCACGCTGAACCATCTTCGAGGCCCTGTTGACGCTGTCGCGGCCTGACCACGCTGAACCATCTTCAAGGCCCTGCTGACGCTGTCGTGGCCTGAGCAACGCTGAACTATCCTAGCACCAGTTGGTGCCAAGACTGTCCCGCTGCCCCCTATCCCCGAAACCAAGACTTTACGGATCCCTCGATCCTTGCCTGCTAACCTATCAAGAACTTGCCTTAATTGCCTATATAAAGATTCTTGTGAATATTCCTCCTGTGTGGTGTCCTTCTGTAAGTAGTGTGATTGCTCAAGCTGGTACGATTGTAGGAGAGGAGCCTCGCCAAGGAGGCCTCCCTACGGCGCTCGGCCTATTCCATAGAGAGAGGTGGGTCCCGGGGCGGGCAGTCAGACATCTTCTGTCTCCCCTGGGATCGCCTTTCCAACATTGGTGGCAAGCGACGGGATCCCAGCCCGCGCAAATCGTACAGCGAGTAACTCGCCACTACTAACAGAGACACACAGCAACCATGAGTACTAAGGAAGCCGGAACGACTACAGAATTACAGAAGGAGCGACTAGAGGAGTACACCCATAAAGAACTCAAACAATTCTGCAAAGCCCTGGGTATCGCTACCACCGGACTAAGCACAAAAGACGATTTTAAAGAGGCATTACAAACATGGGTGGAGACCGGAGCGACCCCACCCCAAGCCAACGAGGACATTGTCCTAGAGGTACCCGTGAGTACCGTCATAACCCCAGTGGAAGAAAGGACCGTCAACAGAGAACCGGGCCTCTCCCACGAAGACGCCCGGGAGCGAGAGAGGAGTCGGCTCCATGAACTGGAGCTCACCCGACTCCGGCTGGACGGAGAACTTCAATTAGCAGAAAAGAAAATGGCCCTTGAACAAATGCGATTAGAGGGTGATCTGGAAGAGAGGCGAAGGCAAAGAGAACTGGAAGAAAAAAAACTCGCGTATGAACACGAGCGTGGCCTCAAAGAACTGGAGATCAAGGCCAAGATCGAAGAGGCTAGCACCGCAGTAACCCGGAACCCTCCACCTCCTGCCGACCCGAAGGTCCACATCCCGAAGCATATCGTCAAGGAATACTACAAGAATGACGATATCCAGCAATGGTTCAAGGCGTATGAAGTGACCATGACCGCGCACCGCATCCCGCGAAAAGACTGGGGTGCCGGCTTATGGGGGAGGTTTGTCAGCGAAGGAAGAGACACCCTGCTAGAGCTGGCCGAGGACGTGATGTCCTCCTATGACCACATGAAGGACGCCCTGCTCATCCGGTATGGCCTCACCCCCGAGATGTACCGGCAGAGATTCAGAGACTGCAAGAAAATCCCCGGTACCACGTGGGTCGAGTACGTGAACTTTTATAGCAGGGCCCTGGAAGGATGGATAAAGGGCAGCAAAGTGTCCACCTACGAGCAGCTGTTCGACCTCATCGTTTGGGAGCACCTCTCCAACAACTGCTTTGTCGAGCTCAGACAGCATCTTCTCGACAGCAAGCTGACCGAGCCACGGAAACTCGCCATCGAGGCCGATCGATGGGTGAGCACCCGGGTCCCCCGGACCCCGATCGGAGAGGCGGGACGGAACGGCCAGGGGCACCCCCGCCAGCGTGGCGGCGGAGGAGGCCAGAACAGGAGCCGAGACTTCCCGTCGGCCCCGGGCCGGAGTCCGCCTCGGGGGTCCCCCCAGAATAACACTTCACCGTCCCTGATCAGAAGAGGGACCCCCCCAGCACGGCCGGGGCCCCGCCCAAACATTACTTGCCACAGATGCCAGCGGCCAGGTCACTATGCCAGTGACCCCCTCTGCCCCATGAACCAGCGTCCCGGCACCACTGGGCCTCCGACCCGCCAGGTCGCTGCTGCAGCCCTGGGAGAAGGGGGAGAAGAGGACGAAGAGGTCTTTGATGAAGATCAGACAGAATATGAACCGGCCGCCATGGCCCTGGCCTGCCTGGGCCAAAGAGACATGGTCCCCCAAGCCCCGCTACCAAGCAACACTCGGAAATACCGTCAGTGGGTCCACATCAATGGACGACGGACCGAAGCCCTCCGAGACATGGGAGCCAGTGTGACGGCCGTCCGATGCCACTTGGTAACCCCCGAACAGATCATACCAATCGTGCGGTGCCCCGTGAGGACCGCCGACAACTCCGAGACTCTGTGTCAGATGGCCCGAATCCCCTTCGAATGAGGGGGAGTGCCGGGTACCCTCAAGGTGACCGTCCGGGACGACGCCCCCGTAGACTGCCTCCTCAGAAACGACCTCAAGAGCTCTCCCTGGGCCCAAGTCGAGTGGAGAGAACATCTCGGCATGATGGGCCTACCAGAGTGGGTCTGCGCGACGACCCGATCTATGACAGCCTGAGCCTCGGCGGCGACCGAGGCCGCCCCGACCGAAGAGCCGGAGTGGCCCGCGCCACCATCACCCGCCGACAATGAAGAGGCCGACTCCGAGCCCAGGCCATCGGAGCCCGACCACGAAAGCAGCCACGAGCTCAGCGACATACCCGAACTAGCCCAATGGCGCCAAGAGGGTGGCCCCACCCGAGAACAGTTCCGGCAGGAGCAGAAGGGCCTGCCCTTCCCTCGAAGGGACCCAACAACAAGCCACTGCCCAAGCTACCGGGGACACCTCAGGGTCCCACTGGGTCTAGTGGGACCACGGCCTCCTATACAGTGAACAGAAAATTGCCGAGCTAGGGGCCAGCCGAGTGTTAGTGGTCCCCCTACGATTCAGAGACTTCCATTTGAACCTGGCACACGATGTGCCCCTCGCCGGGCACCTGGGGCAGGACAAAACTTACAGCCGCCTGGTGACCCATTTTTATTGTCCGAAAATGCGCAACGATGTGCATAACCACTGCCGCACCTGCCCGACATACCAAGCCAGCGGAAAGAGCGGGGGGAAGGTGAAGGCCCCGCTCCAACCTTTTCCAGTAGTGACCACCCCCTTCGAGCGAGTGGGGATTGACATTGTGGGGCCCCTAGACCCCCAAACCTCGCAAGGGCATCGCTTCATCCTTGTCCTGGTGGACCACGCCACCCGCTATCCTGAGGCCATCCCCCTCAGAACCATCACGGCTCCCGTGGTGGGCCGAGCCCTGATGGGGATCTTCTCCAGAGTAGGATCCCCCCGAGAGGTCGTGAGTGATCGGGGCACAAACTTTATATCGAAGTATATGCGGTCCCTGTGGCAACAGTGCGGGGTCACATATAAGTTCACCACCCCGTATCACCCCCAAGGAAATGGACTTGTGGAGCGGTTTAACCGAACTCTCAAGGGGATGATCCAGGGCCTAGAAGAGCCCCTCCGCCGCAAGTGGGACGTCCTGCTGCCCTGCCTCTTGTTCGCCTATCGGGAGGTATCGCAGAAGTCCCTGGGGTTCAGCCCCTTCGAACTCTTGTACGGACACCCTGTCCGAGGTCCCCTCAGCCTGGTCAAAGAAGGCTGGCAAACTACCGTCCAAAACGCACCGCCGGATGTCTACCGGTACCTCCTGACCCTCCGAAACCAGACCCGGATGTTCCGGGCCCTTGCCGAGGCCAACCTGGAGGCCAGTCAGGAGGACATGAAGCGCTGGTATGACCAGAACTCTTCATCCATCGAGTTCGAGCCGGGCCAGCAGGTCTGGGTCATGACCCCGGTCGAACCTTGTGCCCTCCAGGACAAATGGTCGGGCCCCTTCAAAGTGATCGAGCGCAAGAGCCCTGTCACCTATCTCGTGGACATGGAGTCAACCCGAAACCCCCTCCGGGTTCTGCACGCCAACCGGCTCAAGCCTCATTTTGCCCGCACAGAACTGAGCCTGCTGCTAGCTACCGACGATGGAACCGAAGACGACTCCGAGTCCTTGCCCGACCTCCTAAAGTGCGCGGAGAAGGACGGCTCCGTCGAGGGGATCTCTCTCTCCCCCGACCTGACCCCCACACAGCACCGAGACTGCCAAGAGCTGTTGGGGCAGTTCACAGACTTGTTCTCCCTCACTCCCGGGGTTACCCAGTGGTGTGTCCACGATGTCGACACCGGGGACAACCAGCCAGTGCGACACCGGGCTTGCCGAGTCCCCGACCGAGTTCGGGCCTGCATCCAGACAGAAGTTACCAAGATGCTGGCCCTGGGGGTGGTCGAACCCTCCGACAGTCCATGGGCCAGCCCCATTGTCCTGGTCCCCAAAGCCGCCGCACCTGGCTCCCCTCCAGAACTCCGGTTTTGCGTCGACTACCGGGGACTGAATGCTGTTACCCGAACCGACGCACACCCCATCCCCCGGGCCGACGAACTCATCGACCGCCTGGGAGCCGCCACGTACCTCAGTACCTTCGACCTCACCGCCGGGTATTGACAGATCGGCCTCACCCATGGCGCCCAGGAGCGATCGGCCTTCTCAACACCCGATGGTCACTTTCAATTCAAGGTGATGCCCTTCGGCATGAAAAACGCCCCGGCCACCTTCCAGAGACTAGTGAACAAAGTGCTGGCGGGGCTAGAAGAATTCAGTGCCGCCTACCTAGACGACATTGCCGTGTACAGCCTCCACTGGGCCGAGCACCTAAAACACCTCTGGGAGGTCCTGACGGCCCTCCGACAGGCCGGACTAACTGTGAAAGCCAGCAAGTGCCAGATAGGTCAAGGGTCCGTGACCTATCTGGGACACCAAGTGGGGAGCGGCCAAGTGGCTCCCCTCCAACCAAAGATTGACGCCATCCTAGCCTGGGAGCCCCCGGTCACCCAGACCGCCGTCCGAGCCTTCCTGGGGCTCACTGGATATTATCGGCGCTTCATCAAAAACTATGGGAGCATTGTGGGGCCCCTCACAGAATTAACCTCGAAGAACCGGCCACAGAAAGTGCAATGGACACCCGCTTGTCAGGTGGCCTTCGAGACGTTGAAAGCCGCCATGTGCACCGCCCCTGTGCTCCAAGCCCCTGACTACAGCCGGGAGTTCGTAGTCCAGACTGACGCCTCGGAGCACGGCATCGGGGCGGTCCTATCCCAGATTGAACCCGAGGGGGTTCGCCACCCTGTGGCCTTCATCAGCCGGCGGCTGCTGGCCAGAGAGCAGCGATGGAGCACCATTGAGAGAGAGGCCTTCGCCGTCGTATGGGCCCTCAAGAAACTCAGGCCCTACCTCTTCGGCACCCACTTCCGGGTGCAGACCGACCACCGGCCACTACGGTGGCTGATGCACATGCGTGGCGAAAACCCAAAGCTGCTGCGCTGGTCCATCTCCCTCCAAGGGATGGACTTCACGGTGGAGCATCGCCCTGGCAACGACCACGCCAACGCGGATGGCCTGTCCCGCTTCTTCCGCCTCGACGAAGAGAGTCCCCAGGAGGACAGGTGACTCTCCCCGCCTTCAACTGGAGGGGACGTGTGTTGGACACGGCCTCGTGGCGTGGGCCTACCCCTCCCGCCTGGTGGGCCCAGGACGACATCGGCCCTCCGTCGACTCGCTGTCGACCCCCCTGACACGAACCTTCACGAAACCTCGACGAGAGCAGCCCCCCTGGCAACCTACAGCTCTCCCCCCTTGGGACACCGGCGGACCCTGCTCGCCAACACTGCCGGTCTGGCGACCATGCCAGGCCACCATGTCCGGCCCGACTCCATCTTGGGCCCATCACGTCCCGGGCACGTGGCCGCAGCCATCCCTGGCCCCGGCCTCAGCGAAGCCCCGACATCGAGGCACCAAGATCCTCCCGGGTGGTCGAGTGGCCACTTGACAGATCCGAGAGGCGGGAAGTTTCGATCGCCCTCCAGCCTCCCTGGGTGCTGGCTCAACCCCCCTGCTGGGTGTCTGGACACCTTCATCCCGGCCCCTCTGACCCCCAGGCACGAGGGTCCGGACATCAAACGCCTCCAGCCCTATATCTGGGCCAGCCCTGGATTAGGACGGCAGTTGTATCTTGGAGTCGAAGCCCTGCTGACCTCGTCGCGGCTGATCCTGATCCAAACTCTTGCACCTGGAACCTTCGAGGCCCTGCGGACGCTGTCGCGGCCTGACCAAGCTGAACCATCTTCGAGGCCCTGCTGACGCTGTCGCGGCCTGAGCAACGCTGAACTATCCAAGCACCAGTTGGTGCCAAGACTGTCCCGCTGCCCCCTATCCCCGAAACCAAGACTTTACGGATCCCTCGATCCTTGCCTGCTAACCTATCAAGAACTTGCCTTAATTGCCTATATAAAGATTCTTGTGAATATTCCTCCTGTGTGGTGTCCTTCTGTAAGTAGTGTGATTGCTCAAGCTGGTACGATTGTAGGAGAGGAGCCTCGCCAAGGAGGCCTCCCTACGGCGCTCGGCCTATTCCATAGAGAGAGGTGGGTCCCGGGGCGGGCAGTCAGACATCTTCTGTCTCCCCTGGGATCGCCTTTCCAACAGATAAATAATGCACAAGAGGAAATCTGACAGAATTAGCACCACAACCTCCCGGTTTCCGCCTCAGGAGGGACTCACTTACACAAACAGCTAGGCTTCTTCCCCCATCCTTGATGTCTATACCCTACCTCAACTGACTACTCTAGCTCTCAATACTATTACCTCAGACTCCCTTACCCCCTATCTCTTCGCACTGACTCACCCACCTCTTCCCTCAACCCTGATGCCTATACCCAATCACAACTGACTACTCCTGCTCTCAACACTATAACCTGTAATAACACCCTTAAATCCCAACCACTTAGTGTGTCTGCCTCTCTCCCATCCGCCTCCACTAATGATTCTCCCACTCCCTCCTATCCCTTCCATTCCCTCCCCCATCCCTTTTTCATGCCCTCCCATCCTCCCCACCCCCTCTTCGCCCACGCCCCCTCACCCCAGTAACCCTCCCTACTACACTCTTCTCCCATGCTCTCTCACCCTGTCTACTCCTCCTGCTCTGCAATCCTCCCCACGCCTCCCTGCTCACATGCCCCCTCAACCCTTGACACCACCACTCACCACTCCTTCCTCTTGACTCTTCTAACTTTTCAGAAATTCCTGTTCCCCGCACGCATATTCTTGCTCCCTCTCTAACCCCGAAGTCATTAAGCTCTTTGGTATACCCCACTCCTTGTGATCTCCCCTTCCAAAATGTTCCCCCATCGCCTACTTTTTATGACCCCAACCTCCTCTGTGCCCCTTCTCCTCAATAAGAACCGAGTTTCCCCACTTTTCTCTCCCCCTCTCGTAACCCTCCTCACTCTATAACCCCCTTCTCCTCCCCCCCAGGCCCCCCCTTCCTCTCACCAATCTCCCTCTCCTGGATAATTCTAACTCTTCTCACTTCCCAAATACAACTGACCACCTTCATTCCTCACTTCTTACCCAATCACTCCTTAATGTCGAGCTTCTCCTTTCGTCCCTTGTTTTAGAACTCTCCTCCCTCAGAAGTGACGTCTCTCTCCTCGCCAGGATCCACTCTCCGGATCACTCCCACCCCACTGTCCCCTCACAAAACTGCGTAGCGTCTCATCTCAAAACACATCTCATTTCCCCCCAAACATCTTGCCTATTATTGTAGATAACACCATTACTCTGCCTAACCCACCCCTCCTTCTGAGCTACCTGTCCCCACCTGAACCCGTTGACCTTACTAATGTCTTCTCCCCATGCACTGCAACTACGATCTCCCCTCACAACAAGCTTCTTGCCCAGTGACCTTGGAAATTAACTTGACCACAAACTCCCCCGTCTCTCCCCTACCTAAGACTGATGGTTTCAACTCCCCAAGCCATCCCCCCTTCCCAAACCTTCCTACTCCCTGTGACCCCCATGACCGCACCGTTCTCCACAAAACCCTTCTACCCCCCACATCTCCTACGAGCCCCCCCTCCTCTCAATCTACCATCCCAGTTCTCTTGGGAATGAGCAGGTACCCCCTATACCCTACGTCACCCAGATCCCCACAACAACTAACGTCAATCCTCCCTTGTCCCTCCAAACAATACCTCGACTCGTCACCCCTCTGCTGCATGTTGATTAACTGCCGATCTGCCTCTTGCCACGCTACGGAGATAACGGAAACCATTCTCAGTGAAAGCATCGACATTGCATTCCTAACTGAAACATGGCTTAACCCCCACTCCACATCTATCCTCGACATGCTCACCCCTCCAGGATATTCCATCCTTAAGAAAGATAGAATCGATCAAATAGGAGGAGGCCTTGCCCTAATCTTTAAAGACATACTCAAACTCACGCTGGTCCATCTCCAGGACCCATCCACCTTTGAATACCTCTGCGCCGATCTTACTACTCCTGGTTCCCCTACTATTCGCCTACATACCATCTACCACCCCCCTGGTAATTCTATCTCCTTTACCGAGGAGCTATCTGACCTCATTATTCAAGCATCGCTCTCTAACTCCAGGAATCTCTTCCTAGGTGACTATAATATCCATTGGAATAAAAATGAGGACCCTGCAGTCATCCTTTTTAATGATACTATGGACATTAGTGACCTGACTCAACTCTGCCAATCCCCTACTCACTCTAAAGGTGCCATCCTTGATGCTATTATCACTAGCAAGGATATGGCCTCCCTCTCCAAGATCATTCCCGTGGACTGGTCAGATCACCACCTTATCCTCTTCACCATGAACAGCTCTACTACTCGTCCTACCCCAATCAGCAGTTTACCAATGAAACATACTCGTAATCTTCACCTCATTTCCCCTGGCGATTTGGAATCCACAATTAAAACTCGATTACTTCTCCACCCTCTCTCTTACAGCACTACGACCTAACTGATCATTACAATAATTCTATCCTTGAAGCCCTTGACCAAATTGCCCCAACCAAACTAAAACAACAAAAAAAATCACACCCAAATCCTGGTTCAACTCCGACCTTAAGAATGAAAGACGTGCCCTCGGGCACTCAGAACATGCTTGGAGGAATCATCCTTCCTCTGCTAATTTGGTACTCCTTAGAAACGCCAGGGCCAAATACAAGAAGCACATCTTCCACGAAAAAGCCTCCTTCCTCCGTTCTCTGCTTGACCAGGCTAGAAAGCGTCCCAGAGAACTCTTTAACATTGTCAAAAAATAAACTTCCTCTGGCCCTCCAAAACTAATAGACACTGTTGAGAGGTGCGAAGAAATCGCTAGCTTCTTTTCTAGTAAAGTCAACAAGATAGAGCTATCCTTCTCTACCACCCCCCCACTCAACCAACCCCTCTCTCATTCCAGGCTCCCCTCAGCCAACACCTCCTCCCGAGCATTCCTACTGAACTTTTGTCCACCTCTCCCCCTTATCATGACCCTTCACAACCCCTCCTCACTCTCCCCCTGTTTGACTCCAATTATATTGACCCCCAGCCCAAAAACAATGCTTCTTGGGGCAAATTTTGTCCAATATCTGAAACTGCTGTTCTCAACATCATCTCCAAACTCAAACCATCCTCACATACCAAAGATCCTCTTCCCGCCCATTTGGTTCAGGAACTTAAACACATCATTGCCCCTATATGGACCAATATTATCAACTTCTCCTTTGCCACTGGTTGTGTTCCTGCCTCCCTTCAACTAGGACAAAAACACCGCTGCTGATCCTAATGACTTAAACAATTTTCGCCCTATCTCAAACCTTCCCTTCCTCTCCAAAGCCCTTGAAAAATGTGTCCTGTCTCAACTGGATAACCATATCGTCTCCTTCAATCTCCTTGACGTTTTCCAATCTGGTTTCAGAAAGGGATGCAGCACCAAAACTGCTATGCTCAATATTACTGACGACATTCATTGCTCTTTGGACAAAGGCGAATCCTCCCTCCTAATCCTCCTTGACCTCTCTGCAGCCTTTGATACTGTCCATCATCCCACCCTACTTAAAACTCTCAAAGACTGCTTCGGTTTTGATGGCAATGTCCTCAAGTGGTTCACCTCATATCTCCATAATAGAACCTAACAAATTAAGTTCAGCGATTGCCTCTCAAAACCTTAACTTGTCTAACTTGGTGTCCCACAAGGCTCTATCCTCTCCCCAACCCTATTCAACCTCTTCATGGAACCCCTCACCCTTATTCTTAAACAAGCTAAAATCAGTTACCACCTCTATGCCGATGACACTCAACTATATTATAAGATCAAATCCCACAACGACATCTTACATCTCAACGATACCCTGAATAAAGTCCAAGCCACCCCAAACTTATTCCTACAAAAACGGAATCATCCTTTTCGCTCCCAAAAACACTGGATCACAGATATCAATGAACTTAACTGCTCTCTCCACCTCCAACTCTGTCAAATCCCTTGGCATTAGCATCGACCAGAATCTTAATCTCAACCCTCACATTAAAAATGCGGCCAAAGCTGCTCTCTTCACTCTACACCACCTTAACAAATTAAACCCTTTATTCCAGCTGACGATTTCAAAATCGTTGTACAATCTCTTGTCCTTTCAAGAAGTGACTATGGCAACACCACCCTTGCTGGCACCCCAAAGTCCAACTTGCCCCGATTAAATCTGTCCTCAACCTGGAGGCCAGGCTTATCTCTGACTGTAAGCGATATGATCACATCTCTCCTGTCCTCAAAAACCTCAATTGCCTCTGAATAGAAGCAAGATCCACCTATAAGATTGCCTGTATCACTCACAAAGCCCTTCACCAAAACACCCCCTCGTACCTTTCTGACAAACTACAAAAAGCAGGGTGATCTAGGTCTTTGAGGAGCACTAACTCCCTTGTCCTAATCCCTCCTCGGATCAAAAGTAAAAAGACTCAATCACGTGCATTCTCAGGCAATGCTCCTTCGATTTGGAACTCTCTTCCCAAAGATCTTCGTTGCAACGCCTCCTATCCTCTCTTTAAAAAAAGCCTCAAGATGCTTCTTCTCAACAAATATTGGGGTCCTTAATGTTACTGAACACTCAGTCCTTTTTTTCTTTCCACTCCTCGATTCACCCACTCTTACTTCCATTTTCTATATTCTCTCTCCTTCTCTACCTTCCCCTCTCTAGCTAATTATTCAACTGTCCTCTTCTCCTTTACTTGATCTTTAAATTACTTTATCCTCTTACTCTCATATGATTTGAATGCCTTATCCTATGTCAGTAAACTGCACTATGTTAATCTGTTTCTGGATGTGTTAACCTATCGTGTAAAGCGCTCTGATGCTCTTGGGTCCAGAAGCGCTATATAAAACCTTTCAAATAAAATAAAATAAAGTACATGAAGACTCAACTGGTCAAGGTTAGTTTAATGTTACATTTGGGGTGGATTGTGTAGCAAAGTAGTATCTGCTTCTTATGGTTACCACCACTTTTTGCTGATGTCACACTGTTTTTGTCCTAGTCTGACTGGGATCCTGCTATCCAGGACCCCAGTCTGCTTTCTCCCTTTAATTACAGTGCATGTACTTTAGGTACACCCCAGATTGGATTCTGGGGTACCCTTATCAGTTCCTAGTATATGGTACACCATGGACCCAGGGCATAGCTACCCCAGAGGCCACCCATGGGCTGCAGCATGTATTATACCACCCATGAGAGGCCATCCAAATTGACAATACAGGCCTGCTACTTCAGACTGTGTAAGATGGTGCTTGCACCACTTATTGAGATATAGGTTCACTATATCTCTCTAAATCACTACACTTAAATACCTATCAGTCACCCCTATGGCAGGCCTTAACAATCCTGAAGGCAGGGTGCTGGGTTTTATGTGGGAGGGTGCCCCTGCATGAGCAGAGCCCCTCAGCAGGCTTTGGGACCCATTCTCTGGGGTTGTCTGTGATGTACCAACACATATTTGTTTAAGTGCATTATAACCTTGCGGTAAATGCTAACTTTAAAACGGCTGCCTAGAAACATGTTGTGTTTGGTGTCAAACACCTTGGAATCATACCTCCACACCAGTAACTGGTGTGGGAGGTATGATTCCACCCTTCTATAAGGAAATATGTGGGTCACCGGTCTACCCGGTACCAGCCTTCTCGACCTGGACAGCACAAAATGGATGCTGCCAGCCACAGACACCGGTCTGCCCTCCTGCTGCTGAGCCAAGCTCACACAGAGAAAGGCATGACAATATGCATCCTGTCACAGGGAGGTGTAACCACCTCCCAGACAGGATTTAGTGTATTGGGCCTGGGTGGGTGCACTCTCTGAGTGCCAGAAAGTCTGCACTAGGGGCACATTTCGTGTCTCTGTGCATAGTCCAGCTCAAACCAGTTCTGGGAGCCATTGGCTCCTGCTCTGGCGTGAAACTGGACAAAGGACATAGGTGTCGCCACCCCTCTGTCCTGCCCCTCCTATAGGTGGGTCCACAGAATCTTTCCAACTCCTTCCCATGGGTATAAAGTGGGTTACCTGATCACAGGACTTTAGATTTTATCTGGACAATATTCTGCTAAGAAGAAGTACTTTGACTGCCTGCATGATGCTGGACGACTGAAGAAACTCCCTTGGAGTAAAGGAGTTACTCCCCTGCAAAAGCAGGCACCTAAACGCATCTACCCATTTTGCTTTCCACGAGTTCCTGAGGACTCCAAAGTTTAACCAACACAGGAGGTGGGGTCCCTGAGGTCGATCTGCCCTCTCAGTGATTTTGAGACCAGTATCCCTCGTGGGGACCATGCAACCCGAACCCCTGTGCACAGCGTGCATCTGCAGTTCCATATACTTAGTAATGGTTCCTGAGCCTGTGCTTTGGACTCCATGTAGTCCCGAGCAATATTTGCACTGAAGATTTCTGGCCTCCACTCTCCGAGTGTCCTGTGGACTGGTTCTTTGCAGACTTGCTTGAGGTCTCCTTGCTATCCCTGGTCTGGTGGCCTGTGGGTCCTAGCGAGGGTCACCATGTTAATTCTTGGGCTTACGTGATTGCTCAAGATTTGCCCTGACTCTCCATAGTTTGGAGAGTCCCATGGACCTTGCTGGTCCACACCATAACCTATTTTCTCTGACCGCGTGGGGTGCAGTTGCCAAGGCTTGTTGGTGCTCCAGCCAGACATTGACCTCTCAGCTTGCGACATCCTCCATGGGATAGCTCACCTCTACATTCTGGCTGTCCTAGACATCGCCTTGTCCCCGTGGCTGCAAAGTTAAGCAACCCTTCTTCTCATCTGAAGCACCCGATATTGGTGGGCATTTGACTACCAAGCCCCTGGTCACCTGAAGTGACCCAAAACTCTGTCCCCTCTGCTTTCACGTTCCTCTCACCTTGAATCCAGGCTTGGATTCCACCGGACACTCTTTGCCTTCCTGGCAGCAGTACTTCTTTGCAGCTCTCCATTGAAAACAACAAAGGTTTCCGACACCACTTGACACCTATGCACCCGGCTCCTGCGGGATTGGTAACACGGTACCTCAGTTCTCTCTGGTGAGTTGGCCTTAGAACCTCCTAAGTTCCAAAGAGTCTGCTTGAAGACGTCTTAGAAGTGTCCTTAACTTGAAAATTTCCAACCGCGTCTTTCCCAAAGAGTTGTACGGAGCACTCGGTCGTGTTCCCTCACTGCACCCATCCTCCGTGGGCTCCCTGTGTCACTCCTCGGGGTGGTTCCTTGGGGTTCATGGGATTCTAAGTGCTCTAGGCACTGTGTCTATTGAAGTAGTGATTGTTATACCATTTTCTTAGTATATGGTCCGGTCTCCCCCTGGAACCCACTGTGTATGGTGCTATTTACAAACGTTCTATTGATTCAGTATTGTGTCCTTTATGCTCTAGTCTCACATCAAGACTAGCAGAGAGTGTTATATTAATAAATACACATTTTTATATAAACACTGTGTGGTTATCCTTTCATTTAGTCTTTTAGAAGGTGATATTATGGTAAAACAAGCTGCTTTACATTCCTTTAAGATTAAACCTGAAGGCTGCTCTCCATAGCTACCACTAGGAAAGCTTTTAATAAGGTATCTTTGACCTCATACATCATAAGGGTCTTGTGCACTGGTACAATGTGCCCCCTTTAATTAGTGGGCAGCATATACCAACCCACCTTCTCACACATTCTAGTAATTGAATCTCATTCAGAGGGCTATGTTGTTCAATGACCCAAATTTTTTTACCATCTATTCTAAATGGGCCCTACATTTTACTGCAGATTTAAGGAAATTAAGAACAAACGAAACAGAATCTTTGTGCAGCAACTGTAGATACATAAGAGCTGGATGGGCCTTCCTGAATTTCATCCTCCTTAAAATCTGGACGATAACATTTTTCCAGGGAATCACGTAAAACCTACAAAATAATAAAAAATTAAGCAAATCCTGTGGAGAAACACCATTGCAGCCACAGGCTGCTAAGATCTGTCCTCTGCTGCTCTCCCTTGGGAAAGCCAGCAGGAGGTGGAAAAGACCCAGGCAAAACCTAGTCAGTAAAAAACGATTGCATTTGCTAAAGAAAAACAAGAGATAAGGCTCAGTAGATATTGTTGTTTTCAATGTTAAAAATGTATGGACTGTAGGTTTCCTCAATTCCAGCTCTTCCCGCTCCAATTTCGTTAAACTACAGAAAGACTCCCAAACCCAACCCCGGTCCTTTTTTAATATCATTTGAGGGTTTGTGTATAATACTACTCTGCCCAATATTTCAAAGCTAGTCTTTATATAACTAAGCCAGGGTATACGGTGTGAGTGATCAAGAGCCATACACTCTTTCAAGATTGATTGGTTCAGTGACAATTCATCAATCCGACACATTTTCAGCCAGAAGGTTAGAGGACAGAGAGCCACCTCAAATACAGGAACCCCAGTTCTTCGTGCACCACCATATTCGAGGTTTTGATGGGCACACCAAGTAAACGCTTCAGGAACGTGTTCTCAACCACGTGCAATTCGTCCATGGTTACATGCCCCCATATTTCGCTACCATAAGAGGCTGTTGCAACACATTTGGCCTGATATATCTTTATTAGTGCCGCTATCGGTCTCTTGCCTAGTTTAGTAGCAAAGTTAAAAATGGCCGTATTTACCCGCACTAAGTCACCCCTCTTTCTCTGTTTTTGTGGGCCCTGGTTCAGTTGTTCATCCAATGTGACTCCCAAGTACGAGAAGACATCACTACAGTGAACCTGTGCGGAGCATACCCTAAATTGGAAAGGCCTTTTTTTTGCGAGGGCCCACCTACATCACAAAGGATTTCGAGTCAACTATTGATAGATTCCGATCCCCCATGAAAGCAGCAAAGGACTCAAGCAGAATTTGTAACCCCCTGGCAGTCCTGGATATAAGGACCGCATTGTCTGCATATAATAAAACCGGCCAACTGCAACAGCCTACCTGCGGGTAGTCAACCCTTGTGGCTTGTACTACATTATCTAAATCATTAATATACAAATTAAACAGAAAGGGGGCCAAAGTACAGCCGTTGGGCTTGATCCCTGAACCACTAGGGTAAGATGAGAGTTACTGGGATGATACTATTTCAAGCAAGTTTCAGGTATAATAGTAGTAAGTGTACAATGGTAATCAATGCACCTGCTCCAGAGAAATCTGTGCTACCCCAGGTCACAAGTTTGAAGCAACATGGAATAGTTCAGATGTTTAATATGTGTTCTTCAAATACTAGTGTCTAATGTGTAGGTCACCGATGTGTGTTTTATATAAAATAACTTAGTGGGCTAATGATCTTGGTGCTGAGGTCTATGTTTTATATACATATCACAAGTACCAAAGTAAACTGCTCCATGTAACCTGAAGGTATCAGTTGAAGTCCGTGCAGGTGTTAAATCAATATTGTTTTTTTTAAAGCTTTATAAAACAATTTTTTGCCAAGCAGAAAGGACATCTTGATCGTATTTTGGGAACACCTGATGTGCTAAGCGTTAGGCTCCAGTTGTGCATGATGTCAGTCCCATCCTCATCCAAGTAGCAGACAATGCAAACAAAAGGAATTTATCAGCTGAAAAATGATATATCTGAATTTGCGACCCCCTACAGTACGCTACTCCTCACAGACAAGAATCATGCAGTGAATGTGTGCCAGCACACTAAGTGATCCTGGTGTCAGCTCACTGAAATGGAACACAGTTGGAAACATTCTCTGGGACCTGACCAGGGATCATATTTACAAACGCTTTATACTGGGTTTGCATTACTTTTCTTGGAGAAAATGTGATGCAAAGTGTTCCGGTGAGATTTATTATGCAACACAAACCCAGATTCTCTTTGGATAGTAACTCAAAGTAAAAACAAAGCTGAGCAATGTGGTGCCTTGCATTACTCTGCATCAAAGGGGCATTCCATGGGGGTGCATGGCTGATCCCATACAACCTTCCATCTACAATGTATTGTAGATAAGGATTTGTGCCAAACACCTTGACTTTCTCGAGGCCGGCGAAATGAGAGAAAATATTTTTGTTTTCCCTTGTTTTCCCACTTTGCATGTGTGCTGTATTGCACAACTCTCATGTGAAGTGCGAAGCACCAGAAACATGGGGGCATATTAGCAAGTGCTTTATCGCTGCTTTAGCGGCACTTTTTGCCGCTAAGGAGGTGATTTTTTTATCGCCCTATCAGCAAGCTGTCGCTAACAGGCGTTATCGCCTTGCATGCCAGTGATGATTATTGCTAATGACATGCAAGGTGGGCGTTCCCAACTAGAAGCGACTGAAAACAGCGATAATCAAAGTCTCGCTAAGCGCGATTATCGCTATTAATCACCTGCTGAAAACCTGACTTACCTGTATTCCTAAATGGGAGGTGGATTTTCAGGCTAAGTCCACCATGGCGTTAATGCGTGAATATCGCAGGATTTCCAGCAATATTCAGGCATTTTGCCGCTATTGCTGGATATTTTATCACAGTGGAGAGAAACGTTGCTAATAGCATGTTTGCTCCGCTAAAATATACAGTGATAGGGAGAGATAAAAATAAACGCGCTAAGCGCGTTTTGCCATAAATATCGCAAGTTCTTGCTAATGTGCCCCATAGTTTTTGATCTGGAAGGGACCCCGTCCAATACCATAATTATGCTTCAGATAATGCAAAGCCCTATGATGCAGGGGCGTCTCTACTGGCATATGGCAGCCAAAAGTGGCCAGTGCAGGGACAGCGCCACATCTTAGTAGTTATGGATCTTTCCTGCTCTCACCATTTCACACAACCAAGCACAACAGCTTAACTTGATGCGTTGTGTTGCGCCACTTCCACATGAATCTTGTCCTGGATTCTGGATCTGGCTGAAGAATAGTAATTCAATTTAAAATCTGTCTGGATCATACTCTTTGCTGTTGCAGCCTATTTTTCCAACATTCCCACTAATAAATATGAATTTTAAAACTTAAACTCGGGCCAGTGCTCAAAGAGCATCATGATCAGATGTTAGGTGCATCTAAAGGCAGAGTTGACTGACGAGGGGGCGGGGCAAAATAGCCTTATCTTTGTACAGGGCTTTAAGTGGGCCGAGTTCTGCTGGTGCAGCAGTAGTTCTTAAAAGCAGATGCTGAGACTGGTCCCTGTTGGGCTTTCCATTTCTGCACTCACCCACAGGATGAAAAAAATCTTAAGTCTCCAACAGCACCACCCTTCACTGCCTTTAAGGAGACTCGTTATAGTTCTTTCACAGTCTCATCATTTCAGAACGGAAGCATTTTCAAAATTGTATACAGCAAAGCCTTAGTTGTTGCTTATTTATTTTATGCAACTAACAACCATTGACAAAGCCAATAGTCCTGGCTTGTTGTAGGTATAATGTTACTTGTTGTATCATATATCTGGATGCAATGACAGAAGCAGCAAATTACCAGTCAAGCACAGATTTTTAGTTGACGTGCTTTAAGCCACGCCCTTAATTACATCGGCCACGCCCCTTTGAGCAACCCCCCCCCCCCAGTTTTTTCATCCCACTTAAAGTCCTGTCGTTGTGCTCGTGCACCAAGGACAAACCACTTTACCTAATAGCTGACAAGCCTTTGAAAGCACTGTGGAGGCAAAGCGATGTGGTTGCCAGCATCCAGCCACCACTGCGCATGTCTGTGCTCTCCTGTTACGCCCCCTTGACATTATAACTTTAACCTGACCCAACTGAAAATTGAGATATTTTAAGGAAAACTGATCTTGGATGGCAGAATCCGCAAATCAACTATTGCAGCCTTCTGAATGTTAATTACTGATCAATAAACAAAACTGCAACCACTTTATTGAAGGGAAATGATGGGGCATATTACCAACAACGGGCGCTAAATATCGGTATGCGCGAGTAGCAAGATGTTAATTATCGCTGGCTATCGCTGGGTTTTCTCACCGGGGTAGCACGTTATTAACAACGCTTATCACCCAGACGATAAAAATCCAGCGATAGCCTGCGAAATGCGGGAATGTCGCTGGAAATCCAGCGATATTGCCGCAGCGATAGGGAATTACTTGTAAATAGCCCATGGTGGTTGTAGCCTGAGATCCCACCCCCCATTACACATATAGCTAAGTCTGAATTTGAGCACACGTTAGCTTTCAACGATAACCGCAGTTAGCGCGGGTTTTGACATCGCTATGTGAGTCCTTGTAAATACAGCGATGTGCGGTTAGCGACTTATTCCCTGTGGTTTTGCTCGGGAACACCTACTTTGCATCTCATTAGAGATGCAATGCAGAGCATAAGCAAAACCGGTGCTACGACAAGGAAGCACGCACGAGCATGTCCTTGCTGATACTGCGATACCATTATCGCCGCTTTTTGGCCGAAAACAGCCACTAAAGCAGTGATGATGGGCTTGTTAATATGCCCCCTAGTGCCTGTCACCTATAATTGGTTGGCAAACAAGTTATGAGAAAACGCAATCTGTCTCATCATAGGTGTCACAATTGATATACCCCAGGAGAGAGCCACAAGGTACAAAATCCCGGAACTTACACCAAAAGTGCCTACAGGAGCATGTACGCAGTATTTATTATGTGCTCGGGAGAAAAATCGATACAACACAAAAAATGCTTCAGAAGGAATTATTTCAAGATCAACAAATCTAACATTTATAGACTAAAACAAGACTATGATTCTAATCAAGCATTACTTGCTAGTCCCAAGACAAAAACAACACACATGAAACAGCATGAAAGATGATGACATAGAAAGCCTGTTAAGGAAAATAACACATTTATTTGCTCAAATATTTGTTTAGTACTAAAGGACAAAGAATACATAAGTAAAAAGGGTTCGTACTCGCACGTGTATGCCCTATCTTACGCAAACTGCCTATATATAAATCCAAGGGGCATATTAGCAAGGGTGTTATCACCGCTTTAGCAGCACTTTTTGCTGATAAAGCGGCAATTTTTTTATTGCCCAATTACCAAGCTGTCGCTAACAGCAGTTAGCGACAGCTTCCAGGGAATATCGACCGGTTTGGGGCCCACTTTGCATATCAGTGATATTTATCGCTAATGACATGCAAAGTGGGCGTGCCCAAACTGGTAGCAACTGAAAGCAGTCGCTTACACAGCTATCGCCTATTAGCAATACCCGCGACACGATAAAAAAACATGTGCTAACCGCGATTAGCGCCAGGATTTTACACCTGGTAAAACCTGACTTAGCCATAATAGTCAATGGGAGTCGGATTCTACGGCTAAGTCCCCACCTGCCTATTAGGGAAATTTGCATTAGCGATAGGATTTTTATCGCTGGAAATCTCACGTTATAGACGGGATTCGCCACTATCGCTGGATTTTCTATAGCTGTGGAGATAAACGTTGGTAATACTGCGTTATCTCCGCGATAAAATCAAGCGATAAAAAAAATTGTGCTATGCGCGGTTTGCGATATTTATCGCAAGTTGTTGCTAATATGCCCCCAAGTGACATATTTTTGTGGGAATCCACTCAAAGGAAGGACTCCATAATTCCGTATATGCAGATTCAAGAGTCCTCATCTGAATGGATTGATACTAAAAAGTGGCATACTTATAAATAGAAAGTTTATGTGGACACTGTGGGGCATATTATCAAGACAGGCAATAAAATTATGGCCGCTTTAGCGGCAGAAAACTGCAGCTAAAACGGTGATAATGGGCTTGATAATATGCTCTATGGAATTCCAATTGAAGCCCATGTTAGATGTGAAGGACATCTAACATGGGCTTCAATTGGAATTCCATACAGGGCTGGACTGGCTACCAGGCAGTTTTGAATGCTGCTGAACTGGGGGCTGGTTTCGTTGATGGGGACCTGCGTGTACTAAACGAAATTCATTTTGCTTTCATTATTTCAAAGCACACGCAGGTCTCCATGAATGAAATCAGCCCCCACTGCAATTAAATCAGCCCCCAGCTCGGCAGCATTCCAAACTGCCCGTTAGTCAGTCCAGCCCGGATTCCATAGAGCATATTATCAAGCCCATTATCGCCGTTTTAGCTGCAGTTTTCTGACGCTAAAGAAGCGATAATTGTATCGCCTGTCTTAATAATATACCCCTGTATTCCCATACATTTATGAGGCACACAACGCCTGAGTAAGACACCACTGTAGTGATCTTTTTTTGAAAATCAGACCTGGATATTTAGGTCTAATTTATCTTCAAGATGCATGCAAAATTACTGTGAAAAATACCTTTGTGAGTAGGTTCTGAGCTTGGTTGTGCAGTTGACACTTTTTCCTCACACAAGATGCCGGGCATTGAAAGATTTCAGAATCCAGCTAATTTTCTCACACATTTTTTTTTCTATTTAGGTGAATCCTGGGGCCTCATTTATGAGGCCTTGCGTGAGTTTTGCGCTTCCGATGCGTCACTTTTTGTGACGCATCGGCGGCGTAAAACATGCCTCCTGATGCGCACTATTTACAAAGTGACGCATCTAAGCAGATGCGTCACTTTGTAAACCCCTGCGCTACATTATACCTGCGTCAGGTATAATGTATGCAGAGGGGGCATTCACCCGCAAAAAGCCTCGTAATAGTGACGCAGTGAAATCTATGAGATTTCACTGCGTCACTTTTAGGATGCTGTTGCGTCAAAATCTTGCGCCTGCCTCACAGCAGGCGTAAGACTGACGCAAGCCCTTTCACATGGGGCTTTCCCCATGTGAAAGGAAGCATTGCTGGAGTTGCGTCACTTTTGTGACACACTCCAGCAATGCGTCACTTTTGCGCCTACAGATACGTCAGAAATACTGACGTATCTGTAACTCCTTGCGACATGATGCGTCATATTATAAATATGACGCATCAATCATGTCGCAGGGAGAGCGCAGTGAAAAGTGACGCATCGATGTTTTCACGCAGCGATGCGTCTTTTTTCATAAATGAGGCCCCTAATGTACCTGCAGCGCTTGCAGCTCCTTTTAGCCTTTAGACACTAGGTGGCGATGCTGACATATTTATCATTGTGTATTCATTTAAAACATATAGAATGTGTTCTCTTCAAGCGTTATCACAAGGACACTCTGAAAATATACCAGTACGTTCATGGTGTGACAAGGGAACCTGGCCTTCCTGAGGAGTTGACCCAAATGTGCCTGCCTATTCATTTTATAGAGAAAATATTCATATGTAAAAAAAAAAAAGACTATTGATCCTGCAGCTGACTATATGTTAAGCACTTCAATCTTAATGTTCACTAGGTAATCAAGTCCTGGGCCAATCACCTCCGAGACCTGCTGCAGTTAGGTCCCACTGGAATTCCAGAGACAAAATTTCAAGAAAGGGTGGAGGCAGCACCAGGGATGAAGTCCCAAATCAACCAATATGGTCTTTTCAATTTTTTTTATTCTTCTTTGTATAAAAACACAGGACAACAGCCAAAGCGTTTCGTTCCCTTTATAGGAACTTCATCAGGGCAAAAGGTTTATTGGATGGACCAGGTTCCATTCGATGAAACTGGACAATAGTGAACCAAATTAGACGGACAAAGTGGAATCAGGTTTCTAAACTACGTCGGTACAGCGTTGCAGCTTAATTCCGTTTGCTGCAAAAGGTCACTCCGGGTTGTCCGACCCGATACTTATATGTAAATACGAACAATGTACATCCAGTATTCAAAGGGTCCGAAAATGGTTCCGCTTATATGTACAACGGAACTAGATTAAGGTTAACTTCTATTACCAATGGTGAATCACTCTGGGTTGCCCGGAACAGTTCTCGGAACCGGAGGAGGCCAGGTTCCGAGCGAAACTTAAAACATTTCTCTACACTAAATAATTGTCCGCTCAGTTTCTGTGTCCCCTGCTAGCTGCCTCTCCCACTTTTAGCGCGTGGACACGCCGGTGTGCGTAATCGCAGCGCTCTACAAATGTCCCAATAATAATAATAATAATATTTGGTAATAGGAGCCATGCAATCCAATATCCAAGCAATCCGAAGGAAAATCCAGTCAAATGAAAAATGTTCTTACTTGTCTGTATTTGCAATGGTGATGAAGTAATAGAAAGGAGGGATCCAGCTCGAATAGCATTGGTCATCCGTATAAGAAGCGAAGCCCATCCTTCGATATAAAAGAGGTTATGGTAAACCACAATTGTTGAATTCGAGTCAGCCTTTAAATTGACGGTGATGTGTGCACCCAAACCCACGATACGGGAAAGGAGCCTTCCTGTATCGGGATAATTATATATAACTTTCATCAGTCCATATAAATGTTTAAATCTAATTTTTTAACATTATTTCCCATGGCGTGTTATTTTATTTCCCTAATCACATTTTTTTCTAAAGTAGTGTAGTACCAGTGTTGGTCTTGTGCAGTGCTTAACTTAGTCCAAGGATGGGCTGGAGTATATATACACTAGATTTTCTACCCATAGGCAGTCGCAGCCAGTTTAGGTAAGCGTGGTGGGTCAGGCCAGGGGTGGAAGTCGACAGACGACGGAATAGGTTTTATTTACCTATTTAATTTTACCCATTCTGTCAACTGTCGACTTACCCCCTCCCACCCCGCCCTGCCCCATCGGCCTTATCTGTGCCGGCCACTGCTGCCTTTGGGCTGTAGTAACTTAAGAAGTGTAGTTATCCAGGTGTTGGGGTTATTTGTTCAGTGACATTCTTATTGCCAGGCAGGTGGACAGCCATGGCCTCAGTTTTGAAACTACGTGTTACCACAGTAAACTGAGAGAAGAGGTCTCTCGTTAGCCACACAGCTGTGGCCACCACTAACTCAATGCTGTAGCCTGCGTTATGTTTCAGTGCCCCCATTTAGAAAGTAGCAGAGCTTCTAGGTGCTTTGTTCTTATTGCTTTCCCTGAACCAGTTCTGCTCCCTCTGTAACATTGGAGCATTTCGCCCCATTATGTTGGTATGACTTAGCTGCAAGAGGTTCCAGCCGCACAATACAATCCATGAAGAACCTATGCAGCCCATTTACAATTAGGGCTCCCAGTTCTATGTTTTTTTACATTTTCATCTGTATTTATCCATATTTATGTTTTTCTAATTTTACCTGTATGAATCCATATTTATTTTGAGTTTTATGTAATAATGAAGCTAAAATTATTATATTTCCACATTTATTTAACTAGTAAATATGCACTCATGCTTGAATGCCTACCAGGTTTCAATTAACCCTGGGCGCAGTGCTTTGCTCCGTCCACGGAGTGTACGTAGTGTTGCCTACTTCGCGATTCGCAAAGTAGGCGTAATAGACAACACTACGCACACTCCGTGGATGGAGTGAAGTTGCCCGCCACCCGCCTCCCTCCAGCCCTCTTCTAAATGCCTATTTTAATCTAAAATAGTGTAAAAGTAAACTAAAAGCACTTTCCTGATATGCGGCGTCTCGGGCTCCCTCTTCTGCTTCGCGCCGACTTCTTCCAGACAAATGCGCATGCGTGGGCAACCGTGTATGCGCATTTCTCGCAAGAAATGCGCATGCGCGGGCGCCCGCACATTTTGCTGGAAGAAGTCGGTGCGAGGCAGAATTGGGAGCCCCGGGACGCCGCATATCACCATGTAAGTGCTTTTAGTTCACTTTTACACTATTTTAAATTAAAATAGTCATGTAGAAGAGGGCGGGAGGAAGGCGGGCGGAACGTAGTGGGGCTACGTGAAGAGAGGGGGTGGGCATAGCTTCCTGCCCACTTCACGAAGCTTTGCGTAGCCCCACCACGCACACTACGCCCACCCTTAGTTTCAATGCTGTAACACCCACAGAAGATAAATCAATGCGCTTATAAGAAAATATGCAAATTTCAGTATCAACCTTGTGCATATCTACTGCTGTTAAAACCTCTTTACTAAAATTTCTTTTTTCCCCCCTCACCTATCAAGCCGCAAAGCTATTGGCCTGACAGTCATGGCAGAGAGTATTTAGAATTACTCAAAAGCAACCCAATTTCCATTTTCCTCCACATTTAAAAATAAATACAGACAAAAAAAGAAATGTTTTCTGTCTGTCTTTATCTGTAAAAAATCTGTAAAAACGGAAAGCAGGGAGCCTTATTTATAATACTGGTATACACAGTCAAAGGCCCAATGAGTCCTGCTGCAGATTTTTCTCAACCGACCCTAGAAGGTGGAGTTGGAGGTGCAGCCTAACGCTACGTGCATTGGTATAAAAATGGGTCACTGCATACCAGAAGCATGTGTAAATTAACATAAAAAATTACTGCTTTAGATACTGCGGGTCTTGACAGGTGAAAATGGAATGGTAAATGTGCTTTACATACTATAATTGTAATTATAATTGTAATTTATATTTCTTGTTTTATGACATCTATGTATTTTTAATGTGTGTTCATTGCTCGTTTAGTTTGTGCTTACCAATGCTTATGTTTGGTTTTGTGGCAAATAGAAACTACAACAAATGTATTTCTTCATGTATTTAATCCATAAATGTTCCTCACGCTTGTAAGTGAAATGGATTTTAATGGTGTAAATGTACCTTTAAGACACATCAATAGACTCTTAAGAAACGTTGAGCATTGTACTGTGCACACATTCACACATCTGCTTAAGCTCAATTATGAAATCTCATTTTTTTTTCTGTAGCTCCGCTACCTGTCAATCTGGATATCATTTAGAATAACTCAAAAATAGACTTATTTTCCATGCTTATCCTTATTTTAAAAAAATGCAGACAAAGAAATACATGATTTCTGTCAGCAGCTAGCTGTGAAAATCTGCAGGAATGTAAAACTAGGGAGGATATGTATGAGGAAGTGGCAGAGCGTGCCGCTAGCCTTCTTGGCTTAACAACACCCTCCGACACTTCTGAAACGCAGGGCTGCACCATATTTACAAGAATGTAGTGCAGCCTTGCATTACCCCTGAGATGGCGCTAGTGCCAACGCAGGCACCCTTGCACCAATGTGCAAGGGTGCCTGCGTGCAGGGGAGGATTGTTTATGTGTAGAAAGGTGTCCCCTCCTGCACAATAAACAGTCCTAGAATGCAATTCTGTCACTTTCATGTGTGCTGCTTCATGCCAGCCGGAATTTCATAAAGAGATACTGGGAGGCTGGAACCTTTGTATCTAGCCAGCCAGCATTACAGCACCAAATTCTGGTTATTCAGAGTTTTCTCTCTGAAATGGGGAATAACAACACAACCCCTGAAATACAGGGTCTTTTACTTTGCATTGTTCCCTATCAGCGGAGAAGTCACATACATTTTCGCCTGCTTTGGAGTGTCTTTGGTCAACGGGGTACATGGTGGAGTGGTGGTATAAGGAACAGGCCTGGCTGGCTGCTCTTTGTCATGGGGGGGGGGCACTGACTGTTTCTCCGTGCAGTTGCAAGGGTTGGGAGTGACTCGTGATGTAGGCTCAAGTGTGTCTTTAACATTCACCTAAAGTGGAAGAGCATCACCTCAACATAGGCCTTTTGCTCCAGAAGCGTGAAATCACAACCCCTGAGGAAAGTTCTATGCCTCTTTGTCTGAAATTTGGCAGTGACAAAGACGTCAATCCTGCACGTGCTATTATTTAAAGTCACAGAACATTGATAACTACATATAATAAATAACAATGGCCGCATTAAAATAAACATATATCACATCCAGCTTAATGAAAGGGTGCAAGACTGATACAATCTATGCTCATTCCTCATGTTCTTCTAAAGAACGTTGAGAACGAATGATTGAGTAATATCTGTGCTTGGGGAAAATGGTAAAGATCCCAAAGTCCATTCACCAAATTAGGTCCAAAATCCACATTTGCTGGACATGCTCAGAGAAAGCCCTCTTCCTCCCAATCAAAAGACTTTATTCGTCTAATATAATAGTCAGTCAATCAATCAATCGATAAATCAATCAATCAAAAATAGCTTTAATTGTTTAAACAAGACCATAAAATTACATGAAGCATAAATACATGCGACAATCAATAAAAACACATTGCATCCAGATCCACAAACTAGACTAAATTGTCTTAACAATAATCATTTGGCATCATTAAAAGCCCGTGAAAGACCAGGGGACATATTATCAAGAACAGGCGATAAAATTATCGCCGCTTTATCGGCAGGAAACTGCCGCTAAAACTGCGATAATGGGCTTCATAATATGTCCTTGTGAATTCCCATAGTAGCCCAGGTTCTGGTGTTAACCTGGGCTGCTATGGGAATTCACAAGGGCATATTATCAAGCCCATTATCGCCACTTTAGCGGCAGTTTCCTGCCGATAATGCGGCGATAATTTTATCGCCTGTTCTTGATAATATGCCCCCTGGTGTAAATAATGGGGAGATATAATAATTGTTGGAATAGTGATATCTAAAACCATACCTCCGTTGACGACCCAGCAATAAAACTGTGCAAACAACGATTCTAGATTAAAAGGAAACCACATTTATTCCCAGTTAATAACACATTAGGTAAGCATGCTGTGCACAATTGGGCAAATAAATGAATGTATAGGATAATTTAAAAGCATAATCAAATAATCAAAAACGATGAAATATGAAAAAATGCATTAAGTATAATACCACCTCCCCCAAAAGAGCATAAGACTTTCAGGTAAGATTTTCATGCCCTTCATCAAAAGTCTTTTTAATACTCAATGTTGAGGCAAGAAAGAGAGCAACAATGTAAGTTGTGTATACATCCGGAAATAGCTGTAAGTACATTAGGGTGGGATTAACCTGAACAAAGTGCAACGGTTTCAGCAAGTGCACTAAAAACTATCTTCGAGGGCTATCATAAAATCCGGCAAACAGCCATTACAACGCGGCTGTTTCCCGGCATGCCATTACATCGTACGCGTTACAACGCATGCAATTTAACAACAGGTAGCCATCACCACGCATTTTTTTACATCGCCTGCGCTTTTACAACGCATGTGATGTAAAAAAAATTACAGATTCACCTTGTGAGGAAGCAGAGGCTGCTCCATTTCCTCATAACGACGTGAACCGCCCCTCAGAGCCGACGTGAAGTAGGAACCAGGAGGAGAGAGGAACCACAAGGAGAGAGAGGTAAGGGGATTGGGCCTGGGCTTACTTTTTTAGGGTAAAAGGGGATCGGGCGGTCTGTGTGTGTAATGCCCTTGTAGTGTTTTAGGGCTTAGGGTAGTGTCAGGGGGTCATGAAGGGTAGTGTATAAGTGTAGGGAGAGGACTGAAGGTCGGTGGAGGGTCATGCAGGGGGTAGTGTTTTAGGGTTTAGTGTAGTGTCGGGGAGGTCGTGCAGGGTAGTGTTTAAGTGTAGGGAGAGGACTGGGGTTAGGGATCGTTGTGCAGGGGGTAGTGTTTTAGGGTTTAATGTAGTATCTGGGGGTTGTGCAGGGTATTGTTTTAGGGTAGGGAGAAGACTGGGGGTCGGGGGAGGGTCATGCACGGGGTCGTTTTTTACGGTTTAGGGTAGTGTTGAAGGGTAGTGCAGGGTAGTGTTTTAGGATAGGGAAAGGAATGGGGGTTGGGGGAGGGTGGTGCAGGGGTACTAAATTAGGGTTTAGGGTAGGGCAGGGTAGTGTAACTTACCTTTCATACTTTTACCATGAGTATACCTTTACCACACATGCCTTTGCGTTGTAATGGCATGCGTGGTAAAGGCATATTTGTGGTAAAAGTATGCGATGTAATGGTAGGTTATTGTAATTGACAACACATAGTAATACCCGTGTTGTAATGCACACGTGGTATTAGTACGAGTTGCAATGAGTCATATTCTAAAATCCACACAAAAAAAGCAAAAGACAAAAGATCCTGGGGAGAAAATTTTTCACAAGCACAAGTAATCAGCTTGAAGGACTGGGATAAATTAAGGCCCAGCGGTGCCAGGGGACAACACCTAAAACCTTTGTGGGATACCTGTTCTGGCGCACTAAAGACAGAGACACGGGACACTTCCTTTGGCGTCAAAGATCAGCGTTTATTACTGCAGGGAGGCAAAAGTCACGAGAAGTACAACAGAGTGTAGGTTCTGAGAGTCTGCTTCAAATTGCATATGCGAGTCGCTCTCTTTTATACAAGATTTTGTCATTGCACAACATGTAAACAAAAGGTTACAACTCAGTTCCCACAGTAAATTTCAGAAGGATCGCTTTCATGTATTCAGAACCCCGAAACATAATTACAGTAACATCGCCGGTTCCCAACTGTAAAAGCACATCTTCTCACCGTTAGGCACATTCCACTCTAGTTGTAAATGAGCAAGAGAAAGAGACAAGAACAGCTGCAAGGAAGACAGACATTCGTAAAGAAAAGAAGGTGAGGGTAATATTGGAAGCATGATCGTAGGATCAAAGAGCAGGATCCCAGCACGTACTAGGCTGAAATAATAGACCGGCACGGCAAGATTACCCTCGTGCGGAGCCATCTGCCTCTGCAGTGTCATTCCCCCGGTCATAAAGACGCATGAAAGGAATATGCGTCTTCCGTAAGGCTTGGGAACTAAAGGGTCATGAGGCGAACAGTTGCCTGCTCGCTGACTACGTGAGGGCAAGAAACAAAATGGATGCCGTATCTAAAATGGAACCCGAAGGTTCAGATCAAGAAACCCGTAAATAAGGCGAACCCTTCCAAGCAGTGTAACGAAAACGCGTACACTTACTAAGCTCGTTATTTACGGTTCGTAGATACCAAACTTGCCCATATTCGATCATTCCCAAAACACCGTAACAATTCTCACGGAACCTCAGACGCTCCTTTTGCCCTCATGTAGGCAAGCACTAGTCAAAATCAGAATCGATTTCAATATTCATCAGATCATTCAGGTGTTGCTGGAACATTATCCTATCCATCAATGCCTCTTTGGTAACAGATGGCCTTCTTATACACGTTGTAGCACAAAGGCCACATAAGGCAGGACCACACTGTACACAAAGACAACACGTGAACAGGCACGTCACAACGATCCCTATAATCATCAGAATCTTCCAACCCCAAGTCGACATCAGGCCCCAAAACCATCCTAGAAGCGTCCAATCTCCCTCGTCCACGTGTATGGACTCCGAGATTTTATGCAACTTTGAGATGGCTTGATAGACAGTTGGAGCAGTATCTGGTATAAAAATGCAACAACTCGAATGGATGACCTTACACACACCACCTCTATCTGCTAGAACAACGTCTAGAACCATACGGCTCTGTAACGTCATAAGTCTATCCGCTTGAAGCTCTGCTGTCAGGTTACCAAGGTCGCTTGCAGTTATGTTAGCGGTTGACTCTACTACACGAGTTAACTGTCTCAGATTCCTGCTATTGACCATAGGGCCCCAAAACGGTAGGAAACCTTTAAAGAAGTCTCCTGCTTCTTGACCGGCAGTATCTTCTTCACTAATAACGCCTCTCACAACTCTAGTCTTGTGATAGTCTGAGGCAACAGTGAAAGTCGGTGGTAGAAGATTCGCGATATAACAGGTGCCTGAGAAGTCACGAGGCAACCAAGTATAAGCACGATCATAACACACAAAATAAGTACCCTTGGCAGTCAAAAAGACAGGGGAAGAGAGCATTGGTAAGACATATGTCTCAGTACAAGCACTCTTCCCAAACTGAGCTCTCGGATTTTGACCAAGACCTTGCACACAGAAGTGACCAAGGTGAGGCACGATCCAAATTGGAGACGAGCTCTTAAGCTGTCTATCACCCACTGATACACTATACTCAGTCTTACTCAGTTCCTTATATGCTCGCACCTCCTCCTCTGGGATAAGCGATGCATCAAAAATATCTCTATCTAAATCAGCAATGGCTATCGCCAGAGACTTGTGGTACGGGCCAGGACCAAGGTTTACTGAGCGTGGCTCTCGATGGGGGTAGGAATCTAGTGCACTACGGAACATAGTTTGGAATGCTCGAGCGGACCCTTGGGAACTATAAGGAAGGACCAAATACGGAATCCCTCTATCCATGGTATGTGGCATTAGCCCGCACACCCAACAATTGGTAATATTTACCACCAACTGATGCTGATGCAGAAGTTGAACGAAGGAATTGTTTCTAAATTCCGCACGTCTGACTTGTTCATGTTGGGGCAGTAGGTGAAAAGAATGTGGAGAAGCAGTAGAGACGAAATTTAGATCATGAGAAGAAGGAGTAGGTAAAGTAGAAGGCAACAATGATTGAGAACCAAAATACACTCCACCCACCAGCAGCATAGACACAGTTAGGAACAACATGAAAACCTGTAACAAAAAACATTTTGTACGAAACACCTTATGTAATGCAGATCTTTGCGCCGACATCTTCTCCATTTTCGACAGCTTAGAGAACTCCATCCTCTAACGACCGTCCACAACGTTCTTGACGCACTTCGTTCTGAGTAGCGATTGTCAATTCCCAGGAGTTCCCAGAAATCGACAAAAGAAATCGACCTAGTGTCAATAACTGCTAAACAGAAAGAAGTACCCGCGCGGCCTTACGGCCAACCCAGATGATAGGTTTTAATCAGTTGAACAACCAATTTCATGTACGTCTCCTAGCTGTACTGGAAAAAGATACATACATAATAAAATGTCCACAATATTCAAGGTAAATGTGAGGGGGTAATGTGAAATCAAAAATAATATAAATAATTTATTAGTCTTTATTGCGTGGACGAAGAAAGTATCGGCTTCTTCCAGGGCGAGTCTGCTCTTCAAACAGTGGATTGGATGGCAAAAGAGTGTTCGATTGTTCAGGCAATTGTTCAAAACTTGAATTCTCCAATGTTGATGGTAACAATATTGTTTGAGAGGAATCAACAGGTGTGTCGGAAAAAGCTGAAGTGTTCCCTATGGGCTGAGCTTCGCTAAACAGTGCAAAACGCTGGGGGGCGTCGGTTTCTGACGAGGCAATTCCTTTCCTCATCCACGTATCTGCTGGCAAAGGAAGCGGAACCTTCTTGGTGTGGGTGGCATGCACCCAATGTTTCCTTCCTTCCAGCCGAACCGCCGTCCTCGTTGCCAGCAACACCTGGAAGGGTCCCACGAATCTCGGCTCAAGATTCCGTTTTCGTCCAAAATTTCGGGTAAGGACCCAGTCTCCTGGTTGGAGCCGATGACCAGGACCCTCTGTTTGTGACGGTAGAGCCTCAAAGACCTGTTGATGAATCAAACTCAATTTAGCAGTCAGATCATAAAGATAGTCGATCAACATTGGATATTCAATTCTGTCAAATTCTTTAGGCCTCGGAACTCCCCAAATGTTCGCAGGACGGCCGAGCACAATCTCAAATGGGCTAAGCCCTACTCGAGAGTGTACAGTCGCCCTGGTCGATAAGAGAGCTAGAGGCAAAGCGTCAGGCCATGATAAACCAGTTGTTGCCTGAATTTTAGCAAGTTTTAGTTTCAGGGTGCCATTGTATCCTTCCACCAAACCCGCTGACTGAGGATGATTAGCACTATGAAATTTTTGGACTATGCCTAGGCCACGACACACACTCTTCATCACCCTTCCCACAAACTCACTTCCGTTGTCTGACCATACAATCCGAGGCATGCCGTACCTGGGGAAATACTCTTTGAGCAGAATTTTAGCTGTGGATAGGGCAGTATTATCTTTAAGAGGGTGGGCCTCAATCCATCTGGAGAACGCACAAACCACAACCAAAACATACTTTAAATTATTGCATCTCTCCATGTGGATGAAGTCCAATTGGATAACTTCGAAAGGACATGTAGGAGGGGCAAAATGACCAGGTGGAGTGGGGGTGCCCTTACCAGGATTGTACATCAAACACACCATACAATTCTTAACCACTCTTTCCGCACACTTAGTAATCCCATCATTCTTCCATACAGGAGACAACAACTTGCATATGCCCTTCGAGCTAATATGTGCTGTGCCATTGGCCATCGTAACAACAGCAAGCACATATGCATCCGGTAACATCCATCTCTGTTTTTCTGACAAATCAACCCAACATCCATCCTCGTCTAACTTTCCCGTGCTTTCTTTCCACTTAGTCTTTTCCATATCAGTGGCCTCGTTCTGTATTTCCTTCACACTCTCAACTGTGTCTTCACACATACTAGTCTCTGCAGGCCATCTCACTGAACTCGTAACATATATTCGATTTGTCAGATCTTTAGCTGTCTCCTTAGCAGTCTCATCTGCAAACGCGTTACCACGACCAACATCATCTGTCACTTTCCGATGCGCACTACATTTAATTATGGCCACCTGCGTAGGCAATGTAAGTGCATCTAAAAGGTCATTCACAAGCTGTCCATGCTGAATCTTTGTGCCATGCGACGTCAAGAATCCTCTTTCTCTCCACAATCGCCCAAAACTATGTGCCACACCAAAAGCATACTGGCTGTCTGTAAACACATTCACCCGTTTTCCTCTGGACAACACACACGCTCTCGTCAAGGCGATCAACTCAGCTGCCTGAGCCGAATTCTGATTTAATCTCGTAGATTCCACAACCGTTCTCAACGTCACTACAGCATACGCAGTCGTCACATCACCATTCGGTAACTTAAAACAGGAACCATCAACATACAAAGTACCATCGGGATCTACCAATGGAGTATCTCTTAGGTCAATACGACCCTTCGTCTCTTCTTCGGTTCTCAGATAGCAGTCATGTGGTGCTACATCACTTTACTCCGTGTTGATCGGCAATAATGTTGCTGGATTCAACACATTACACCGTTTTATCCGTATGTGACTTGCCAGTAACGTCAACTCGTACCCAGACAACCTTGCGCTCGTCAAATGTTGAGTTTTCGTTCGGTTCAAGAGAGTGTCGACTGCATGCGGAACCATCACCGTGAGCATATTATCCATGACCAGATCTGCGGACTGTCGAATGGACGCCGCAGCTGCCGCTGTTGCTCTTAAACAACTCGGCAAAGCTCTAGCTACTGGGTCTAAGGTCGAAGAAAAATATGCGCATGGACGCTGTTTGTCGCCAAATTGTTGTGCCAGAACACTCAATGCACAACCATCCCTCTCGTGAACGTATAGTGTAAACGGCTTACTGTAATCAGGAGTACCTAACACAGGAGCCGAACACAACGCATCACGTAATTCAGAAAAACTTTTCTGACACTCTTCAGTCCATGGCAAAGGAGATGAAACGTCCTTGCATGTAAGGGCTATCAATGGTTTTGCCAATAATGAAAAATTCGGAATCCATTGTCTGCAGTATGACGTAATACCTAGAAAGGCACGTACATCTCTCTGAGTTTTTGGCACAGTCATTCGGGTAATCGCTGCAATTCTCTCTGGGGTCAACCTTCTCCCTTCTTTTGACAATAAGTGACCTAAGTAGGTTACTTCTTGGCAACAATATTGCAGCTTGGAAGGTGACACCTTGTGATGCAAGTCACATAAATGCCGCAACAACGATACTGTAGCAGTTCTACAAATATCTTCGGTATCAGCCGCTACCAACAGGTCGTCAACGTACTGAATCAAAGCTGCGCCTGCCGGTAATACAAATGAGTCAAGTTGACTTTTAAGGGCTTGACTGTAGATCGACGGACTCTCACAATAGCCCTGTGGTGCGCGTTTCAGTCTAAAACTGCGACCACCTAATGAGAATCCGAATAGGTCTCTGCTTTCCTCAGCGATCGGGATACTAAAGAAAGCATTCTTTAGATCGATCACCGTGAACCAGGAGGCAGAAACTGGAATCAGGGTCAACAAAGTCGTGATATCAGGGACCACGGGAAACTGTGGGATCACGATTTTATTCACTTCTCTCAAATCGATTATGAAACGGTACACAGGAGGTTTAGATGGATCAGTTCGTTTTAAAATTGGTAGCACAGGACTATTACACACATTTCCTCGAGTTTCTTCAATGACATCCTTTTTGATCAGGTCGTGAACGATCGCTAATAGCGCCCGTTCACCCTCAATGGAGATACGATACTGTGGTATACGTGGCAATCGCACATTTGGTTTCAGCTTGATCACATAAGGTGGGATGTCCAAGAGACCCACATCATTGGGACCTGTGGCCCATAGAGACGCAGGAAGGGAGCTCAATTCCGGCGGGAATTTATCGATCGACAAGTACATAGGAGAGATTACTCTCCGACCTAATGTAAGCTCCACTCCTTCAGGAGAGCAATACAAAGTCGCATATAACCGTTTTAACAAATCCAAGCCCAGAAGATTCTCACCACAACCAGTAGATAGAATCAATGGAGCCTCCAGCTCACGAGGGCCAATTGTAAGGGGCAAAGGGCTAGAGACAGGATTGCTAACAGGGGCGCCAGAGAATCCAACGGAAACATTTGTTAAGCCGGACAAAGGTGCGCCAGGGAGTTTCGAATGCATGATGGAACTTTTCGTCGCACCAGTGTCTAACAGAAAAGGCTCAACTACGCCAGATGTAGCAACTGCGACGTAAGGCCCACTCTGATCAACCGGAACTGATACTACTCCCTCTCTCTGTCGGTGGCTGTCCTAGTAACGGTCGTTTACAACAGTCTCATGTTCAACGTAATAGTCGTCCGCATAATACTGTGCTGATTTATCGGACCTTACATTTTGCTGGTCAAAACAATTATTCGCGTCCGAGGACGTATTAGGGCGCTCAGTCTGATTTTGAGAGGTACCGCGGCCTCTACCTCGAGATGCTTGTTGAGGACCACCAGGACCCCCTCGTGCCGATACACCATTAAGGCGGTCACGCAAAGCCGGACAATCATATTTTATATGTCCCTCTCTTCTACAATATGCACATTGATTATACCCAAGCATAGATCTAAAGTCAGAGGAGTCAGAACGTGACTGCGTTCTGGAGGATTGCGATTGTGGTCTATATTGCTGTTGCGAATCATTGTGATTTGAACGTGGAGGATACGCTTGCTGCAACAAAACCTTAGTTTTGAGCTCCTTTGTTTTCTTATCTATACGATCACTTTCTTCCTTTTCCCTATTCTCATAATATTGAGCCGTCGCTAATATCTGTGCAGTGGTTGAAACAGCCCATGCACTTTCTGAATTTTTTAATTTGTTGCATAGTTCAGGTAACAAATTCAACACAAATTTATCAACAAACAACCGTTGGCCTCCCTCAGTGCCCATATCCTGGCCACTATGATCGACAAATGCCTCTTCGAATCTAGTAAAGAAATCGGAGACACTCTCGTCCTTCTTCTGCTTACAAGCTGCTAATTTATCCCAGTTTACCCTCATCGCCGGTATAAGCGTTTTCATGAACGTAATGATCTTCTGAGGCAGATCCAAAATTAACTGCTCAGGCTTAGCCCCACCAACTTGTAGTCCATCAGCCGCTATTAGTGCAGCCCAATCACCGCCTAACTCATTTGCATGATTTTCCTGGCGAATTTTCGCCCAAACCGGTTGTGGTACAATATTACCGAACAGCATGTCGATGTCGGCAAGGTTCATAATAGTAGCATCTACCAATTGAGACAACTCCTTATAGTAACCCGCCGGATTCTTGCGTGGATCAGGCAAGGACTGTTTGACCTGCAAGACTTCTGATCGCTTCCATGGGAGGTGTATCCAAACTCTTTGGAAATGTGGCAAAACTGGGGGATTGGCAGCAGGAGCACCTGGCATCCATACTGGCGGAACCTCTCTCATAGGATATTGACCAGGAGTCGCTTTCCAATTCTCAGAGTCGTCATCAAACGACACTCGAGAAGGCACTGTGGATCTATGGGCTAACAATCGCGCTAAGGCACGTCGTACATCTCCACCTACGATCATACCATTCGAAAATTGACCCTGAAGTTCAATCATATCGGGCGGTACGTTATCTAAATCGTCATTATACCATTGTTCCCTCAAAAAGTTACACATTTCTTCGAACACGAATCTCTGCGTAGGCTCATTAAACTGAGAAAACGTCTCGAAAACCATGCGTGGAGGGTAGTTAGCAGGATGTCTTATCCACCTACGAGCCATATTCGCTAATGTTGCACTCTCCCTTCCACCAGGGATTTGACTTCGTCTCTGGGAAGTTTCGGAAATACTGGATGGTAGTATCGATCCGGACAGTGGGGAATAGAGTGTAGCAACAGTATTAGGGATACGGGTACGAACGGAAGGAGAAGAAGGAAAAAGAGCAGGAGTGATAATATTAGAAGTGAACGTAGGCACAGCAGAAACAGGCAAGACAGTCGGGGTAGCAGGGGCAAGAGGCTGAGGAGGTACAGGCAAAGGAGCAGTAGGAATAGAGACAGGTGGTGGGACAAACGTAGGACCAACAACGTGCTGACCAGCAGCCGCCGGAACAACAGGAGGGACAGCAGGAGGAACTACAGGAGGAACTACAGGAGCCGTAGCACCCTGTGCATAAGGAGGTGGTGATTTCATCAAATACGCTAACAGGGGATCCTCCTTTGAATCCTCTTCTTTCTTATCCAGACTAGTTGGTAAAACCGGATAACATTTGTCTATCCTCATGTGATGCAGTCTAGTGGAAACTTCTATTTCTTTTTCTTCTTTATCTCGCTGACATTGTTGTACAACTTGCATTATCGGGACGATACCTTCTCTTCGATTCTTTTTAAGCTGTTTGATTTCTTTCTGCTTGGCCTCTTTACGCCACAACCGAAAGGAATCAAACATAGCTGGCCTAGCTTTCTTTTTAAATAATTTAGCTTCAAGATTATCTAAAATCGTAAGTTCAAAACTTCCATGCGGTGGCCAACTAAGGACACCATCTTTTTTCGTGTAACGGACCCAATATTCATTGTAAATAATAGGGCCCACACCATGTCGACTATAGAGCTCATATATCGGAGTTCCAACTGGAGGTATCGGACACGAGTCCTCCAACCGGGAATCCTTGTTGCAACATTTAAAGAAACCAAGAAAACCACTATGGCTAGGCATCGTGCACACTAACCTAGTATCAAACTTCAAGGGTTACCAAAGTACTAAATCTTCGTGAAAGACAAAACCCTCGGTTTTTGGCAATTGCAACTGTCAAATAACAACTAAGAACCAACAACTAAGAACCACAAATGCAATGGAATCATGCATACAACTAAGCACCAACAACTAAGGACTGGGAGCGACCCACAAATAGTTAACTGAGAGCTCAATGGCGTCACCAGGAAGGCCCGTCTATCGTCTCGCCGTACGAAAGGTCTACACCAGGCGCCGAAAACAGGTCGACAGTCAGGGCATCAGTCCGTCGCAGCCGTCAGGAGGCGGGAATCTTCACGGGAAAAATCTTCGGACCACTTATTTCGACAACAGGATCGATGAAGCTGGGTGCACCTTTTCCTCGGAGATTTCACACGAAGTTCCTCACAATCGTCAGGCTTTGGACCGGTACCGCTGATGTCGCCCCACGTGGGGCGCCAACTGAAGGACTGGGATAAATTAAGGCCCAGCGGTGCCAGGGGACAACACCTAAAACCTTTGTGGGATACCTGTTCTGGCGCACTAAAGACAGAGACACGGGACACTTCCTTTGGCGTCAAAGATCAGCGTTTATTACTGCAGGGAGGCAAAAGTCACGAGAAGTACAACAGAGTGTAGGTTCTGAGAGTCTGCTTCAAATTGCATATGCGAGTCGCTCTCTTTTATACAAGATTTTGTCATTGCACAACATGTAAACAAAAGGTTACAACTCAGTTCCCACAGTAAATTTCAGAAGGATCGCTTTCATGTATTCAGAACCCCGAAACATTGTAGAAAAGTCAGCCCATAACGCCCCGGATGCCCAGGCTGCTGGCGCAGGGCGACTCTTCGTTTCCATCTTGAATAATTACCAAATAAAGAGACGGGCACTGGAAGCAGGAAGACAAAGAAAAAGGTTTATTTCTCATGAGGAGGGCCTGTCCTTTGGGACACTCGCATAGTGTCTTCGGGAGGTGCTCTAACAAGTTTCTCTGAGGCTTTGTCTTTTATACACAGGTTGGTGGCACACAGGCAACCTTTATTACAATCAACACTTTGTATAGTATGGAGGTATTCCAACACGTGGCTACAGTAGGGCCCTTATCCTCCATGAAATAGGAGGGGGCTGTCATGCGGCTGAGGGTTCTGCTGATTCCATTGGAATGTGTGTGCTTGATCGAATCTCAGGGGTGGGGCGGTCATGATCAATAGTGGCTTCTTTCAAGAGAGACGAGTGCATACAGTGGTGGGCAATAAACTGTATCCTCGGGCTAAGGGATGACCAGCGGTCTGTGCAGACATTCAGGCTCAGAGGAAGAGGTCATCAAAGGAGGGGTATTCATGGAGGGACAGGAGGTGTTGGTCAGGCGCGGGGTGCGATTCTTAGGGACAGAGTCATGCGGGAGGGGAGGGCTCATGACTTGTGCATGAGAGAGCGGGGGCAGTCAGGGTGCATGGGGGATGCTTGCAGGGTCAGGGAAGTGCGCTGATGAGCGATTGTGGACAGGGAGACCATGGTACCTAAAATGGCTGTCGTGTACGTGTGTGCATGGGTCTATGCTAGTGGGACAAGACAGTCAGAGTTTTAGCGACATTCGTTCTGTTTACACCAAGGGGTACTGAGAACACAAATGAACGCCGCTTATGTACATACATATTGCTATTTTTAACAGTCCCCACTTTTTACATAAGCACGTTCAATTTCTACACAGTCGATGTGATAGGCAGAATACAATGCATGTCAATCTACGTCTGTTGGGCTCTTTTATACAAGCCTAGAAATCGGCATAATATTTAGTCGGTGTAGAATCAAGGAAAAATGTTCCGACACATAAAAATCAAGTTCACATTTTTCTCTCTAGTGGCATCACATACAGAAAGAACGTTCTGATACCTTCCGGCTTGTCAGTATTATAGGGGATTTTCGGAAAACCTAACCACATGAGTGACCGATGAAACATTTCTTAGAAGGCAATACGAAATGGCTGAGGGAGGTATCCAATTCGATACAAGTGATTTAGTCAAGGGGCGAAATAGAAAGTTCTGGAAAGGGGGAGGGTCTTTGTCGCAATGTCTTTTAACAGAGTCCGTCTTCTTTTGTTGGCGCTGCTGAGCACCGGCGGCGGAGCTATAGGTCCAGCTCGGATTCGTCCATACACGTTGCAGGATGCGATCAGTCCTCTGCTATTAGATCACAGTCCTGTTTCCTAACTCATTTTCTTATGGGTGCCTTATGCTGGGCACCTGCGTGTCTTTCTTTTTCCGTCACAAAATCCCAGTCCATAGTCAATTTTTATAAGAAAGAGTTTGTTGAATAATCGAGGGAGGAGAGGGCGGAGTGGGGCCAGATCTTCGAACACACCAAGGGACCAAGGGAGCAAAGGACAATGAGCAGGCAGGCCCATCAGTCGGACTAAAAAGGACGGGGACTTCAGGCACGAGTGGGTCAGCAAGTCGAGGGCTTCAAGGCAGCCCCTTATTTCTTCATCAGCTGAACTTGAAAGTTGTGCCTCGTCCCGCGTCTCGTTGCTCTGCGGCTCCATCTTTGGTCGTCACACGTGCTCCATGATCTGTGGCCAGGCTGTGCGTCACGTCGAGCTCCTCTCCTTGGGTGATTGTATCTTTGAAAGGGGGAAAAACAATTTTTAGAAAAACTGGTCGAGAGAATAGATATACATCTCAATCCATCCCCATGCCTGAGTAGGTGGGGGATAGGTTCATCGGTCACAGTCAAAGGTCGTCATTTATGGAGTCTGGAGAAGGGTATTGCATATTGAATTCATAGACTGGTTTTGGCATACATTCGTGACATATGATAAGAGGAATTGGATTTTTGTACACAATGTAATTTTCATCACATAAAAACATCGAGTCCTTATGTAAAGACTCGTTCTTCCCTTTAACCCAAGTATCGATAATCTTACATCCCCTTCCGGGGTCGGCTAACTCTTGCAAGCAGGGGCGCTATCATCATGAAGAAGGGGGAAGGGGCAGATGTAAAACATGGCTTTCCTGGGGAATGACCATTAATCAAGGTCATCAATTTCGTTTCGTGGGTAGCTTGACATGAGGCGAGGGTTAATCGGGGGCGCGTGGGTGCTTTGGACAGGGAGCCGGGGTCGATCGGGAGAAGTGGGGTACTCTGGACATCCGCACTTAGGTGCAAGGGGGTGGGGCAATCGGGGCAGTTGGGGATAGCATTTCTAACGAACTGAGAAACAGAAGGCCATTGACGTTATAGTTCCCTTATAAAAGGCCAGATTAGGGGACATCCGTCGTCTTACCTGTCCTTTCCTTCATTTACCAACTCGGGTTCTATCGTTTGTAAAAAGGAGAGGTAGTAATATGGCAATTCACAATCGTTTTGGTTTTGGTCAATTTTATTGAACACCTTTGCGTTCGAGGAAAATCCAATAACGTTTTGTGCCCGAGGGGCACAACGTTATTATACACAAAAAGAGGAAGCGGGGTTTTTGGAAAGAGAAAGAGAGGGAGAGAGAGAGAGAGAGAGAGAGTGAGAGAGAGAGACCGCACCCTAAATGGTCCACTCGGCACACGTATGAAGAGAGAGAGAGACGTGTATAATAATGGGCCATTCAGTGCGCGCACAACATAGAACACCAGGGGTTAAGTAACACGAAAACACAGGCAGAGGGATGACATATATCCATGCATCACATACACACAAACTCAGACGGGGAAGACAGTACATGTATTATACACAAAAATCCAGGACAAAACATAGAACGGTCATTGGCCAAATTTATCCTTTTCTGTATGCTGTGCATCCATTTCATCCTGAGCGCTTTTGTTTACCCTTTTCTTCTCCCTTATTTGTCGGCTGCCCTTGCTGGCGGCTTTCATTATACACACTTACGCCGTTGGCAACAGGCCATGAACTGACCTGGTCGGGCTAATGCTCACGGTGGTATTTTCGAGTCACTCTAGCAAATGCGTTTTCAGGCCGAGACAACGGTTGGTGTCAGCTGGAGAACAATGGGGCAGCTCGGAGTTACATGTCTAAGAGGGTGCGAAGAAGGATGCAGTAGATTTTAAATGTACCTCACCTCATAATATTCCTTAAACTTTCCCTATTTAATTAATCGTAGGATGCTTATTCATTAGCGCACGTCATTTAAGCTGTACTATTCAGGGTGCCAAGCGAAGTTATATTTTGTGGTTTCCCTTTCAGGCTGCCCTCTCAGGTGCTAAGTTCAGAGTGAGAAAATAGTCATTGTTCGCTTGTTGTGGTCAGGTACCATAATCAAACCCTTTTTCCCGTCTCTTCATCCGTTAGATCACCGTTTTCTTTTTCGTGATCGATGTTCCAAGGTGACCTGCAGAAAGAGGGAAAGGGAGGGAGGGGAGAGCAGGGGGCTATATTGATAGACACACTCGAGCGCATAAACCCAGAAAGGCTTTTACTTACTGCGTACTCGGCCTATTTCCACAGGATGTAGTCACTGCCAACTGGGGCGTTTAAGCCCAGGTGGACCGTTAGTGTGATTTTCTTATACAGGTAGCATATAAAGTATGGGCTGAATACCTGGGTCTTTAGCGGTTGCTTTTGGCTGTATAAAAAGGAAAAATGCACAACAAAAATTTGACCCTTCATATTTGCAATATTTCTACGTGCTATACCTTTTCAACCCTTTATCTAATCGAGTTTAGTCATTCCACCTACATTTCAGTTATATCGAAAAATAGGGATCACTCATTCAAGACATTATAAATCCACACGGACAACCATAGTTGCTTTCTCAAAAAATCTTTAATAAGAATGTCGGTGCATAAATACGGGCCTACAACCCCGTGGACCGGCCACGGAGCAGGTTGGAACTGTAAATGCGAGGATACTTTATTAGAACAACGTTAGTGGAGTCGGTGGTCGTTTATTCCATAACAAAAGTGCGAAAAGCGCGATAAAATTATGTCGAGACTTCAGTGTGAGCGAGTGTCATAAGTGTTGGGCTTCCAACTTTCACCTATCATGACGTGCGAAACTTAAATAACAATTCATTGTCCGAATGTTCAATTAATACCCATCTGATGTCAATTTACCGTCCGAACACATAATCAGTACCCATCCAATATAAATTCTTTTTTTCCGAACATATAACCAGTACCCATCCCATATCAATTCATTTCCTGAATTTACAGCTTACATCCTATATCAATCCTTGTCCGAACTCATAACCAGTACACATTCTATATCAATCTATATGTTAAAAAAACTTCATACATATCCTATGACATCAAGGCTGAGCAATCGGGGTACAATAAAGAGTTGAGGGTTTCATTTGTATCGGCGCCATTTTGGGTGCAGTCAGGCAGAACCAGGCATAGTCTAAATGTCTATTAACTCGTGGTTGACCCAGAGCTTCCTTTGGCAGTCCCAAAGTTCCGTTAAAGGGCAAAAGAAAGGATCGGTGGTTTGAACCATCAGTCAAAAAGGGGAGGGGGTGCAACAATGTTCCTACCGGGTCATACTGTGCTTTCACCGGAACTGATCTGAACTGTAGTCTATAGGACTCTAGTCATTCAAACTGAGGCTGGCACCAGTATGGGAGCGCCGACGTCCTGCGGCTACATTTCCATCGTTCCGTGGGCAATCATGACAGTCACTCCCCATCGGGGTTATTTGCGGGAGTCGGGGACTCCTGCGGCTCCTCTAGAGTCTTCAAGGTTGTGGAGAACTATGACGGTGGAGTCAACAAGTGGCCGGGCCATTCCTTCATGTTGGGCCCGCTCTTGCCAGGTCGATCGCCATTTTGAAAGTTCAGCAGCTACCGGCGATCGCGGGGTCAAATGAGCGGACGAGCTCCCACCTGCCGGGCGAGGCGTTGCAGCATCGCCACAGTGGAAGAACCCTTTTCCGGGCGCCTGGAGCGCTGAGGGTGCAACTGGGAAGCCTCCACCTGGGGAGGCGGGAGAGGCTTGTTCGCACCGTCTCTTCCTCCCAGAGCACCCCGCGGTGCCAGCTTGACATTTGTTATGGCCGGTGGCGATGAGGACGAGGGGGGGGGGTCGGAGGCATGTGCAAGACACCCCCCCCAGAGTTGTCGCAGCAATTATAAAAGAAAGAAGTGGTGCCTGGCGTGTTGTTGCTGCTATTACGAAGGAGAAAAGAAAAAAATGTCCCGTCCGTCTTTGGGCCGGGCTTCCGGTGGATGTTGGCCGGACGCCCCTTGCTCTGGCCCCATGAACGGGTTCCTTGGTTTATCGGCTGCAGCCGGATTCCGTCGGCCCCAGCCCCCGGCCGTTGGTGGCCGGACCGGAAGAGCATGTGGCGGGACTACCTGCAACTCTCAAGGGCCACCGTGGCCGGACTGGGAGAGAGAGGGGAGGGTCGAGGACATAGACATTCCCCCCCCTACAACTCTCCAGTGTGGTCAAGGCGATCCCCTGGCTGGGTCCCGCTGGCCTCAGCCTCTCCTCTGGCTCCACCCTATGTTACGATTTCCTGTCCGACTGTTGGCAGCAGGACCCGCCTTATATGGGTTGCTTTTGGCTGGGCATGGCCGCAACCCTGCCCCGCTTTGGAAGTTTCCAGAGTGGGGGCGGATGTTCTGCTGACTTGCATTTTCTACAGTTTACCGTTCTTATTTCTAACGTTTTAATGTTTCTAGGGCAATAATAGGTTTTATTATTACGTGTTGTTATCGTTTCTTGTTCGTTATTTTAAATAAAAGTTCATGTTCATCAGTGGCCTACTGATTTCGTTTTCCTATTCCTTTCTTTCCAGGTTGTTTCATGCTAAAGCTTCTGTTAACAGGTTACAGTGATCACTTAGTTATTAGTGTATGTGTCCTTTTCACTAGGGGTGTTCTCTGGTCGGGCCAGATGATCTTCCTCTAGAAAATGGTCCGGGTGAAACTGGCGTATCAACCAGTGGGGAGTAGATAGGCATGGCAGATTACAACGGGGGACAAAGGTCCGCATTACCTACCCTTCACTACTTGCGAAGACTAGAGTATGGCGACTTCTGTGCTTGTTTGCAAAATAGAGAATACCTCCAAAAAGAACCAATTCCAAACAGTCAATGTTTGGGCAAACAATCAATCAATGAGGAATGAAATAGGTACGACGTGTTAAAGGTTTGCGTTACCCACCCTTCACTCTCTGCAAAGGGGGAGAGAATGTTGCTATTCTTCCCCGTTTGCAGGCAGAGAAGATCCTTTAAGAGAACCAACTTCGAACAATTCAATGCTCGATTCAATCAATCAATCAATGGGGAGAAAAAAATAGGCACGACGTGTTAAAGTTTTGCGTTGCCTACCCTTCACTATCTGCAAAGATTAAACAGAGTATGGCGATTCTGTGTTTGTTTGCAAATAGAGAATCTCCCAATAGGTAATACTAGTATTTTCAAACAATCAATCAATCAATCAATTTCGCAATTTGTCGTGTGTCACGACCTTACCCGGACCGGACCATGTGGACAGTTCTTTGCCTTTCCTTTTTCCAGCGCCCAATCGGTCTCTTTTCCCCATGTTTTTACCGCAGCATTCCTGTGGGATCCCAGTCAGGACAACAGGTCACTTGAGAGAGGTCCGTTCGGAATCGGTGAAGTTCATTCAATCGGCAGCCGGACGAGGGCCCTCTCAAGGCAGGTATACTCCAATTATTTAGATGTTCACCCCATCGTCTGGACCTCTCTTACCGGACCTTATGTCGCTGATGAGCCCCACGTTTGGGGCGCCAATTGTAGAAAAGTCCGCCCATAACGCCCCGGATGCCCAGGCTGCTGGCGCAGGGCGACTCTTCGTTTCCATCTTGAATAATTACCAAATAAAGAGACGGGCACTGGAAGCAGGAAGACAAAGAAAAAGGTTTATTTCTCATGAGGAGGGCCTGTCCTTTGGGACACTCGCATAGTGTCTTCGGGAGGTGCTCTAACAAGTTTCTCTGAGGCTTCGTCTTTTATACACAGGTTGGTGGCACACAGGCAACCTTTATTACAATCAACACTTTGTATAGTATGGAGGTATTCCAACACGTGGCTACAGTAGGGCCCTTATCCTCCATGAAATAGGAGGGGGCTGTCATGCGGCTGAGGGTTCTGCTGATTCCATTGGAATGTGTGTGCTTGATCGAATCTCAGGGGTGGGGCGGTCATGATCAATAGTGGCTTCTTTCAAGAGAGACGAGTGCATACAGTGGTGGGCAATAAACTGTATCCTCGGGCTAAGGGATGACCAGCGGTCTGTGCAGACATTCAGGCTCAGAGGAAGAGGTCATCAAAGGAGGGGTATTCATGGAGGGACAGGAGGTGTTGGTCAGGCGCGGGGTGCGATTCTTAGGGACAGAGTCATGCGGGAGGGGAGGGCTCATGACTTGTGCATGAGAGAGCGGGGGCAGTCAGGGTGCATGGGGGATGCTTGCAGGGTCAGGGAAGTGCGCTGATGAGCGATTGTGGACAGGGAGACCATGGTACCTAAAATGGCTGTCGTGTACGTGTGTGCATGGGTCTATGCTAGTGGGACAACACAGTCAGAGTTTTAGCGACATTCGTTCTGTTTACACCAAGGGGTACTGAGAACACAAATGAACGCCGCTTATGTACATACATATTGCTATTTTTAACAACATAATTACAGTAACATCGCCGGTTCCCAACTGTAAAAGCACATCTTCTCACCGTTAGGCACATTCCACTCTAGTTGTAAATGAGCAAGAGAAAGAGACAAGAACAGCTGCAAGGAAGACAGACATTCGTAAAGAAAAGAAGGTGAGGGTAATATCGGAAGCATGATCGTAGGATCAAAGAAGTGGATCCCAGCATTTACTAGGCTGAAATAATAGACCGGCACGGCAAGATTACCCTCATGCGGAGCCATCTGCCTCTGCAGTGTCATTCCCCCGGTCATAAAGACGCATGAAAGGAATATGCGTCTTCCGTAAGGCTTGGGAACTAAAGGGTCATGAGGCGAACAGTTGCCTGCTTGCTGACTACGTGAGGGCAAGAAACAAAATGGATGCCGTATCTAAAATGGAACCCGAAGGTTCAGATGAAGAAACCCGTAAATAAGGCGAACCCTTCCAAGCAGTGTAACGAAAACGCGTACACTTACTAAGCTCGTTATTTACGGTTCGTAGATACCAAACTTGCCCATATTCGATCATGCCCAAAACACCGTAACAATTCTCACGGAACCTCAAGCTTTATGCTCCACATACCAGGCTTAGGAAATGCCAACACTATTTGGAACTGGCTGAGCCTAAATCTTGTAATTGATGGAGATTAAAAGTACAGAGAAAATAAGGTTCTTTGGCAGGGCCTGTTACAATCAGTGCATGTGCTCGGACTAAGGGTTTCTCCAGCTCAGTACCCTCCCTCTAGGTTTTCCTCCATAGTAAAAAATTATCCTTGGTCCAGGATATCAGCTTTCAGAATAATAGAGGGCAGGCCTATCTAGCTTAACAAAAGTGTCCTGAATATGTGTCAGCCAATTGACTGACCTCCACCCATCATGCTCCAGACAGTCCTTCACTATCACCATACTTTGGTGGTTTTCCAATCACACCCTGGAATTCCTCTGTGTCAACTAATTGTTGTAATTAACTGATGGGTTTGAAGGGACATATTTCTCCGTGTGCAAAGCCCAGTTGATCCAAATGTACCATCAGGAGGGCTACATGGATGATGTGGTTAATCAATACCTTAACATAAAGTTTGCTATCTGCATTAAGCAATAAAGTGCATCTATATGTTTCGGCTTTTATATGGTCTTTAGCGTCTCTTCAAAATACAAATACTGTAGTTTCAGTCCATGATAAGAAGGCCTTCGTTGTAAGAAAAATATAGGGGCATGTGGTGATAGCCCCGATCACCACAGGAACGTCACTTTAATGATGTACCTGTGGCGATAGGGGCTGTACCTTATTCGCAAGTAGGCGTTATGCCACTTAACGTGGCTTAACGCCGCCTTGTGAATAATGTACCCTTTCACGCTATACTTATCATGAAAGGGCAATGGGTGTTGTGGTGGATGTTCCGCTGAAACACCCATTGATTTTGACACTGCCCCGTATTTACAAGGGTGCCGTAAATATGGGGCAGGGCCACAATTATGACCATAGAAAACCTGGGGGCTAATTTATGAGCTCTTGCGTCACTTTTACGCTGCTGGTGCGTCACTTTTTGTGACGCACCAGCAGCGTAAACAATGCACCATGTTGCGTCATATTTACAAATTGACGCATCTAGGTAGATGCGTCAGTTTGTAAACCCCTGCACCACATTATACCTGCGCCAGGTATAATGTATACAGGGTGGGCGTTATGACGCAAGTAAGCCTCGTAGAAGTGACGCAGTGAAATCTATGAGATTTCACAGCGTCACTTCTAGGATGCAAATGCGTCAATATCTTACGTCTGCCTCACAGCAGGTGCAAGACTGACGCAGGAACATTTGAAATGGGACTTGCCCATGTGAAAGTGACCCATTGATGGAGTCACTTTTGTGACACACTCCAGCAATGCGTCATTTTTGCGCCTACAGATACGTCAGAAATACTGACGTATCTGTAACACCTTGCGACATGATGCGTCATACTGTAAATATGACGCATCAGCATGACGCAAGGAGGGCGTAATGAAAAGTGACGCTTCGCTGTTTTCACACAGCGGTGCATCGCTTTTCATAAATGAGGCCCCTGGTCTTAAACAGACAAAATGGGGAGAAATGCTTTTTTCTCCTCGTTTTTGCTGTTTCTAGGTGTGCTGCATTGTCCAGCACACTTGGAAACAGCAACCCGCCATGTATGATTGTTTATGTGCAGAAAAGTGTCCCTTCCTGCACATAAACAGTCATTTTAAAAATGATGTATGCTGCGCAAGCAGCACACATAGAAGTTACAAATCGCCATTTATGATTGTTTATGTGCAGGAAGGGACAACTTCCTGCACATAAACAATCATTCCCCCAATGAAGGCACTCTTGCACTATGGTGCAAGGGTGCATGTGTGAGCGCTAGGCAGCTACATTTAGCACTAGTGCATGGAGAAACTCAGGGCTGCACCGTATTGTAAATACGGTGCCGTTCTGCATTTCTAAAGTGACGGAGCGCTGCGTTAGCCTTATTGGCTTAACGCCGCGGTTCACCACTTTAGTTGTAAATATGCCCCATTGTTCAATAAAAATTGTACATTGTCAATGAGGTCTGAAATAAACAATTATCAAGATTCCAGGGAAAGGTAATCTAAAACAGTGGTTTCCCCATTAATAGTACTCTGGATAGCTCTTTTCAATTCCTGGGAAGACACCCGTCTCTACATTCCAGCACCATGCAGTTCAAGTACATTTGTCTGCTAGAAATGTTTTCAAAGTCTATAACTGAGTATTAGTCTGATGAAGAAGCGGGTCCATTAATTCTGTAGTATATAGGTGCTTTGAAATCTCATAAAAGTCCTTAGGGGCATATTAACAAGGCGGTGATATAAAATTATTGCTGCTTTTGCGACCGTTTTCGGACGAAAAACGGGGATCATTTTATTGCCCTATCAGCAAAGACACGCTATTGCGTGTTTTGCTGATTTTGCTCCCGTTTGCAGCACACCTAGCTTCGCATCGCTAATGAGATGCAAAGTAGGCGTGTCTGTGGAAACAACATGGGTAAATATCGCGATATTTACAACACGGGGAAGAGATTATTTTAATCGCGCTAAGTATGCCTTATCGCCGTTTTACATGGAACATCGCTGAAAAACCAGCGATGTTCCATGGAAAAGGGCCCTATCGCTGGAATATTCATCGCCATGGCGTTAAAGGTTGTTAATACAGCGCTAGCCTGGCGAAATATTCCAGCGATAGAAAATAATGCGGTATTCATCATAATTATCGCTGCCTGTTGCAAATATGCCCCCAAGTTTCCTACCCTCTTTATCTTGGAGTTAATTGGCAACCGGATTACCAGTCGAATTATTCATTTTCTGGTTTTCTTTCTTATTATCCCCAGTGTTATATTCATTTTGAAAAGGTGATGGTTTATCAATTTCCTTGACAACTTTAGCTTTTTTCCTTTTACAACAACATATGTGTATCTCTTTCTAATTCTTTGAAATGGAAGACACACAATGACCAGAATTAAAGGCAGAAAAGCCAAAGCAGGGTCCTCTATTCACAGCCCTCACTAACGGCCTGTCCCACAAAATGGTCCACTTTTTCTGCATCACCACACAAAGGTTGGAAGAGCTAAAGAGTGATCACAAAGAAAAGGCAATTATGAACGAACATAAAAATGTGAATGTCACACAAACTGAACTGTTTTCCTATGCAAACATATGTATGTATGTACGTGGTACTTCTATAGTGTAAAACTAGCCAAAAGCTAGCAGTTTTAAAGGATCAAAGACAAGCATAAGGTCAAAAAGTAATAGAAGACATACCTGGGTTATGGACAGTTATTGCATTGTGATGTAGTGTTCTTTAAAGAGGTGCGTTTTCACGTCTTTGCCAAATTGGAGAAGCGGTGGGGCAGTCCTCATGGATATCGGGATGTTGCTACATATCCTGAATGCATAGATGGAAAAGGCCCGCAACCTTGTTTTTTCACTTCTATATGTACAGTCTAATGGCGTCCTGGCTTCGGATGTGCCATAAGCCACCCAAGATGGTGAGCTTGTCTGCAAGATGAGTGTGGTTGCTGTTCATGATAACTTTGTAAGATAGTGAAGGTCGGGTTGGGATAGATGCTGTCATATTCCGGTTGGCCCTGAATGAGGTGCACTGTGACGTGTAGGATGCCCTTTGGAGACAGCATTGTGGAGTCTGTATGTCCATGGACCAGGGCATTACCACTATCCAAATGTGAGAGTACAAGGATTTGAACAGAAGTTTGGAAGTCACTTCTTGAAAAAATGGTTTCATTTATCTCTAGAAGAGAGAGCTGGTACCAGGCCATCTATGATTTTTTTGGCAATGTGCTCCTCGAATGAGAGGTTGGTGTCCAGGGTGAATCCAAGTGACCTGGCATTTGGTGCAAGGTGTGGTTCGAAGCAATCAAGGTTCATGTCAGTGAGCCAGGTTTGAACTAAGTTGTTGGCAAATAACAGTAATTCTGTATTGCATGGGTTGCGCTTCAAGTAGACACCGGACATCTAGGTTTGGATGATGTGCAGGCAGTGACTGAGATGTTGGGTGACTGAAGCAGAGGAAACTTTCAAGCAGGGTTGTGAATCATCAGCATATTGGTAAATCTTGATGAGTAGAGGACAAAGCAGCGCTTCAGTTGTAAAGAGAGTACATTGGTTAAATATGTGCACTTTTCAAGGTAGTAAACAAGCTGAAAAAAATAAACTGGTTTCACCCTTTTCTCCTGGATTGCAGATGCCCTAGAGGTTTAGGTGCCATTTTTTGCGATTGTGAAAATGAGTTTGGAATTTAACTAGTGCGATAAATAGCACCTTAAAGAGTTGATCCCTCAATAATAGAACACAAAATGAAGATTTGGTACATTTTATTCCAAAATCTACATTTTGCAGTATTTACGGGGCCTTTTTCCCCCTTTATCACGTGTCTTGTCCTAGTATTTTGGCAGTATTGACCTGCCAAAGTTTATAGGAGAAAGTCTGTAAAGTGCAGCATTTCTAATCGCGATCCGTGCGAAAACAGATGTTTATGCAGGCATTGTAATTTAAGATGGCGCTGTTAACGTGGCTTAAGGACAAGGCGGGCATTCAAGGACTAGAAGTGACGTCACTCAGTGGCAGTTGAGCATCCGTCAATGGTTTGTCATCAAAGAACTGACAGCTCGTTAAACCCGAAACCACCCTTACACATTATATGATTTTGCGGAAATAACCTTCTTAGAACACTTGATGGTGTCCTTGAAATGCAGGTGCCGTATGAAGCGACAGAAGTGGCTGCTAACATATTTGTAACTGCACAAGGAACTGCCATAGTGCTTAGCTGCAGCACTTATAACGGCTAATTTCTGGCACTTTACACTGCTAGTATGACTTAGATCACGGGTACTCATAGTACGGCCCGCGGGCCACCAGCAGCCCGGCAAGCCATCCTTGGCGGCCCGCGGACCTTGCTGACATCGTACCTGTTTTTTAAAATTGTTTTAAAGAGTGTCCGCAAATACTGTCGGTTGCAGTAGCGCGACTCTGAGAGACTCTGCTCTAGTCAGAGTGGTGATGCATGGTTGCTAAGAAGAGGTGAAATACAACAAATCCTCATTAAAATGTAAATGGTCTTTTAAAGACCTGTGAAGTACTCGGGTGCGGCTGTGTGTGTGCTCGGGAAGCTGTCTCAGCCCAGGCTAACATACACGCAGGGTGAGGTGACAGAGGGTGACAGAGGGAGGGAGAGGCGGACAGACAGAGGGAGGAGGGAGACAGAGGGAGGGAGACAGAGGGAGAGGGAGACAGAACAGAGGGAGACAGAGACAGAGGGAGACAGACAGAGGGAGACAGACAGAGGGAGACAGATAGAGAAAGACAGACAGAGGGAGGGAGGGAGACAGAGAGGGAGGGAGCCAGAGAGGGAGGGAGGCAGAGAGGGAGGGAGACAGAGGGAGTTAAGGGGAGACAGAGGGAGGGAGAGGGAGGGAGAGGGAGGGAGAGGGAGACAGAGAGCGGGAGACAGAGAGCAGGAGGGAGACAGACGGAGGGAGGGAGACAGAGGGAAGGAGACAGAGGAAAGGAGACAGAGGGAGAGAGAGAGGGAGGGAGACAGAGACAGACAGAGATAGGGAGGGAGACAGAGATAGAGACAGAGACAGACAGAGACAGATAGAGGCAAAGACAGGGGCAGACAGATAGAGGCAGAGACAGACAGAGACAGAGAGGCAGAGAGGAAGACAGAGGGAGGGAGACAGGGACAGACAGACAGATACAGGCAGAGGCAGAGACAGACAGAGGCAGAGACAGGGACAGACAGATAGAGGCAGAGACTGAGACAGACAGAGAGGCAGAGAGGGAGACGGAGAGGGAGAGGGAGACACAGGGAGAGAGAGAGAGAGAGAGAGAGGGAGGGAGAGGGAGGGAGACAGAGGGTCACAGAGAGAAGGAGACACTAAGAAAAAGAGACAGAGAGGGAGGGAGACAGAGGGAGGCAGAAGGAGACAGAGGGGGGAGTCAGGGGGAGACAGAGGGTGGGAGAGGGAGACAGATAGAGGGAGACAGACAGAGGGAGGGAGACAGAGGGAGAAAGAGGGAGAGAGACCGAGGGAGACACACAGAGGGAGGGAGATAGAGGGAGACATACAGAGGGAGACAGAGGGAGACAGACAGAGGGAGGGAGACAGAGGGACGGAGACAGAGAGAGACAGAGAGAGGAAGACAGAGAGAGGGAGATAGACAGAGGGAGACAGACAGTGGGAGACAGACAGAGGGAGGAGGGTGACAGAGGGGGGGATCAGAGGGTGCGAGACAGAGGGAGGTAGATACACAGAGTGAGACAGACGGAGACAGACAGAGGGAGGGAGACAGAGGGAGAGAGAGAGAGAGAGATAGAGAGAGGGAGGGAGACAGAGAGAGAGAGAGGGATACAGACAGAGTGAGTGAGACAGTGGGAGACAAAGAGCGAGAGAGGGAGGGAGAGAGAGAGATAGAGAGAGTGAGAGGGAGGGAGGGAGACAGAGAAAGGGAGAGAGAGATAGAGAGAGGGAGGGAGGAAAACAGAGAGAGAGAGAAAGTTGTGTGTATGCCGAGTCTGGTGGTTCAGTGGACGAATGCGTCCGCTGCAGGGGCCTGTGTTCAACCTCATGGTCACAGTTTTGTTTTTGCTCTTGTCCCGGCCCCATTGACCCCGCCCCCATCGGTGCAGCCCTTGGCCACAAACCACACTGTAAATTTGGCCCCCGAGAGAAAGTTTATGAGTACAAATGAGGTAGATGCTCCTCACTGCATGGGCTGCATACTCAACAAGGATGAAATGCTGCACGGTAATGATAAGGCTGTGTTCCCTTTCACATTACATGATAGAGGTGGTTCTAAAAAACAGTCCTAGAAGAGTCATGCATTATTGAGAAAGTTAACTGACCCACATCCGTTGAGGAGCAATAAGAACCGTTACGATGCTAGCGAGGGTGGTATCTATGAACCGTAAATGACGAGATTAATAGGTGTACGCATTTTCGATACGCTACTTAGAAGGGTTCGTCTTATTTACAGGTTTCTTCATTTTTACCCTCGGGTTCCATTTTAGATACGGCATCCATTTTGTTTCTTGCCCTCACGTAGTCAGCGAACAGGCAAATGTCCGCCTCATGACCCTGTGATTCCCAAGACTGGGGGATGACACGACAGAGACAGATGGCTCCGCAGCTGCGTAATCTTCCCACGTTGGCCTATTGTTTCAGCCTTGCATGCGCTCGGCTCGAATCCTTTGATCCTGGGATTGCGCTTCCGATATTACCTCCACACTCCTTCTTCTTCTGTTGTCTGACTTCCTTGCACCTGTTCCTGTCTCTTACTCTCGTCCTTTTACAACTAGAGTGGAATGTGCATAGCAGCAGGATAATGTGTTTTTACAGTTGGGAACCGACAAATGTTACTGTGATTATGTTCCGGGTTTCCGACACCATGAATGAAGCCCTTTTAAGTTTATTGTGGGAACTGAGTTGTAACCTTTGTTCGTTACGTTATTGAATGCTGAAAATGTGTATAAAAGGAGCAATCCACATTTACAATTTGAAGCAGGCTCTTGGAACCTACACTCTGTTGTACTTCCCATGACTTTTGCATCCCTGCAGTAATAAACACTGATCTTTGACGCCGAAGGAAGTGTCCCGTGTCTCTGTCACTTGTGCGCCGAACAGGTATCCTACGAAGGTTTCAGGTGTTGTTCCCTGGCACCGCTGGTAATGACGCTGAAACTGCCCGACATGCTACACGGATGTATGACGATACATCGCAAACTAAAACAACGCGTGCTTTTGCAACGCGGTTTTTAGTTCGCATGTACCTTCACAACGCATGTCTTTACATCGCATGGCATTAGTTCGCATTTCCTTTGAAATGCATACTAAATGCCTTTACAACGGACCCAAGTTTCCCGCAATTACCCTACATAACACACAGTCCACAATAATACCCTACAGTAAAAAACAGTAAAACACTCAAAACACGACCCTACCCCTACGCACAGTCTGTCCCCTTTACATGAAACACTACCATACCGGACCTGCTTACACAACCCTAAACCAATACCACACACTACAAACCCCTGACACTACCCTAAGCCCTAAAGCCTTAAACACTAGATTAAACTACAACCCCCTGAGACTACCCTAAGCCCTAAAACACTAACATATACTACAACCCCGACACTACACGAAGCCCTAAGCCCTAAAGCCTAAAATACTTGCATACACTACAACCCCGACACTACCCTAAGCCCTAAAGCCTAAAACACTAAATTACACTTCATCCCGCTGAGACTACCCTATACCCCAAATCCTCAAACAATAGCATACACTACAACCCCCTGACACTACACTAAGCCCTAAAGCCTAAAATACTTGCATACACTACAACCCCCTGACACTACCCTAAGCCCTATAGCCTAAAACACTAGCTTACACTACAACCGCCTGAGACTACCCTAAGCCCTAAAGCCTACACTACTACCACCTGAGATTACCCTAAACCCTAATCCCCCTTACCTCTCTCTCCTCGTGGTTGTCTTTGCTCCTGTTTCCTGTGTTCCGGTCCCGTTCCCAGCATCGCCGTCTGTGCTCCGACACCATTACATCACATGCATTTTAAAAGCGCATGCGTTGTAATGGCCCGCGTCGTAATGCATGCGCGTTGTTACGTCGCATGTGTTGTAAAGCATGCGACGTAACGGTATGCGTAGTAACAGCCGCGTTGTAATGGCTGTTTCCCTGCTACACTATGGCTGGAAATACGTCATCCTAATGAAACCATCAAGTGGAAGTGACACATAACAGCAATACCTGATGATATAACAGGCATTGATGAGCGCCCTGGTTCCTCGTCATATCTGGAACTCAATTCCAGATACCACCAATGACGCAGCCAAGAGCACTTGCAATACATGTGCCACTTTTTTTGCATATCTGGGATGAAAGAAAAACAGAAGAATATTATTTGGAATGTTGCCCACTGCTATAGCAGTTAACAATGGCTGTATGATGGTATATCAAGGTCATTACTATCGACATGCAATAATATTGCGCCCACTATTTCGCCTACATTATAAGAATACTATACATTTTCTATTCTTGGATATATCCATGCTTGTTTTGAGGAGTAAGTACTTGTGAAAGTTATAAGCTGCCCGTACGATATAGTGGTAAGTAAACAATCCGATATTATTGCAGGCGATATATTGACCCCCTCATTGATAACGTATTGAAATATGTCACACAAAAACACAGCACCATTATTGTCTAAAGTAGGTGGTAAAAGGGGCAGTGGAGTCACACCATTAAAACAGTGTTGTTTTGAATTATTCAAGCCAATCCTTGAGTTATTTAAAGAAAATATTTGTGGCTGACGGAATCAGCACAGACCCCTAAAAATAGGGTGACCAGAGTATCAAAACAAAACAAGCATTGGCATAGCCAATAGGTCTCGCCTTTGGGACCTTATAAGTGTTCAGCCATGCAACAGTTGATGTTGTTGCACCAAGTATATTGTCTATGCCAATCCTTGTTTTCCGTTTGATATAAAACAAGTCGGAAGGAGCGGATAACACCAGTACCTACGATTTAAAGCATTGCAAGATGCGAGAACATGATAGAAAATTGAATAGATATTTATTGGGAGATCGAATTTGTTACTCCCTAGTTGAGGTTACACTTGGATTTCACCGAGAAGGCTCTTTGTGGGAGGTACAAATAGTTTTCGGTTGTTCACCCTGCTCAACTGTTACAACAATGACGGTGCGCCATAAATTAATTGGGAACATAGTGTTCATTTTGCACAGTTTTGCTTTTCCATTCCCTCTTCCAGAGAGAGTCATTCTGTGAAAATATGTTTTAAAAAAAACGGTGTAAGACTCTTTATTTCAATTGAAATGAGGGAACCTTTTGTTTGTGTGACAGTTCGTTGTTATACATTTAGTGAATTCTCCCTTATGGGTGGGAACATCAATCTGATGCCCATAAAATTGTTCAAACAAGGAAAAAAAGAACAGATCTGGCATATTTTAGAATGAGTATTGGCAAGGCCAATAGGTCCTTGTTTAATATGAGAAAAATCCAATGAAAAGTGCACCTTGTAGGTCCTTCCAAAGGGCTCATTAGTATGGCAGGTGGGCCCCGGGAAACGGGACCGCCCGCAATGCCTACGGTGGTCTTGCACCAACAATTAGGATGCGCCTGCTATCCCGCATTTGTAACATTGCGGCGCCCGCTGCAATGCCACAAATGCAAGTTGAGCGTTTTAATGCACAACGTGACAGGCACCGTAAGGTGCCTGCCACGTTGTACATTGAAATGGAGAGGGGTACCATAGGTACCCCCCATGTGCACCCCCCAACCCCCAGAATCCCTGGGGGCCCACTACGGGCCCCCATAGTTTAAGACCGCATGCCTTTCCATGGTGGCGTTGCCGCCAAGGAAAGGCATTCGACCAGCATGATGCTAATATGGATGGCGGTGCCTGCAGGGCACCGCCACCATATTCCTGGGTTTTTCCGCCCGGTAGGCTATCCGGCGGATTGCCTACTGACGTAAAAGCAGCGGACGGTCTTCAGTCCGCCGGGGTCCCCCCGCCATGGTAATGTGGCGGGGGAATTTATGTGCGGGCGGTGGTGTTTGGCGGGCGAGCGGTGGCGATACGCCCGCTATCTTAATGACCCCCAAGTGTCACTGGATCCTACAGAGGTGGATACGGTATTAAATATAAATATGCTAGACCCTCTAAAATAGTCAAATTACGCATAACTATGCCAGGGAAACTAAGAGCACAGCCCCACTGCAACAGAGATAACATTGTACCTCATAAAATGCACGTGGCTTGAAATGCATTGGAATGACCACTAGAACAGTTTGAATGTGCAGGGTAGAACATACAAGTAGTATACTCTGACAATCATTGGAAGTAGCTATTGGGCGATCTTAGAGAAAATGACACCACTTACAGACACCCGTGCTGCCACTCATAAGCTAGCTACCAGAGAGCAAAGATGGGTCTGGAGGCTATGAAGTCAATTGGGGGGGCTGAGTAGTACAAGACGCAAGTATGACTCTCAAAATGTATTGGCTACTAATACTAAATCACACTAGTCAACTCATGACTAAATGTATAGACCTGGAAGTGGAACAACACCTGCTGTATAGTCTGAATAATCTATCAAACTGGGCATTCCCCATCCACCATGTCCTTCTTGTCAGTCGGTACACTCCAGGAGCAGTCCCAGACCATGCACTTTGTACTACTACTACACTGCTTTCAGAGCGTAACTAGTGAATTAATTAAATCTAATTACATTTATAAAGTGCTAACAAATACTCAAAGGTGTCCTGATGTTAAAAGATAATTTAAATCCTCCCACCAGATCCTTCAGGTGGAAAGCACTTTGACAGATACTCTGTGGGAATATTTTTCGGCAACGGCTCCTCTTGTCATCAGTACGCGCCACGCTAGCTTGTCTAAATGGGTAAAAGTTTAGTCTGTTGATGCCACTGACATCGAGAGCCATCCCTGCCAGAGCCCGCCGTATCAGCAGCCTCTTCAGAACCGCGGCAAGGAGCCCTTCAGTGGCAGCGGAGGTAATTTGCAGGCTGCTGTGGACCTGTCCCCACTGCACCGCTTACGCCAAGCAGCTCTTCCAGGGCACCATAAGCAAGGTAATCTGCAGATCCAAGGATTCCAAGATGAGTACAGTCAGACTGGACGGTTCAGAAAATAATTGGAAAGTCCAGTCTGCTCTTCAGAGGTGGCAGTACTAGCAGCAGAGGCTCCACGTTTTGCAGACTCGGGTGGTACAGAAGTAGAGTCAGATCTAATAGTAGGGTCATGCGCAGGTAGGGGATCGATACCTAAAACAGACACCCGCTGCTGAAAGCCTATGCGATTCAAATCTAACTATTCATTTACTTAAAGTTTCCTGTATGGCAAATGTGGCCCGAGGACTTTGGACCATTTTATGGGAAACAAGAGTTGGTGATAGAACTAACCGCAAACACGTGAAAGTAACTAAGCAACAATTGTAATTGAACCAGTGAACAATTCGTTGGTAGAGATGAGGCATTGTCAATCTCGTCACTCAGAAATGCGGGTGAAGACAGGTCTTTTAGAGGACTATCCTACTAAGATGAATGGAGGATAAACGTTGCTTCGGAGGATGATAAAGGTTTGAAAAAAAGTGGATGCCTGTGGAGTTATTTTGTTTGTTAAGCAGGAGAATAGAAGTAACAAGCGGTCTTCAAAAAGGAGACGGAGAGGGCGGAGCGAGTGGGCGAGGAGAGAGAGGGAGATGAGGTAGGGAGTAGGAGGTGAGCCCGCGAGTGGTGCGCGTGTGCTTGCCGCAAACGAAAGTGAAAGCGCAAGGGTGACGAGACGGGAGAGCAGTCTACTCATTTCCAAGCACTGCACTCGTGCTTGTGGTGCGCCCCTGCTCGCTGCCGCAAGGTGGATGCCGCCACAAGCACAAGTGTGTGCTTGAAAATGACCAGAGCGACGGCTAAAGGCCCTCCTATGCAGTGCATGCCGGCTGCGTAGGTGAGACCTAAAAACAGGACAGTTCATAGACAGAGAAGTAGGACTACATTTTGCAGTAACCGTTGCCATAAAAGTAGGACTATTTGACAGCTGTCATTGACATAGAAAAAGGACTACAATTACAACTGTCTCCACAGACATAGATGAAGAATTACAGACGACAAATCAGATGTGTGACACAGACAGCAATTGATTTTTACGCTAACGGCATGTGCATTATAGGATGTTGAGTTTTTGCTTCAACCCCTTGGGTGCGGCCGCGATTCTGCGCCTGTGCGGCACATTCCGATCGCGGGTGCGGTCATGACGGCCGTTAGCCGTCATCAGCACACGAGCTCTGTGTGCCATGACGGCTCCCGGCCGTCATCTGCATGGAAGGGGTTAACAATGCCAAGAAGGGTCTCCAAACAAGTAACTTGCAAAAATGGCTAAAAAGCTTGCCCGATGCCAGAAGTTGAAAAGGGGAAGAAGGAAGAGAAAGGGAGACAACATGCACTGTGATGCGGGAAGGGCTGAGGAGGTAGCCCTCTCTGTGTCTCTGAGATAAGGGGAGGGATTAGAGAAGGCCTGTCTGTGCCTCTGAGATGGGGGATGGGCTGTGAAAATAGGCCTGTCTCTGCCTCTGAGATGAGTGCGGGGAAACAGGGACTGTGGCATTTTTCAGGTACAGGGCTAACTCTAAAATAGATGGAGTATGTTACTGGTGATGTCTTCTCTGAGCATGCTGCTGTCCAACAAAAGTGTCTCCTGTTGAGCAGCTTTAAAAATAACTTTAGGCACTGTGTATGCATCCATTATTTGCTGTGATAAAACCCATAACATCATTGTGCTCAAACATTTCCCCAAGTGCATTTTGGGGATTGCCTTTCTTCAGGAGGCAGTTACTGTCCGATTACAAGCAAGCATTTCTGGTGGTCTGGTAGAACCGTCCTGCGCCCAGCTTCCTCCTAGGTAGGTGGTCTGAGTAGTGAAGATAAGGGTACGACAGCATTGACATGCTGTAGGTCACAGCAAGCAGAGCTTCCGTCTGACCCTGTGTATCTCACCTAAACATGTCCCATGAGACAACGGCACCCGCAGACGTCTCACCTCTTTTACGTCACATAGGGCCTTCAGATGTAGTAGAAATACTTGGAGGCTGCAGTAACTTGACCACATCACCACTTGCACACAACACCCGACGATTCCCCCCTAGACTCCCTTCAACCACTCCTGCACCCTGTGCCCTCTCAGCGCTCCCAAATAGGGTTGCGCACTGAAGTTCCACAAAGCACTATACAAAGAACAGGTGACATGACAGAAGTACCCAGGTTTTAGGTGGGATGAAAAAACTGGGCGTCTCTCAAAGGTGCTTCGCTGATGTAATTAGGGCATGCCGTATAACACATAAGCTAAAAAATATATGCTTACCATTGTGTCCTTCCCGAGAAATTTGCTGCTTCTGTCATTGTGTTCAGATAAATAATACAACATGTAACATTACACATACAACAAGCCAGGACTATTAGCTTTGTCAGTTGTTGTTAGCTGCATGAGATAAATAAGCAACAACTTTGGCTTCGTTGTACACAACATTGAAAAATATTCAGTTCTGGAATGATGAGACTGTGAAATAACTATAACTGCTCTCTTTGAAGGCAGTGAAGGGTGGTATTGCTGCAGCAGTAAGATTTTTTTTCATCCTGTGGGCAATAATGGAGTGTCCGATAGAGACCCGTATCAGCAGCTGTGCGATGTAAGCAGAGAAATATCCTGGTTTTTAGGTCTCACTGCGATTGCAGGGGCGAAGCCCCTGGTCTCAAAGCGAGCCTATTGCGATCGTGTCAGCTTTCAAGGAGTAAAAGGACTTGGACAAGAGACTGGCACACGCACGCAGCCTGCCGGAATCAGATCAGGTTACGTGCGTGAACACGCGCTCCGATTCCGGCAGGCTGTTCACAACACATGCACACGCAGGCAGGCACACACAACACACACACACACACACACACACAGACAGACGCACACACACAACACACAGACAGACAGATGCACGCACACACACACACACACATCCCCCCCACCACTCACTGGGCTCTTTCAGCGTGTTCTGTGTCTCCTCCGCAGCGCTGGTCTTCACCCAGGCCCCCTCCTGGGACCCGGGACTTCAGATGCCGAACTCCGCTTTGGCGCCGGGGCTCGGAGCGCGCATGCGCGGGCAGCCCCTGCCCTCTCACTCAGCCTGGGATGCTTTCGGTTTCGGTTCCGTGTTGCTGGTTTATGTCTTGTTTTCCCATTAGCGTTATGTGTTATTTTGCCCAAGCCAATAGGACATCAGTGGCGCTATGTACATGGAGAGGTAGGGTACTTTCCTAGTTAGTTTCAGTGTTGTGCTTTACTTTGTAGCCACCCCCCTCCCGTAAGACGTGTTCTCTTTCCTCCTACCCCCTCCCATTGTTCATGTGCGTTTCGTGTTGTGCTTTGACCCTGTCCCAACTGCAAGCTTCCTGGTCCGGCCCCGCAGGAGGCCCGCTGGGTTGGTGCCTTCGGTCGTTTTGTGTGCCCTGCCAGCTTTCCACTACCAGGGGCGATCACCCCTCGGCTCTCCTCTCTCTGGATGGTAGTCATCCACAGCCTTGAAGTATTAAGGGGGCACAGGGGTGCAGGCCAGCTGGTGGGCCGTGCGGCCGAGCACTCACCTCAACCCTTCCAGTTGTGTGGTCCATGGGCCGGGGAGGTATTCCCCCTCCTCAGGGCCCTCGTTGAATGGGCTATGCTCTGTTCCAGATAGCCATGCACTCCCTGGTTCCAGCGACTCCTAGGTCTGCAGGGGTTATAGGCTCGGGTATGCTAGTTCCTCCGTGCTCGCGCTGTGTATACTTGGCAGGGCCACTGACGGGTGCTCGCCTCGGCCCGCACCACTCGTAGGCTCCGTGATAAAGGATCCACTCGCCCAGTTGTGGCACTGCGGGCGTAGGGTCTATGCAGTAAGTGAGGCTATTATCGTGCCTGGGGTTGTTATGTCCTCCCGGGCATCAGGCCGGGCAATTATGCCTGTAAAGTGCTGTGTGGTCGAGTGCGGTTATAGCAAGACATAGCTTTACCCCCCCCCCCTTTTTTTGTGGGAGTTTTCTATGGTCTCCAGGCGATGCCTTGTAGTACCGGCTGTCCCTGTCTGCGGGTGTTGGGGCAGGGCTGACCTGGCGAGATCGGGCGTGCGAGTGAATTTGAGTGGCAATTTTTCGGCATAAGAGTGACTGGGCTCGCGTTCGCGTAGTGACGTGTTTTTCAAGGTGTGGCATACATGCTTAAGCAGCACCGGCGCACGTTAACGTGCTACGGGTTGGGGAAAATACCTTTCCCCAGTCTCGCCCAAAGCGAGCTCGCCGAAATCATCTCCACTAATGTTAGCATGAAGGGCCCCAGCAGGAGGTAATCACACAATGTGCAAGTGGCAAGGGATATAATTTATGCCTCTCTTGCTATGCATTTGGCCAAAAATCGTTAAGCTCGACAGGCACTGCGATAAGGGTACTCCTGCAGTGCTTTGGGGGTAACTATCGGGAGAAGAGAGGATGTGATGTAACGGCCGGATGTGCTGTCTGTGAAGCGTGATATCCCTGTTCAAGCCTCGGCGTGGGCTCAACGTCCTGTGAGTGTGTCCCCGTGCCTAGTAAAAGCACTTATCATGAGTGTTACGTATTTTCAGGTAGGAAAAAAGGAGCATTTTGTGACCTAATAAATTTGCGTCATGCTGTGTGCCACATATAATTGCAAAGGATGAAGTAATCCAGGTAACAGAAACTCAGAGCTGGAAGCAGGGAGGCGCGCCGTCCGTCACAGTCGTCCCATCCGCACTGTACACTGCACTATGGGTCGGCAGCATGACGCCTCGGCTGCGAGTGCGTGTCTGTAGTTCTCCATTAGAGATAAGAAATCTTGTTGCGCATCAGAAGGTACTGATCGTATTGGCCGGGTCTCTGTGTCAAGGCAGCATTGGCCCTGGTGCGACAGCTGGACCCTATGCTTTGGAGGGTTAAATGTTCTATACTGCTGTGCGATCCAACGTACTAATAGTGCCAATATCGGCCCACTCACCAGCCCGCTCACAGTAACATGCATTTCGCAGAAATAAGCAGACAAGACAACTTTTTTTTGTTGGAGAAAAGTAGCTGCAGGTTTATTAGCATATACACAATGCCAACAAGGTGGGTTATCTTACAGGCGATCCAAAAGGCAAGCCGCCCCTCGCGACCTACCACCTGATGGGCCAATTTGCACCGTGGCCTTAGCCAATCGTTGCTTAGCGGTTATGGGAGGAGATAGCCCCTCCCAAATCCGGTGAACCATTGGTCCACCCTCTTGCTCACGCCCCCCCCCTACGAGGGGCGGAGCGTTCAAGCGACCCCCGGTTGTACAGGTTTCCAACCGCCCGTAGGATAGCGGGGCACCGTCGTACCCCCAGGGTCCACCGCACAGACTTCCTGGGGATATTAGGACTCAGCATCCTTTGTGCTCCTGAAGAGGGTACTCCCGGGTACCTTTTCGCCTCTGGATCGCCCTGTAACTCCTCCTGCAACACAAATGAGAAAAGATTAGAAACATTTCCCCCCCGCCCTGAAAAACGCCGGGTATGCGGAAGGGAGGGAAACGGCGTCAGGGTGAGGGGACAGCGGACAAGAGGCCGCTCGGTGGGCGGGGGAGGAATATATACTCTCCCCCGCCCACCCCTGGAAGGAAGTGACGCGCGGGACCCACCAGGGTCTAAAAGAGCTGGGCTGCCCCGTGTGCCATCTTGTGGCACTACGGTGGCCGCCCTCTTACTTGTGTCCCCTGCGGGGATGTGTCGGTCGGCCTGCATAGTGCCAATATCGGCCCACTCACCAGCCCGCTCGCAGTAACATGCATTTCGCAGAAATAAGCAGACAAGACAACTTTTTTTTGTTGGAGAAAAGTAGCTGCAGGTTTATTAGCAGATACACAATGCCAACAAGGTGGGTTATCTTACAGGCGATCCAAAAGGCAAGCCGCCCCTCGGGACCTACCACCTGATGGGCCAATTTGCACCGTGGCCTTAGCCAATCGTTGCTTAGCGGTTATGGGAGGAGATAGCCCCTCCCAAATCCGGTGAACGATTGGTCCACCCTCTTGCTCACGCCCCCCCCCCTACGAGGGGCGGAGCGTTCAAGCGACCCCCGGTTGTACAGGTTTCCAACCGCCCGTAGGATAGCGGGGCGCCGTCGTACCCCCAGGGTCCACCGCACAGACTTCCTGGGGATATTAGGCCTCAGCATCCTTTGTGCTCCTGAAGAGGGTACTCCCGGGTACCTTTTCGCCTCTGGATCGCCCTGTAACTCCTTCACAGCCCTGGGTGCGGCGACCGTCGCAGCCAGGGCCCCCCACCAAGGCCGGCATTCCTCCTAGCTATTCCTTACTTGCCATAACTAGGGTCTCTTCCCTATTCAGCAAAAACAGGTCCATGACACGTGGACCGCTGACCCAAAAGTCCAGCAACACCAAGGGAGTTTGGCTTGCAGCAACACCAAGGGAGTTTGGCTTGTAGCCCACATGCAAAAGGCCCAATCTCTGCCCAAAATTTACGCATGGCGCAGCAAACCTCGTGCGAGCCAGCTGCCTCACTGTCCCAGACAGGGCATCATGCCACTGGAGCTCGGGATAAGAAATCAGACCACAGAGCTCATCTGACACCAACGTGTGGCCAATTCCCCTTGTGTTCTTCCTCTAAAGTGGATGCTAGCCCCAGAGCCCAGACAAATTAACAATACTTATCCAAAGCTCCCCGGTGACACAGCCTGGTGTCACAGCAAGGTGGAGGGAAAGAGAGTGTGTTGCCTGTGGATAGGTACTGAAAACCTCCATGAAGGGCCAACTAGTGCAGTCTACCCTGCTTGCTGACCCTATGACCGAACACAGAATCCCGGTCCCTGCTAACCACCCGTGTGAGTCTAGATGCATCCACCAGGACGGTGTCGGGCTATCAGGTTTTGTGTCACCTGCTTCACTGAGATCCCTTTGGGGGCTCCGCCGGGACCCATATGTGTCCCTGCAAATACTGCGTCCTGCACTAGGCCCCTAATGCCCATCTCCGTCCCACGAGGACATTTGACAGCCCGATGCCCCCTCGCAGCTTATGTTAATGGCATAGGGCCCCGCACCCCCAGTCAGAGTGTGTGACCTGCATTACCTGAAGGTGACCAGAAAAGAGAGTGGCTGGTCCTGTCCTGTTAAGGCCTGTAACTGGCCGTTCACACCTAGTAGTGACTGACGTGCCATGGGAAGTGACATGAGCACGGGTGTCCCAGAGTACCAGCCCGGTAGGAGGGGGAACTACCAGAATGCAACCTGACCCTAACTTCGGCAGTGGGAACGCCATCGAGTCAAAATGACTGACAAGGCAGATCCCGAGGATCAATTCTTTGTCCATGCCTGCCCCCATCACATAATACCTTAGTTGAGCAGCCCACCGCTGGTCGCAAGCCTCTCCAACAAGCGTATGAGGCCAGTGAGAGATTCGCGCAGGCAACATCCCTTATAACACTGTGTAGGGATCCCTTCGTGGTAGACACATGCCAAGGCGTCCCCCTGTGCCTGGCCTAAGTTGTACCCTATGAAGCTTAGCAAGCAGCCTATACACAGTATATGCATCCTGTGGAAATCAGGGAACTAAAACTTCCTCCTCTTACTACCTGGTAAGTGAACACTGCCAACGGAATCCCGACTATCTTACCAGAATAACAACTAAATCGATGCTGTCTGGTTTAAAAGCTTACCCAAGTACCTAGCCAAGGGCGAGTCAACCCTCGAAGAGGGACTTTGACTGAGGAAATTCCAGTCCCTTGCGGACCCTACACCAACAGACAGCTAAAGCAATCGCCTACATGGGCTACCCAGCTTGCTCGGGCAAAAGTGCTGAGAATTGCTTGGTGATAGGCCGCTAAGACAACGCCTCCCTATCCTTACGTAGAAATGGAGCGCTAACATACAACAAGGCCGTCTCATAGTAGAGTCAATGCTTCATGGTGCATAAGAGAACTAAGCCACAGTAATAGCTTTCTTGCAGCAAAACAAGAAAAGTCGCCCCCCTCCATAGCTATCAAGGTGTCAACAGCTATGTGTGACATTTCCATCAATACAGTGCACTATGAGTGACATCAAAGGACCAGAATAACACTTTCGTGCCAGCAATGGAACATGAAGCTGAGTAAGACCCAAATCAGTAAATACACCAAATGACTAGCAAAAGACTCTAAAAGGCCAAGGATAAGGCTGCATATGTCAGAAATTCCCGTGCTAGACGTATGCCTGTGTGTAACAATGACGTATATACGCTACTTTGGGAGTCAAAGTGCCAGTCAATGCTGCTTAGTTGCACAAGATAAAGAGGCCACAATAAAGCTTCCTAGCATAGTCGACCACGAACTAGCCACCCTTCATCAGAGCTACCCGGGATCAACCGCTATGTGAGACATTTCCATGGTACAGAGCACAAAGAGTGACATTGGTTCTTCCCCTGCAGTTTGTAAAAGGACTGTTATTACCTGCCCCTTCTGGGCTCTACCAGTAAAACCCAGCCAAAACAATTGCAGGCCCACCTGCTAAGACACAACACAAACTGGGTGAAACGTGCCAATAAGTGTCCAACTTAATCTGTGCACAAGAAATTAAACAAACCGATAAATCCACAGGCAAAGTCACAATAAACTTGACTTACTCCGTGGCGTCGAGCGGTCCTCTCTGAAAGCCAGCAGTGCTGAGGATGACAATAGAGGGACGGTGCCCCAGACCAGAAACAACCACCCTACTCAATCGAGCACTGATAACTTGCTTCTGCAAAAACAGTGGCGGGCCATAGCCGCACCTCCGGGAGTCCAGGCTTGACTCACCTTACAGGGTTAAAAGTTACCAGTATGACAAGTGTGTGCCCCGCCGCTAAATGAGCAGGGGAAATCGTGAGGGCCCCTCCCCCCTTGTGAGACCCGGGTGGATGTCATGACATAAAATTATAATTAATTAGTGTGTCCATGTATATTATTGCCCAGCTAGTAAAGGAGTTCGGTAATAGCTGAATTGAACAGTTACAAACTATTAACACAATATTACAAGCTGCACTTAGTAACGTAAGCACTCCTGCGATCCCTATCAAGAGGAGGCATGAGCGTCGCCTGCTAGAAACATGTGCATGAGAAAATATGTCACAATAATACAAGTAACTACCTTTACTACATGTTAGAAAAAGCATGCCCCATAACACTAACGGTGAAAGCTTTTACCCTGCCAACGTTGTGAGGCTTCCTGGAGCTTGGTACCCTGAGTGACCCCTGCTACCCCTCCTTGCGAGGGGTGGTCCACATGGACTCCTTCTCTTGCACCATTTTGTAGGTGTGCCCTTAGAAGACCTTTGTCGCTCTGCAGTCACCTAATGATTCTGGCCCTGCGCTAGCAGCTCACTTCGGCTTTGGACCAAAACAATTCACCAAGATCCTCCTCAGACATCGCATCCAGTATGTGATCAACACGCCTTATTCCAGTTACCGCAAGCAAGACTATAGCCTCCAAATTAAATCGGGAGTCACAGCCATTACTCAGGACAAGGTCGGGCACAACCCAAATCTACTGATGCCCAACTGCTAACTACAACCCTGATAGTCATGTACGCGTGCAATACAGTTTATTCCGTGCCCACGAAGCAAGGAATGGCTTCGGCAGCAGGCAACAGAATTCTAATGCAACTTGAAACCAGCGAAGTATTCACACAATGCAATAAGGCGAACCCACTTAGTTTACGACACATGCCCTCATAGGCACCAACGGGACAAGCCGAGGTTTGTACAGAGTATCCCAACTCCAAGGGAAAGCACCCACCAACCAATTCACTGTGTAGATCACCCACCCAGGCACCTGACCCGCCGGCCATATCCTGGGACGCTACCTGTTCTGCACTATCCCGAAGCCCCCCGGGAACAGGCACCTCAAAGCCGCCGATACTATGCCCGAAAAGCGATCGCATGAAATGGCTGAAGAAACCTTAGAGACACGTACAGCACCAATGGAAAATTACGCTTAAAAGACCTAGAAGCTAGGACCTAATAAAAACAGACCCCACTCGGCAGAAGAGTCGGGGACACGATCCCGTTGCCCAGGAGGTACACCAGACCCCACGCACGCTGAAGCCACCTGGCCCCGCCAGGATCGGCCGAGAAAACGAGAAATAGAGCAATATCTGCCACTTTTCCCTGTAACACGCCGTAGGCGAACGTACCATACTGACGAGCCTAGGCTAACCATACCAAGTTGATGAAATCAGAGATATCTTACTGATCCAGAGGCATCTTCAAGTACTAAATTCTCAAACCCTGGCCTGAAAACCAGGTAACTGCACCGATGTCGAACAAACTTTCACCACTACCAATCCTCCCAGCAGCACCCCGCCGGGCCGTGAAAATAACATCCGCTGATATTTGAACCCCGCAAGTGGCATGGGGGCAGGAGTCTTTAGTATAATCCACTTAAGCGTGTGGTCATAACGGCGCCTGCCGAATGGAGGACAGAACTGGGAACCTCTAAATCAATGGCAAACGCTCGCTGGTTGGAGCCATCAACACTCTAATTAACTTCCCATCGTCGTGTACTTATCTGGCACAAGGAAAACCGAGAGGGAATGGCTCGCTTGCATGAGCACCGGTTGTGATATCACAAGGCCCGGAAGAATCGTAGCTTACATTCTCAAAATTCACTTTACAATGGTGCAAATAGACCGGAGTTCTAGGAGCACTTTGCAATGTCACCCATTGCCTAAACCTGGAGGCGCAGGGGAAAAGTGCCTATTTTATAAAATACTCATGCTTACTTATAAATCATAATCACGCTTCCAACAGATTAGTAATTCACGCTTCCCAAGCGTGTAAGGAAAATTAAATGGCCCCAAACCGGCTACAGCCGACTCCCAGAATCGAACCAGGAACCTATAGAACAAATGTCTGAGCTCCCTGCACTGAACGTACACTGTCGTTCCCCTTCAGAATAGATAATGGAACCTGATTGCTCGAAGAGCTAGGAGTGCAACATGCGCCCCGGATGCTTCTTTGTGGGTCACTCACAGGATAGCAAGCTGCTACGAGTCCCCGAAATACCGCCTTAGACCACATCCTGTGAGGCAGCGCGCTCATTGCCCCGACTCTCGACCTTGGACAAACCCTGAACTCTTCACTGATTGTCTGCTCTAGTATTGAGTGCGCTTCACAAAAGGCACAGAAAATTATTGTGCATAGATGCCTTCGGGTAAAATCCGCGCTAAAATAGAAAACGCCTAAATTACATAAAATAAATAAAAAATCTAGCGATCGCACCAAAGGACAGGATAAAGCGGAAACCCGCCTGCCCGGTAGAAGGGATGGAATGGACCATTGACCCGAACAAAATGGCCAGGGGGGAAGGGGGTGGGGTGGGGAGGACAAAAATGGCCGACGAGCTTTCGCGCCATTTCCCCCCATCGCCCAAGACTAGTAACATAACACTACCGTCTATGTCCACCCCGACTAACCACCTGATCGCCCCCCACACTCGCAAAGTACCGCATAGTGGAAAGCCAGAAAGCGGAGGTGATGAACCTAAAATAACCTTCGTCAGGGTTGGTTCCTGGTGCGGGACACTGACGGGGGCCCTAGTGATCCACACTATGCGCCAACTAACCACAAAGCAAACTCGGCCCGCTGAAACACACCGCGTGGAGAAGGTACCGATGGAAAATAGATGAAGCCACGTTATAGGTTTAAAATAATTAGACGAAAGTTACACCTACTTCTGTCATGACTTACGCATCCAAGCATGAATCATGCAATGAAATCTGGAATAAGTAACATTTTTGGTTACTCTTACCAATAATGCGAGCCACCCAGGAATCGAACCAGGGATTTGCTGCTCTGAAGCCTGACAAGTTATCAAGTAAGCCTGACATCACACCACAATCGCCGAAAATTGCAGTCTCTGAACGCGACCTCGAGGCTGGAACCCGGGTCTCCTGCACCAGCGTCGGCAATTTTGGCCGCCGGACCATCTTTCGCCGATACCTCCTTAACTCCCGCAGTGTGGCTATGGGTGCTGCGCTCTACTTCTTCCCCCGCCCCTCGATGCTAAATGGGAGGTGGGGTGGGGTGGGAGGAATGCCACTGCTGACCAAGGTGGGGGTTCTAAAATCAAGGCAAGCCCTCCCTGCTAGACATGACTACCGCGTTGCGAGGGGGGGACAGCATCGGCAGCTCGAGCGCACCGCCGTGAAATAACGGGGAGGGACAAGGCTGCGACCCTGCAACTCTCTTGACGACAGGGGTCAAGGAGGCCTTCTCCGCGCCACACCCCCTGCCCAATACAGTGACCAAAAGCACCCTATCGTGCCTGCGGCCTCGGCCCAGACTATGCTCTACCCCCCGCCGTACACCACCTAGCATAAGGCACTTCACGATGACCACTTTGCTTGTAAACACACGCCCGCATGGTAGCGCCATAATACAGGGTTTGGTGGTGCAGCGCTGCATCCACAACCAAGGATCGACACCCAACCTCATATTGGGCCCCTTGCTCCATGACGATAGGGGGAGGGGCGGAGGTGTTACCGCTAAATCGGGGTGGGGTGGGGGCGAGGGACTTCTGCCCCTGCCTGTCGGTAACGCACTCCAGGGAATCGGGAGATGCAGCGACCCGTTTTTTAAACAAAAGACAAGGGGCCATACAGGGTCGCGGTGTCGTCCCCCAAACCACGCATGCAGCCGCAACCCCGCACCACAAGGCCACGTGGCTGCCCCTTGACATCCTCACCTCCGTGGCCCGAGAACAGGCCGCCCAGCCCAGCTACGACCGGCACGAGGGGGTGCTACTCACCGAACTAACTAGTTGAGTAGCCCCCTGGGCATCCGACGTCGAAGAGGTGAAGACACCGACTGACCGGGCATACCCTAAAACCTCTGGACGTACACCCGCCGGCAAGCCCCCAACAAAGGAGGTAGTGAGATCAAACAAACGGCGCCACCCTGTGGCGAAAACACCTCCCGCACCCCGACTTAATTGAACAGCCTCTTTGCCTACTTGAGCGAAACTCCACGCCGAATCCTACAAAGAATCCATAACAGCGGGCCCACACAAGTGACCCCAAATACCCGTGGACATACCAAAGCCGTGTGAATCCCGAGGTGCAGGGCAGGGGCCTTGCGCACGGCGCCTGTGGCAAAGGCCTCTGCACCCCTGCTACCCCCTTGGCAAGAAAGCGCCATCACACCCTAATCACCCGACTCACCGCATAAGAAAACAAGCCGGCGAACGACGGAAAGCACAGCCCCCGATCCCAGACCAGGCCTCTGGACGAGCTAACAGAGGCACACCAAACGGCGTCAGGGTGAGGGGACAGCGGACAAGAGGCCGCTCGGTGGGCGGGGGAGGAATATATACTCTCCCCCGCCCACCCCTGGAAGGAAGTGACGCGCGGGACCCACCAGGGTCTAAAAGAGCTGGGCTGCCCCGTGTGCCATCTTGTGGCACTACGGTGGCCGCCCTCTTACTTGTGTCCCCTGCAGGGACGTGTCGGTCGGCCTGCATTCTACAAATACCATCGGCCTCTCATGTGCAGGGGAGGGAAGCCCCAGCAGCTGTGGTATGGTCAGCCTCGGTCACTTCTCCCACTCAGAAGTTACTATGCCTCGAGGGGCTGTCGGAACAACAGGGAAATGAGGGGGAACACTGAGCAGGGAGCAGCAGCGGGCATCATTAAATGGAATACTCAGTGTGGAGCGAGAGACAGCATCGCACAGCGCCAGACATTCAGCTGCATTTAGAGGAACTAGCAGGCTAAGGTTATTCAGTTAGTATAATTGTTGGTGTAAAATGTCTGTGCTACATATAATGTTCACAAAGGCTGATGAACCTCTCGAGCGGGCAGCAAGTTACAAGTGGCACGACAGATTGGAGTCAGGTCGGGGGCAGATATGGCATGTCGAGCTTGTGGACTGGCCCACCTTCACCATGTTCGTCCTTCAGCACTTTAACATGGGCGGCCAAAAACAACACTCACAAGTTCCGTCTCCTTTCCTATAGGTCGAGCACAGTAATTGGTGCCATAGGCTATGTAGGCCACCGAGTGCATTTTATTGACAGCTCCTGTTTCTTCCATTGAGATAAAATACTGACAGTGCATGGGTCCCTTCAATTTGTGACAAACGCTGTCTGCTTTGAGGTGAAGTGGCTGTCCGTTCAGTATTCTGAGGTGCCGTCATCGGTGCCAGTCGGGGTGCTTGCTCTTTGACCTGATATATCTGAAGTGCCCTTTCTGTTGGTAGAGATGGTGAGGTTCATTACATGTTTTAAGTTATTAGATTTGTAAATACCAATGCCTTGTATTTATGTTTTAAAACCCAAAACATAAATAGAAGGCATTGTCATTTACAATGCCAATAGCTCAAAATCGTGTGAATGCGAGACCTATTGCATTGCAAATGCTTGTTATTTAGTGTCTCGGTGCATGCGAGACACTATTTAGAAACCGGGACATTACTCTGTTTAACCAGGGCACTGCACAAAAACCGGAACATTTCTGTAATTTGGAGCAAAGTCTCGGGACACCGAGACACTGCTCTGAAAACTGGGACCGTCCGGGAAAACCAGGTCGTCTGGTCACCCTACCTAAAAAGATGAAAGACGTGAATGTGTTATGTGGACCCCCGGAGGTCCCTAATGCAAGACGTTTATTAAGCATATAAACCTACTACAGAGATTCACCCCAAACATGGCAACTCTCAACACGTCTCTTCTGCGGGTTTCAACAAGAGACTAGCAAAGGATTGGAGAAGGCCATTAAGTAATCAAGAAACCTTCCAAGTGTTCAGAAACTCACATCCAGCAAATGGGCCAATAGGTTATTAATATATCAGAATTACATATGCAACTAAACTGCAATCTAAAAAGGGTGTCACCAATTCCATATGATATCAATTCCAACTTGACACTGAATAGAAGCTGCTTTGAGGCACTGTTCCTAGGGTTTGCACAGCACCCTTTCACATGGCTCAGTAAGTGGATAATCCAGCCACATATATACAAGTTTGAAGTGAGTTCATACTTCTTTTTTTTATTTTATTTTTATTTTATTTTTTTGCATAATACATGAGATAATCGGATTGAAGTTCATGTTTCATGGCAGGAACCTTCCTCACATCAGTCCCAACTCCCAGGGCATCAACCGCAAGAGACGCTGAAGGGACTAAGGGCCCGATGTAGGTAAATAGGTGTTACCGATTCTTAAATACCGAATTTTACCGATTCGGTATTTAAGAATCGGTAAAACCTATGTAGATAAAAAATCGGTAAAAAATACCGATTCAGTAAGATTCGGTATTTACCGAATCGGTAATTACCGAATCGGTATTTGCCATTGATTCCTATGGGCCTTGAATACCGAATTGACAGGGGGAACAGGGTGTCACTTTGACACCCTGTTGCACCCCTGTTTCAGACTTGTGTGCCATGTGACACACATACATGCCCTTAGGGCATGTCTGTGTGCCACATGGCACAGGTGTACATGCACAGTACACAGGGATTCGTTATTTACCATTTAATAGTATTACATGGTAAATACCGAATCCTGTAAGCCCTGTAGCACTGTTAACAGTGCTACCTAAATTTGAAAATACATATTCGGTAGTTTTACCGATCAGTAAATTTACCAAATCGGTAAAATTTACAGAATCTGTAAATTTACCAATTCTGTAATTTTACCGATCGGTAAAATTACCGATTCTGTAAAATTACCGAATATGTATGTATTTTACTCACCTACATAACAATGTCCAAATACCGGTCGGAAACGGCCGAAAATCGGTATTTTCGGCCGTTTCCGACCGGTATTTGGGCACCTACATCTGGCCCTAAATAACATGAGATTGGTCATTGAAGGTGCCTCGGCTGAAGCAACCAATCGCAGTGATAGCTTCATACCACTACCCAGGATGAGTGTCTACAGCTAGTGAAGTCTGGCTTTGTAAGGAAATTGATGGAAAAGCATTCTGGAGTTGACTCACTACCGCACCTCCGAGGCCAAAATCGACATTCGCACCAACCAAACGTCAAACACAAGTGTCTGTGGCTGGAAACTTGAAGGGGGCTTCTACTTAGAGGTTGCTGAATTGCAACACTTACAACATTAATAAAGAGGACAACACACCAAGTGGAGGTCGCCCACCACGTGATTTTAAAAATGAAATCACTTGGTCACCCAAGGACTGGCCAGGCTAACATCGGAAGAGACAGTTCTTGTAAAACAGAAAGGATACCAGCCATATGTGGCTCACATCAGTTTATTAAAATAGATATTAGGCTGTCCTTCCAAGGAAGAGTTCAATGGGTATGTGGAAACTCTTCCTATTCAACACTGTGGTTTTGCCATGGTGGCTATGCATAAGAGAAGTGAAATGCTTCATGTACATCATGGAGGAAACCATTTGAAATATCTAAGAGAGAATAGTGGACATAAATCAAGTCCCATTATATTCCTGGGAGGATACTGGAACATCTCAGCTCCTCACCAGCATGTTTAATGGCAGCTATCATATGGGTCCACGTGTAGCCCACCCATACCCTGTGATGAAACATGGATTCCTATGCTTCCAGGATCAATGCAAGAAGAAGGAAATTGAGATTAGCACAATTGCAAAGTCAGCAAGAGAATGGAACTTGAATATTTTAAATTCAATCCCATGACTTGGTGCTAGTCTAGGAGAGAAACTCAGAGGGCAAGCCCAAATACTTGCTAGCCTCTCCCACTGGTTTTGACCACAAAGGCAATAATGTTACTGCCATCTGAGCCGACAGTGGAGTTAATCAAAACATACCCCTCGGGCATTCGTTCGCGCTCTACAAATTTCATAAATAAATAAATAAATATCTATGTTCAAAAGGTGTAATTGGGAGAAATCCGCAAAGACAGCCATGACTCCTCACATTAACTCTTCCACATCGATGACAAAGTGGTCTTGTCTCATGCTTGGCGATAAAGAGCCAAATATTGAAAATATACTTGCTGGAGCCAGAACTGCAGGGTTGCAATACCCTTTGGGACTTCACCATTGCCCCCCCAGTGAAGCTAATTAGCCATGGGGAGTTGATAAGATGAGATAGACAGCTGATGACTTGTCCTATTTTTATAGTTTTTGAAGTAAATGTATTGGCACCATGTGCCCATAAACGCCCATCTAAGTTGGGAAAAGACTCATGCATATGCTCTCATAATGTCAAAACTGTGTTTAAGAAGCAGACAGTCTAAGAAAGATTTCCCCACTCTAGAGGTCAGTGCATATTGCAATTCTGGTTTTGTACTAAACGCCTGGTAGGTACATGATGAAGTTAATTGTATTTCAGACATAATGCAGCTTAAAATGTCTCTGTTTTACCCATAATCTGCCTCAAAAGAAGGAACATCAGAAACAGAATGGTCCTCTTCTTGATCATCTCCTTATTTAAAAAAAAACAAAAAAAAACAGCATGGGTGGGAGCTATTCCTCTGCACAGTGAACTAAGCTCTGGAACACCATGCCGGCATGAATAATGATAATAACTAGTTTGAATTCTAAAACGCTATATAAAGACCTTTCTGTTGTTTAAAACATGATGCATCAGTTGTAGGTTTGCAAGATGCATTGGTCTGTATGTGTAAACTGTTTTCCTATTCCTCCCTCTCTTTCACATTTTCACTTCGCTAATAAGCACTGGTACGAGCCAGTGAGACATAATAGGAGAACACCACTAAACCTCACACATAGTACCAAACACAGTACTCTTAGACTACACCTCCAGTTAACACACTCAAGCGACCATTCATTAAAAACTGAGTAGTTACATAGACAACCACCCAGAAAGTGCTTTGTGGCCACGTTAAGTGCAGACAATAGTTATATAATACATGGGAGCCTGCAATCCTTGCACAGGAGCGTATCTCCAATTGCCTACTACAGGTGAATTGTGATATTGATGGCATCATGATGTTTTTTACCCACTCTATGTCATTACAGGAAAAAAAGAATCTCTGCATGTTTCTACACAATCTGAGCTATAGAATTTTAAAACCTGATTCATATTTAACTGAATCTAATATCTTTTTGAAAAAATGCCTAACTGCTTTTCTGGTATATTTAATTTCACAGCACAGATGCTGCTTGTATTCTATTTGTATAGAATGAACCTGAAAGAGCAAGATACCAAGGGCCTCATTTATGAGACTGTGCGTCACTTTTACGCCGCCGGTGCGTCACTTTTTGTGACGCACCGGCAGGGTAAAACATGCCTCCTGTTGCGCTCTATTTACAAAGTCACGCATCTAAGCAGATGCGTCACCTTGTAAACCCCTGTGCTACATTATACCTGCATCAGGTATAATGTATGCAGGGGGGGCGTTTCCCCGCAAAAAGCTTCGTAGAAGTGACGCAGTGAAATCTGTGAGATTTCACTGCGTCACTTCTAGGACACCGTTGCGTCAAAATCTTGCGCCTGCCTCACAACAGGCGTAAGACTGACGCAAGCCCTTTCACATGGGGCTTGCCCCATGTGAAAGGAAGCATTGCTGGAGTTGCGTCACTTTTGTGACACACTCCAGCAATGCGTCACTTTTGCGCTTACAGATACGTCAGAAATACAGACGTATCTGTAACTCCTTGCGACATGATGCGTCATACATTAAATATGATGCATCAGGTATGTCGCAAGGAGTGCGCACTGAGAAGTGACGCATCGCTGCTTTCACGCAGCGATGCGTCATTTCTCATAAATGAGGCCTCAAGGATTTAACAGTTTGTGGAAGGTGATGGAATGTCAATGGATTAGAAGGAATAAAACACCCTCTGCAGTACAGTTAACAGATATTGCAAATCACCATGGAGTTCTATGACCTTATAAAGGAACTCATGATCTTAGAAAATAACTCATTCTTCAGTCACGTTTCTCTTTATGGTAATGGAACTCTTCAGTGACTTGCAATATTATTATAATGTACGGCGGGGTACTTTATCCCATAGGTAAGCTCCACTACACCAACACATGGTGGATTTGTTAATACAACACAGCCGAAATGCTGGAGCTGCATTAAGTATCTCCTTTGCAGGTAGCTCAAGGATTCTTTCCAGGCACACTTACGAAATGCAGACAAGGATTATTGTAATCCCCACTCCTGCATAACCGGATCCCTTCTATTTAATTATTCTAAACTCCATCGCAACGCAATCAATTTAGAAAAAGCAACACGCTCTGAGGACCCTAGAAGATTGAACATCCTCAGAAAACTAATTTAAAGCAGTCAGAGCTGAGCGTTCTCTTGAGGGAGGGCTGATTATATATTTTATGGTAATTAACAACGGGGAAAAGAGAAAATAAGTATCTCCACAAAATCAATACAGTTTTTTCAGGCTGTGTGGCTAGCTGAGTCATTGCTATAAAGTCTGATCTGCCAAGATACAAACCGAGCACAAACGGTCGTACTGGTTTTAAAAGGCAACGAATCTGTGCTCGTGCCTAGACCAACTAGCCCAGCTGAAGTGAAAGTCAGCACTGGGGTCTATGAACTTTGCCATTAAAACCAGAAGCACATCAGAGAAGAGCTGCTTTGTTATGTTATGTTATGTTATGTTATATTATGTTATGTTACACCTGATTGGCTATCCCTCCCACAGAGCTACTTGCCCTCCACTCTGAGGGCGAGGCACTCTGTTAAATAGTGAAGCATCGCAGACAAAGAGAAGCTAACCTGAGGGTAGGGGGTAAGAGTAAGGGGTCAGGCACTTGTTTCTCTCTGCCACCAACACACTAAAAGCCCTGTACTCACAGCACGAAGGCCACGCAAGCCATCGCTTTAGGCCCAGATGCCAAGGCCTCCTTTGCACCCAAATGGCAATTCCTACACCTGAAGTACCAAACGCCACTATGAAGGCCAGGTTCCTCTGTTAAATCATGGAGAGCTTTCTACAAATAAAGAGAAGATAAGCTGAGCAAATAGAGCTAGACCAAGGGGTTGAGTGATTAGCTCTGCCTGCCACCTTCGTAGCTGAAATCCCTGTCCTCATACCTGCAAGGCCTGGCAAGCCACTATTACAAGGTCAAGTGCTGATGGCTTTTTTGCATCTGATCATCTATCTTCTTCCTGGAAGGTCGTGGCAGTTACTTTTAGTCCTAGGCTCGCTATTATATCAATGAGTGCTGTGAGTGCCTGAGAATGGCTCCATGCACCACATGTTGCAGACATGGGTCCCGGTTCCTCCTTCGAGGATCCCGCGAGGCCCGCCCTGGTTAAGAAATGGCTGGCGGAAAAATGACGCAACCTGCACAGGGCATTCAATATTGCAGGAGCAGAAACAGCACTGGAAGACCAAAGAATCCAGGAAAACGAGCTTGGCCGATGCTGGGAAAGGATAGTTTCAGGGCTTGGGGCGAGGGCGTTGAAGTCTACTCACCATTTAAGGACCAGAGCTTAAGTATCGCCTGGGTATTTTATTTTCCTCATAACTTAATGTTGATATGTCTTTTGGCGTGGTCCTGTGGGAGCTCCCGTAAAGGGAGATTCGCTACAAAGACGTGGATTCATCAGCGATCATCTGGGGTGTCAGTAGCAATAGCCTCTACTTGCCTGTCCCTTCAAGTTGCCCAGATGGCTTCAAGATCCTACTGTGCCAGAGCTGAAACAGTTAACCTCGCAATCAGCCATCTTTCGGGCAGAATCTCCTGCATCTGGACATCGCCTCTGCTGATGTGCTTTCCACACCACAGGAAACCTACTTTAAATCCAGACTTGAAGTTGATGGGCAACATAACAGAGGACTTGGACTGATCCCTTTACCGCTGGGAGCCATCACCTACCCAGCCGGACATCAGACACCGTTACTTCCTCGTCTCCACGATGTGTCTCCTACTCCCCTCCCCCACCTCTTCCCTCCTTCATTCTTTGTCTGCCTCCCCTATTCCTTTCCTCTCTCCCCTGAATTTCTCTCCCACTGCCTGCTTTGTTTAATCCCTATGCCTATGCTATGCTTTTGTAACTCATGTAACTCATGTAAATATTGCTCCAGCAACTGATATAACTATGTAACTATGCCTCTCTGAGGCGAGAAGAGCACTGCCAGGACCTGGAACCCAACGGTCTTGGACGAACACGGACTTACCCACTCGTGTTCCATGTATTTATCCTGTGCTGCCCTAACCATGGCTTTAATTTAACCCGTATTACCGGGTCGGAATTATCACCGGTACTTTGATCTGCATAACACGCCATTTCAGCCCTGAAGAGTCACAGGCTGTGTCCTGTTGACGAAATACGTGTCGGCTGGCGTTGTTTTTTCATTCGGAAGAATACCATCTACATAAACAACTTGTTTTTTGTACCACCGGTGTCAACTTGCTTGAAAATTATTTTGTTGTATCAATACCATTTATCCTGAAAAGTGTGCCCAGTTTCTTTTGTATATGTTCTGAAACCATATTCTTCCTCATGTAAAGCGCTCTGATACCTCAAGGTCTAGCCAGCGCTATACAAAACTTTTCAAAAAATAAAATGTTGGCCATTCAGTCTGAAATCATAGGCCTAGGCTTCCATAGGTCTGCATCAATCTATATCATCTACCTTTTAAATGCAACTTCTCTCCTTGATTCACTTTTATGAATGCAACTGATGTTTTTCTGAGCTGGAGACACAGCGTGGATCTATCTCAAGCCATAGAACCTAAACATAGCAGTAATGTCCCTGACCATGTCATGAGTGATGTGATATGTGAGTTCATAAGCAGTGCATTGCAGGGGGCGTAAGTTATAGTTAGCTCAGGTAGCTATAACTACTGAATTGTGATGTTTTGTGTGTGTAAATGACATCACCAATGACATCACAGAAAGCATAACACACCTAAACTATGCTGAAAACGACATGGCTGCCTTTTACGTTTAGCAACCACAGCCAGTAGCCAATCACATACTGCCTTTTCCTCCACCTGTACCGTAGTATGCCACAAACGTACCAGGGCATACCGCTGCAGAATATATCACTAAGTATTTTCAAACGTATAACTTTAACAATACTAACACTGTTCACACATACAGACAAAAATTACCATTTGCACCTCATAATATATATTCCCTACAACATTACATCTACATCCGTTTACCTACTTTCACTGTACTCTGTTTCAATTATGTCACTCCACTTTATGCCACTCCAATACAGGTCACTCCGCTCTATGCCACTCCACTCTATGCTATTACACTGTACACCACTCCACTCCACACTACATTACCAGACTGTACGCTGTTACACTCTATGCCACTCCATTCTATTTTACTTCAGTCTATCCCACTTCACTGTACGCCCCTGCACTCTACGCTACTCCACTGTATGCAACTCCACTCTACACTATTCCACTCCATGTGACCCCACTGTAGGCCGTACACCACTGCACTGTACGCTATTACACTGTATGCCACTCCACTCTCCGCGCTCCACTTTATGCCACTTCACTCTATGACAATCCACTGTACACTATTACACTGTACAACACTCCATTATATGCCACTCCACTTAACACCACTGCACTTTAAAACACTACACACTTCAGTGTTCCACTGTATGACACTCCACTCTCCACCATTCTACTCTACGTTGTTGTACTATATGCCACTCCACTCTACGTCACTACACTGCACATCAGTACACTCAACAATATTCCACTCTACACCACTTCATTGTATGCTACTCCACTGTATGCCACTAGATTCCATGCCACTACACTGCACTCTATTCTATTCCACTGTACACCCCTCCACTCTACATGACTCAACTCTATGCCACTCCACAGGGCACTATTGCTCTGTGTACCACTACAGTCTACCACACTACACTTTACCCTGCTTAACTATACAACACTCCACTCTACGGTATTCCACTGTACAACACTCCACTCTACACCACTCCTGTGTACACCACTCCATTCTATGCCGTTCCAGTTTATGCTGTTCCACTGTACAACGCTACACTGTACCTTACTCCACTCTGCACCACTGTATGCTACTCCACTCTATGCCACTCCACTCTACCCCACTCCAGTCTACATTATTCTACTGTAATCTACTCCATGGTATGTTATTCCACTCTACTTCACTCCACTCTACGCTATTCCACTGTACAGCCACTACACTGTACCTCACACCACTCTATGCAACTCCACTCTACATAACTCCATTCTACACTATTTCACTGTACGCAGTCCTCTCTACCACACTCCAATCTACACCACTGCACTGTACGCCATTCCACCATACGTTATTCCACTGTATGCCACCCCACTTTACAGCACTCCACTCTGTGTCACTCCAGCCTATGCCACTACACTGTACACAAATCCACTCTACGCTATTCCCCTGTAGGCAACTACTGATTTGCCACTCCACTCAATCTATTCCACTCTACTCCCTGTCTCTCTATGCCATTCCACTCTACACCACTCTAATATACGCTATTCCACTTTAAGCCATGCCACTCTGCTATTCCAATGTATACCACTACATTGAACTGCTCTACTCTGCACCATTGTACTCTACGCTACTCCACTGTATGCGATTACACTCTACAACACTCCAATCAATGCCAGTCCACTCTTCGCAACTCCACTGTATGCTTTTCTATTGTACATCACTCTACTCTACGCCACTCCACTCTGCGTCACTCCACCTTATCCAACTCCACTCTACGCCATTCCACTGTATGCAGCTAAACTCTACGCCACTCCACTGTACACTACTCCACTGTACTCTATTCCACTTTACGCTACTCCACTGTACGCCACTCTATGCTACTCCACTCCATGCTATTTCAGTTACGGTGCTCTATTGCACGTTATTCCACTATATGCCATTTAATCTATGCCACTCCCCTTTACTCCACTCCACTGTAAGCCATTCCACTTTACGCCATTCCACTGTACCCCAATCCACTCTATGCCATTGCAGTCAACACCACTCCGCTGTACACCACTCCACTCAACAACACTGCACTCTATGATATTCCAGTGTATGTAAGTCCACTCTATACCACTCCACTCTATGCTATTTCATTCTATGCCACTCCATTGCACTGCACTGTACCCCACTGCATGCTAGTCCACTCTATGCCAATCCACTCTACCCAGTTCAATTCAATTCAATAAAGCTTTATTCGATTTCTTAAAAAGACAATCATAAAAGCACATAAAATCATGCACCGTAATTATCAGTTCAAATTTTAAAAGAACCATATATAAATACAATTTAAAATTCATTACGTGAATATACATCTATAACATTCTCACATTTGTGGAAGACTCATATTAAAATAGATTTCCTGCATTTTATAGTATTTATTTTTAACGCGGCTATTGAGGTGGCAAAGTATTTGTTCTCTAGTAGTTGCATAGCCAATAAATAATGCAGGGAGACATTGTCTAAGACCAAGTGTTGTTAAGATCGGCAGAATCCACCTCCTTCTCTGAACAGAATAAAATTTGCAAAGCAAAAGAACGTGAAGTGTTGACTATTGGGATACATCATCGCATGGGCATTTACTCATAGTACTGGACGTCTTTCATGTCATGGAAGCTAATGAATCTGTGCACAATCCCTAGTCTAAAGCGGGTTAACACAAATCTGTCATAACCACCTAAAGTGTTTCTCAGATACAGCTGGGTACTATATGTAGCCAGCGTAAGCTGAAGGGCCTGTACTGTCGTTTTTGACATTTCTGTGGAGGATCTACTTGCCTCCAAAAATAACAGGTACCTTCTTATGAGATCTTTCCTCTCAACTGTACTCATGGTGTTAGGGTCCACTCTACCCAGCACCCCTCCATGCAATTCAACATGCTCCGCTCAACAACACTATACTCCACTCACCAACAGTCTATGCCCATCCACTGTACCATACTCCACTCCACTGTATAGCATTGCACTCTACAACAATGCTGTTAGAACTGGGGATCTCTAGTTGGCAGAGGTAGGTACCACTGTCCAAATAGGGACCCTCGCTTCTAGTCAGGGTAAGAAGAATACACTCTTTAGATAACCCCTGCTCACCCCGTTGGTAGCTTGGCATGAGCAATCAGGCTTATCAAAGGCAACGTGTAAAGTATTTGTACCAACACTCACAGTAACACAGTGAAAACACCACAAACTGACTCCACAACAGTTTAGAAAAATAAAGGTATTTAATTTAAACTACACAAGACCAAAAGGACAAAAATTCAACATATACAGTTCAAGAATATGGTTTCAAATTAGTTCTTAAGGTTGCGTTAAAATAATCCACAGTTGCATCACGTTTTAGCCAACAGTACCTTTAGATGCGACAAAAGTTCCAAGTGAAAGCTGTAGCGTTGAAAAGCAAGCGATGTGTCACTCCTGAGACCCTGGAGAGGCGATGCGACAACCCCGCTGGACGTAGCGGGTGTGTTGCGGTAACTCCGGTCTGTATGGGGAAGGATGCAACACCTTGCGTGGATTCCGGTGCACAGGTTTCGGTGGAAGCGGTTCGCAAAAGGTATGATGCGACGATCTTCAGGGCGGCGACGATCTCCGGTGCGGCGACGATGCACGGTTCAGCGTCGACCTTCTCCTCTCGCAGCCCCTCGATGCGATGGCTCTGGGACGACTCTCGCAGTGACGTGATGAGGTCTGCAAGCAAGCGGTGCAACGATCTCACTTACTGACGACAGGCTCTGGGACGATACGCGCAGCGATGGTAATCTTCCCGCACCGGACTGGTGCGTCCCGCAAACGAAGGATGTGACGACTATGGCAGCGGCAACAGGTGCTGCGACGATCTCGGCCATCGTAACAGCGGGAATTTCCTCGCACTGACGGGGATGCGCGCCGCAAGCGAGCGATGAGATAAAACTTGCAGAAAGTCTTTAGAATCTTGGTTTCCAGCTTCCCAACACAGGTTCAACTTCCAGAGGCACCACAACTGGCCCAAGCCCTCTAGGAGGGACAAAACTCTCTCAGCAAAGGTTCAGGGAAGCTGGGGGTGAAGTCCTTTTGTTCCTGGGACATCTTAACATGGAGACAGCTCTTCTCAGGCCCTTTGAGATTCCTTCAAGCAAGGGGACACATCACAAAGAAAAGTCCTTCCCCTCTCCTTGGCAGCAAAGCAACTGCAGGTCAGTCCAGCAAAGCAACAGCAGGACAGTCTTCCTTCTTCAGTCTTCCAGCTTTCTCCTTGGCAGAGGTTCCTTCTTGATTCCAGGATGATCTAATTTTCTGTAGTCAGGGGTCCAGTACTTATACCCCAAAAAGTCTTTGTTCCCTTTGTGCAGGACGGCTCTGAGCCCGGTCTGAACCAGTTCCAGGTGTTCCCTGAGCACTTTCTTTTCCTGGCTTCTCTTTTCCTTTCAGAGAGAGGGGTAGGGTCGACAGCCACCCAGCAGGAGGTGGAGCCAGCATTATGGGAGGCAGGCACAGCCCTATTCAGTCCCAGGTGCTATCCCCTCCCACCACTCAAGATGCAGATGCAATCATTCAGCCTAGGGCTGACCCAGCCAGCCTCCTGGGTGCTCCCCAGCCCCTGTCACTCTCAAACCAGACAGTCCTTTCAAAAACAGGCCAAGGCACACAGAAAGGAGAAGTGGAGAAGTGTGACTCACTGGTTAGAGCGGCAGACTCTGATGCAGAGGTCTGGCCCGGACCAGGGTTCAATTCCCGTCGCGGCTGGGTCTTGGGCTCAATGTCCTCGGACCCGATAATTCTCTCGCCTCGGTGCCTTCTCTAATCATGGGTCCCACTCTGCAACTCTGGGCAATAGCTTGCTTACTCTCCACACCGGCCCTACCGCTAGGATGCCTGGCTTCACATTGGAGTGCCCAGGAGTGGGCACCTCACAGGAACAGGCCAGGAGGGCTTCCTCAGCGGCACAGCGTGGGGACACACTGGCTAGTGTAACCAGGCGCTTTATAAGCTCAGTATTATTAAAGGTCAGACAAGAGAACAGCAACTTTCTAAAAGTGCTGTTCTCAAACACAGGATTTAAAAAAGCACCTTTCCTAAAAGATGTGTTATTAAATTCTCAGTTCAGGAATACCAGACTTTTATGTCCTACCTTGCTCCTATGGGAAGATATGCTATTAGCCACTGTAGCCAGCATTCCCGATGATAGCCTATGGGTAAGGTAGCCTTACAATAGTAAAAAACGAAAATGGCTGTCATTCACTACCAGAGCATGTCACCTGCACTAGTACATGCTCTTCCTTTCACATACACTGCACCCTGCCCAAGGGGGTACATTGGGCCTTCCATAGGGGTGACCAATGTGCACAGAAAGGGAAGGGTTAGGCCTGGTCAGTGGGGACACTGACCAGGAGCACATGGCAGTTCACTGACTGCACACAGGCACTGAGGTGGCAGGTCTGGGACACCATTTTAGGGCTACTCATGTGGGTGGCACAATCGTTGCTGCAGGCCCACTAGTAGCATTTGGATCACCTGCCCTGGCACACTCAGTGCACTTTACTAGGGACTTCTTGGTGATACAAATATGGCAATCATGGATAACCAATTACCATAACAATTTACACAGGGAGCACTTTTACTTTGACACTGATCAGCAGTGGCAAAGTACCCAAAGCATCTAAACCAGCAAAAATGAAATCCAGCACAGCGTCAAAAATACCTGAGGCAGAGGCCAAAAGACAGGGGAAACCACGCCAAAGATGCCAGGTCTAACAAATGCACTCCTGTCAATGCCAGTGTACAGCACTCAACTTTACTCTATATCACTTTATGAGACTCTACTCCACTCTACCCAACACTCACTAAGCAGCTCCATCCCAGTTTATATACTCTACTCAACGAGACACTACTCCATAGTACTCCAATGTGCTCCACTACTGTACTCTACACCATTCCAATGTATGCTTCTCTATGCCATTGAATTGTACAACAGTCAAACCCACTTTATCATACTGTACCGCACTCTACTCAACTCTGGGCCACTCCACTCTAAAACACTTTAATACACTCCGCAACACTCTACTCAATTTCAGCCTACAACTTTTCCCGACACTCTACAACAGACCAGTCCACTCCACTGAGGTATACACCACTCCACTCCACAACACTTGACTCCACCCCTATACTACACCTTTCCACTCTACTATAATGCTGGAAGTATCTCTCTAAAGGATATAGAGACAAAATCTGATGGGATGCTCAATTCATCTTGAATGGGACCATATTGAAGCCCTCTTTACTTCGCCCACCAACAATATCATAGGGTCAGATCGTCTCACTATGTATCACCATTCATATGTCATGAATTCATAGGTAACTATTGGTAACTATCGCGATCATTTTGGTGGCAAAGGTGTGTGGTGAGCAAACCAATGTTGTGTTACTCTGAAGATCTGTATTGCCCTAAGTAAGACAACGATAAAGGAAACATCAATATGCAAACCAATAAATATGAAAACATTTAAAGATGTATTTAGTGTCATAAGGAAAGCAAGATTAGTTATGTAAATTCAGGCCTTCATTTTCACAATTAATACATGAAGAACATGAGGTTTATAATAATAAAAAATATGTAACATATCCAACACTTAGGGAGAGACAAAAAAGCCGCTATATTTTGAATATGATATTGCTTAAGAGTTACCATTCTCTGCATCTGCCTGCTGTTCACGGTTGGTCCACATCTCTAAACACTGGATAGAGTTAAAGAGGTGGTGGCAGCGGGCAAATGGTTCGACAATAAAAGAACTTCACAAATTAATACAACATTATATGAATGAGCACATTAGGTGCCCATAGATTAACAATATATGTCTGTAAGGGGACAGGAGGGGGGTCTCAACTAGGAATAGGGTTTGAATACTTTTAGTGCCTGGTATTGTCTTTTGCACATGTCTTACTCATATATATGTGTAAATGTAATGTTTTATTCTCCCTCTTATTCCCAGGTCTTCATTACGTCTCCCTGGCAAGTGCTTAAGTTGAATGTTATGGTGCTAGGTTTCTATGGAGTGCCTGGCTGCAGTCTGTCCTCGGACACCAAAATGCTTGAATGTCAATCACCTGGTCCCGGAAGATCTCATGGAACTACCAGCAGGGAGTGTTCCCGCTGTCTTCCTCAGAGTCCTTGGACCCTTCTGGATCTTCCCCCTCCAACAGTGTTCATTCGCATGTCATCTGTACTAATGCTGTTTCACCATCTATTCAATTTTTTTTTAAAGGATTGTTAAAGCTTTGTGTGAGTGAAAAGTGTGAAATATGTGCCTATCGTGCGAAGTTAGAGTGCAATATTGGGAGACCACAGACGGTTCCCCCTCCCAAATCCTCTGCAACAAACTCTCCACCTTCTTCCACTACAAGGTCAAGAAGATCTGCAACTGATTAGACACCCTATACCCAGCCAGCAAGCCCCCCACCATCACACACAACCAAGCTGTACCCAAACAGATTGTGCTTTGCTGTACCCTGCTCATTACAGAGGACAAGTTCAAAATCATGCAGAGCATCCACTAGGGAGCCCTGGTGGATCCTTGCCCATACCACATCTTCCAAAGAGCAGCCGGCACCATCGCCCCCCATCTTCACAGCTCTGTCAAATCTGCCACCATCCCCAATGACTGGAAACACACCGAGATCACCCCCCTGCTGAAGAAGCTGTGCTGAGATCCGACAGACCTCAAGAACTTCAGACTCATCTCCCTGGTCCCCTTCCCAGCCAAGATCATCGAGAAGGCCATCAATGCCCAACACTCTGAGTTCGATGAAGTTAACCACTTCCTGGACATCTCACAATCCAGCTTCTAAAGCAACCACAGCATGGAGACCACACTCCTCAAAGCCACCGACAGCATCTGCTCCCTCCTCGATCAGGGTGAGACCGCAGCCCTCATCCTACTAGATCTCTCAGCCGCCTTCAACATCATCTCCTACTGCACCCTAATAAAAAGACACCATGATGCCAGCAGCCATGACAAAGCTCTGGACTGAATCCACTCCTTCCTCACTTGCCGGACCCAGCGAGACAGACTTCCACAGCTCCTCTAAGAACCCAGAGAGATCAGCTGTGGAGTGCCCATGGGTTCCTCACTGAGTCTCACCCTCTTCAACATCTACATTGCCCCACGCAGCCATCATCAGAAGCCACAGACTCAACATTGTCTCCTATGCTGACAACACCCAGCTGATCCTCTCCCTCACAAACGAACCCACGCTGCCAGAATCAACTTCCACAGTGGAATGAAGGCCATTGCTACCTGGATGAAAGACAGGTGCCTCAAGCTCAACTCGGAGAAGACCAAAATACTCATCCTGGGACCAACTCCTTCAGCTTGGGATGATTCCTGGTGGCCAGCTGCTCTGGAATCTCCCCCCACCTCGACGGAGCACGCACGCAACCTCGGCATCATACTGGACTCATCACTCACTATGAACCACCAAATCAACGCAGTTTCTTCAGCCTGCTTTCACAAGCTCCGCCTGCTTTGAAAGAGATTAAGATGGATCCCCACAGAATCCAGAAAGACGGTCATCCACGCACCCATCACCAGCAGATTCGACCACAGCAATGAACTCTACACCAGCGTAACACAGAAACAGCTCAAGAAACTACAGAACGTCCAAAATGACGCAGCCAGATAGGTGCTTGGCATCCCCTGCCACAGCTAAATAATGCAACGCCTCCGACACAACCACTGGATACAAGTCAACAAGAGAATCACTTTGAAGCTCATCACTTATGCCTACAAAGCTCTACACGACGAAGAACCATCATACCTGAACCACCGCCCCACATTCAACGTACTCGCCAGACAATTCCAATCCTCTCAACGACGAGAACTGAAGGGAGGTAATTCTCCTACCTCGCCGCCACGACTTGGAACACCCTGACCTCCACCTCAGACAATCCATGCCGCTGGCCCAATTCAAGAAGGACCTCAGACCTGGCTCCTCGAATGGTCCTCTACCCTGTCTGACCAGCAGCCCCGTCCCTTAGCGCCTTGAGACCCTCATGGGAGAGTAGCCACACTATACAAGACCCTGATTGATTGGTGTGGAGTAGAAATATAGTTCTAAATAGAGAGTCATGTTTTAATACTTGGCCACCTTACTTTGGGATCCACCAGAACAGACAGGCCATATAGCTGGTCAGGGTTTTTCGTGGTGTGGATACAATCATTGAGGGGGTGAGACGAGGATGACATGCAGGTAGAACATTTGCCACCTGTATCCTTCTCAATCACCTTCCTTCTTCTGTCATTACAACACTTATTTTTCATGTCCCCTGGGATGCATATCGCCACTCCCAAAGCAATGACAGTCTACTGGCTCCTGCTATTTGGGTGTCTTCTTCATTCCACAGCAGGTGTTAATAAACTTTTTACATTTTCCTTATTATGTACCATGTGGAGATCTCAACCACGACTATCAAGTCTCCCTGTGGTAAAGTTTAAGGAAAAAGAAAAAGTTTATTTGACAAATAAAAATTGGCATAAGTATTTCTATGTTAAATAGTAATGTAAATTAATGGTATATTTATATTTTAAATGTGACCTAAAGAAAAAAATGCTACAAGACTATAAACTTAGTTTTGAAGAAAATCTTGAAATAATGTAAATTTAATAAATTAAATGTAAATTATTTTTCTGAAGTTTAAATTAAAAAAATTATTCTCAGCTAAGGTAAAAAAAAAATAACTATTATGCATTCATAATTATTCAAATTGATGGCTAACATTAATTAGAAGTAATTATAATATTTATCTAAATAAAATGTATGGTTACATTAATTGTTAAAAGCAAACATGTTTTATAAAAATATGTTATAAATATATACACACATGTACTGTTTCTATATATTATTTGTAAAATTAAATGATATTTATTTAGGATTTCAACATTAAATTTTTTATTTAATTTAACATTATTTCCCATGGAGTTTTATTTTTTGTCTCCAAATCCATTATTTTCTATGGGAGGGTGTCGAAATGCCAGTAGTTGACCACGTGTGATGCTAGACTTACTTGAGCTCTTTCATGGGGTAATTTATTACTGTTTTGGGTCCCCTTTTGGGTGTGGAAACTATAGAAGTGCAGTTTGTGAACAGCAATGGGCTTACTCTTTTGTGGATGGGTGATGTCCCTCCATAATCCCCTCCCTGAGCATACCTGGACCTACTTCCTGCCTGCTTCCTCCTCCTTAATCCCCTTTCCTTTGTTCGTACTTATCACTTATTTTCCAGTCACTTCCCTCTGTCCCTCCAACATTTATGAACAAAACGTATACCTATGTGTGTGGAGACTCTGCAGTTGGCGAGCAGATCTCTGTACATAAAAAGATAGGAGAGGCGGAGATATAAAATTCACATTTAGGTTTGTGAATAGCATTCTGTAAAATGGTTGTAGTACTATTGCAGGACTGCAAAATATACTACAAAATGCAGTTTGTGAATAGGCCCCTAGTTTGCAGTAAGGATGAACAACAAGTGTATCTCCAAGATCTGTCTCACTTGCAGTAAAATTACTCTTCCTCTTGAGTGGTATTAACTCCATTTGGCTCCTGGAGCTGCAGCAAGGGATCATGAAAGTCACACAGCCCAAGGAGAACAGGAAAAAGCCTATGATATGGGTGGATGTATGTGTATGGTGGATTAATGTGCAACAGAGGGGTGTGCCTGAGGACAGGTGAATGCTGTTTGCCTATATTTTCCATTTGAATTTTTTTATAGCAGAGCCGGATATCTGCCTCGATTGTGGTGATCTCAGTCTATAGATGCAGGCCCGATACTTGGTTATATAGTTACTAGTAGGAACTTTTCAGCCGGAATTATGTCGTAAGAGTTTACAGCCCCTCTTGTGTAAGTGGTGGAGCAGTGGAGACTCATAAAACCTACTACTGGATAGAGATTTCCACCTGCAATAGGTGAATACCATTTGCGTGGAAATCTTCTCCCAGTTGTCGGAGGAAACCTGTGTGTGGAGATTTCCACATGTAATTTCCGCTTTGCGTCAGACCCTAAGTCACCTCAAAATGCTTCTCTAAATATCCGACATGAGTTAAGTGTTCAGAGTTCTGGCTTGGCATATCTGCTGTGAACTCACAGTATGTGGAAATAGCAAAGTTGCTTTCCCCAGGAAAAACTGGACTTTGATCTTCAATTTTTTCCCCCAATTGCTACCAAAAAATACAGTTACTTTTTTATAATATCTAAACTATCTGCACCAGGGACCATGGGTAGAATGCGCTGTCACCCTGTGCCAGCCTCTGACCACCCAGGCCTTTACAACACTTATTTTTCATGTCCCCTGTGATGCATATCGCCACTCCCAAAGCAATGACAGTCTACTGGCTCCTGCTATTTGGGTGTCTTCTTCATTCCACAGCAGGTGTTAATAAACTTTTTACATTTTCCTTATTATGTACCATGTGGAGATCTCAACCACGACTATCAAGTCTCCCTGTGGTAAAGTTTAAGGAAAAAGAAAAAGTTTATTTGACGAATAAAAATTGGCATAAGTATTTCTATGTTAAATAGTAATGTAAATTAATGGTATATTTATATTTTAAATGTGACCTAAAGAAAAAAATGCTACAAGACTATAAACTTAGTTTTGAAGAAAATCTTGAAATAATGTAAATTTAATAAATTAAATGTAAATTATTTTTCTGAAGTTTAAATAAAAAAAATTATTCTTAGCTAAGGTTAAAAAAAATAACTATTATGCATTCATAATTATTAAAATTGATGGCTAACATTAATTAGAAGTAATTATAATATTTATCTAAATAAAATGTATGGTTCCATTAATTGTTAAAAGCAAACATGTTTTATAAAAATATGTTATAAATATATACAAACATGTACTGTTTCTATATATTATTTGTAAAATTAAATGATATTTATTTAGGATTTCAACATTAAATTTTTTATTTAATTTAACATTATTTCCCATGGACTTTTATTTTTTGTCTCTAAATCCATTATTTTCTATGGGAGGGTGTCGAAATGCCAGTAGTTGACCACGTGTGATGCTAGACTTACTTGAGCTCTTTCATGGGGTAATTTATTACTGTTTTGGGTCCCCTTTTGGGTGTGGAAACTATAGAAGTGCAGTTAGTGAACAGCAATGGGCTTACTCTTTTGTGGATGGGTGATGTCCCTCCATAATCCCCTCCCTGAGCATACCTGGACCTACTTCCTGCCTGCTTCCTCCTCCTTAATCCCCTTTCCTTTGTTCGTACTTATCACTTATTTTCCAGTCACTTCCCTCTGTCCCTCCAACATTTATGAACAAAACGTATACCTATGTGTGTGGAGACTCTGCAGTTGGCGAGCAGATCTCTGTACATAAAAAGATAGGAGAGGCGGAGATATAAAACTCACATGTAGGTTTGTGAATAGCATTCTGTAAAATGGTTGTAGTACTATTGCAGTACTGCAAAATATACTACAAAATGCAGTTTGTGAATAGGCCCCTAGTTTGCAGTAAGGATGAACAACATGTGTGTGTATCTCCAAGATCTGTCTCACTTGCAGTAAAATGACTCTCCTCCTGAGTGGTATTAACTCCATTTGGCTCCTGGAGCTGCAACAAGGGATCATGAAAGTCACACAGCCCAAGGAGAACAGGAAAAAGCCTATGATATGGGTGGATGTATGTGTATGGTGGATTAATGTGCAACAGAGGGGTGTGCCTGAGGACAGGTGAATGCTGTTTGCCTATATTTTCCATTTGAATTTTTTTATAGCAGAACCGGATATCTGCCTCGATTGTGGTGATCTCAGTCTATAGATGCAGGCCCGATACTTGGTTATATAGTTACTAGTAGGAACTTTTCAGCCGGAATTATGTTGTAAGAGTTTACAGCCCCTCTTGTGTAAGTGGTGGAGCAGTGGAGACTCATAACACCTACTACTGGATAGAGATTTCCACCTGCAATAGGTGAATACCATTTGCGTGGAAATCTTCTCCCAGTTGTCGGAGGAAACCTGTGTGTGGAGATTTCCACATGTAATTTCCGCTTTGCGTCAGACCCTAAGTCACCTCAAAATGCTTCTCTAAATATCCGACATGAGTTAAGTGTTCAGAGTTCTGGCTTGGCATATCTGCTGTGAACTCACAGTATGTGGAAATAGCAAAGTTGCTTTCCCCAGGAAAAACTGGACTTTGATCTTCAACTTTTTTCCCCAATTCCCACCAAAAAAATACAGTTACATTTTTATAATATCTAAACTCTCCTCACCAGGGACCATGGGTAGAATGCGCTGTCACCCTGTGCCAGCCTCTGACCACCCAGGCCTCTTTGTATCGTGGTCTATTTTAATGGTTCAGGAATGTGTCAATGCCTTGTTCGTCCAAGAGAAAATCGATTGGTTGCAGTTGGCAACACCATTGATCAGAACAACGCAACTAATGCACGCATATTTCAATTCTTGTAGAGCAATGTGGAGTGGTTGCTTGAAGAATTACTGGCATTCCTACACATTCTTCTCCCATGCCCGCCATTTGACCTGCTGAACTCAAGCATGAACCACTGCTAATACACAAGATACCAATCCGTAGGGGGAGGATGCAGCAAAAGAGAGGGATGAATGGCGCTGGGTGGCAGCCATTGTCTTCCTCACAAACCAATGCTCATTACCCCTGAACATCAGCACCGCCCCCTCGGCCTCTCACAGCAGCATTTATTATTGCATTGCATACAAAGTGAATTTGTCACATTTCAGTGACGAATAACAGAGCACGTCGCGCGCATTTTGCAATTGTCCTTCTAAACGCAAAATGACTAGACTATCCATGATTATTCCTGCAATTCACTCATTAGAAATGCTAACAGACCCCCAGTATGCAAGGCAATAATAATAACTTTTCTATGATGAGTAAGAAAGTATATGGACAGAAAACAGTAGCTTTTTAGAATAGTTTTGCTAAATTAAATTTGACGTGCTTGCTCATCCGAATTGCAACACAGAGTACACATTCTGCTCTAGAGACTGAAAATAAACTTACAAAGTGAGTTATTCCATGTAAATTCATTTTTATGTGTGCGAAACGTGCATAATTTCGATTTCTTGCAATTAAGGTGTCTCTGAAAAACTCAACGTAATTACGCAAACTGCAATTCCGACACTAGCGATATATATTTTACCATGCCATGCGTCCCTGTGTCATTTTTTTGTCGGCTCCTCACGCTCTGTTATTCACGTTGTCCCTGCTCTCCTGCACTATGATTTTGTTGTGAAGGGCAGCATAATTATGCAACCTGGGGTTCGGCCTGATTTGAGTAATTTCGTGTAACACGCATAACGTGAATATACCTAAATTATCAGAATTACACCAGCATAACTTCAGTTTCCCCCAAGTTTATGCACAACAAACATTTCCAAACATTCTCAACCCCCACACTGACATTTACCTTTAAAACGGAAACCACAGTCACACATTATCACATGAACATACATGCATACACACATACATACACACACACACAGACATATACATGAATACAAATTCAAACTATCATAGAACATCACACAATCCAAACCCCCCCAAATAACCATATAACCCCTCAACATTGCCCTTCCATACACAGAAAAACAATCTTTTCTACCGGTCAGCATTAGCCATCCCTAACACCTATAAAACACTCTTACTGCCCCAATGTATTGCCCATCCTGAGCCTTAAATATCCTTACTACCTCTAATCACTACCTATCCTTAAACCCTAAAAACCCTTAGTACCCCAAAACTATCCACCCCTGAATACTAAAAGATACGTTACTACGGCTGAACACATTCCATTTCTACACCATAAAACAATCCTTACTACCCATTAACACCATTAGCAACAGGGAGTTTTAGGTTCAAAGAAGGGCAGTGTTAAGGTGTCATCAGAAGTATTTCGGGTTCATGGATGGGTAGTGCTTAGATGTAGTAGGGGGTTTTAGAATTCAGGGGAAGTTAGAGTTAAGGTCATTAAGGGGTTTTAAGTGTCAGGGAAGTGTAGAGTTAAGGGTCAATAATGGTATTTTAGGGTACAAGGATGGCTAATGCTAAGGTGTTAGGGGTTTAAGGGGTCCTGGAAAGGGAGTGGTATGGGATGGAAGCAGGTTTTTAGTAGGATTTAGCAGCATTTAATTTACTCTGGAGTAATTTAAGCAATTTTGTATTATGGTTGTTATGCGAAATTCTTGAAATTACGCCATTATGCCACTTTAAGTAACTCTTCACCAGTTGAAGTAACAATTAACTGCAAAACATGTGTTAAACAGTAAAAATTCACCACCCACGTGCAGAAACAGCAGAATGCAAGTTGTTTGTTGTAAGTTGGGTTGTTATTCTTGTGTGGTTAAGTTATACATAATAAAGGTTTGCACTTTAGTAAGTCACATTCCTAATCATGTGTTGCCTATGAGTACAGTGTCCAGCACCTGCATCTGAACTGTGGACTACTGTTCACCAGATTGAGTGAACTGCTAACATTCACCACCACGATCTGGTTTGAACTAAGTGGCGATGGAACTCCGGGTGCAGGAGCTGCCATTTCAAACTGGCATAATAATCCTTTTCTAGGCCTAAACCTTCCGTTTTCATTACAAATGGTACCTTTCTGTTAGACCCTAACAGCTCCTATGGCAGGGAACATGGTATTTCAAATCAAATCAAATGTAACTTTATTCAATTGTTAAAAAGCAATCATAAAAGTACACATAAAAACAATTCATTAAAATCTTTAAGAAAAATACATTTTACAATTTATCTTAGAGTACAAAGAATTCATCAATTGCAGGGGATTCAAAATCTGTAATATCTTGATTTTTAAAGTGCATTTTAGGTGATCATACTTTTCCTACTGCGCATCACTTTTTTTAAAAATAAAGTAGTTGTCGCAACACACAGATGATTATCAAGACATTGAATGTTAAGCATGGCCACACGACATTGACGATGGCCCATTTCTCTCAAAAATGGAAGTAAAACATTATGTCTTATCACATCATAAAATTTACAGAATAGAAAAACATGAATAGTGCTCTGAGGTGAAATGTCACCACAGGGACAGGGGGGTAAATCGTGCGTCCAGTTATTTTATGTAGGAAAACTAACCAGTCTATGGAAAGTACCAAATCTAAAGCGAGACAATAAGAATCTTTCGTAATTGTCTAGCACATAGATTAAATGGGGCTGAATATTAAAAGTCGTTAATATCATGTGATGTTGCAGAACAGAAGGTTTTAAGATCTCAGTTGCAACTCTTAGAGAATCCAGGAAAGCTAAGCCCTCCCTCTTCAAGTCTTTACGCGAGATAGCTGAGATATTAGTAGGATTTAAGAAATAGTCCACTTTTCCCATGTCTTTTAAAAAGTTACAAACATATCTCAGCCACGGTATCCTCATAGCTCCCTCTAATTTTAGAATATCTGTCAAGATATCTCTATAAAGCTGTGTAGCTTCTTGTGTCCACAGCCTGTGCCATAGTAGCACAGGCTCCAGCCTAATTAGATCAGATATAAAAGCGAGACTCAACTCTGCATGGCAGTTGTAATTGGGGGTGCTCTTGGGAACCACAAGGATAAACTATAGGATGGATTTTTCCACTACCTGGATAGGCGAGGGGTCGGCAAAACCCCATACCCCACTGCCATAGGTCGCACCAGCCACACATTTAGCTTTATAGATCTTAAGTAGCTCCACAGGTGGTCTGGTGCCTAATTTCTTTGAAAAAGTCTTAAAAGCGGCCGTCGAATGAATCATCGCAAGTTTTTTAGCTGACACAGCCTGCGACCACGACTCGCTCTGGGTAAAGAGTATCCCAAGATAGGAACACTGCTTGGTAGATTCAAGCTTCTGTCCTGCTATGAATATGGCCCTCTTAGGTTTGCAGTGCCTGCCGCAATACATAGTAAAAGTTTTGCTTGTATTAACTTTTAAACCCAGCTCATTCATGAAGTGGAAAAAGCTATCTACCACACGCTGTAATCCCACTTGAGTACGTGACATAAGAACAGCCTCGTCAGCGTACCAAAGTGCTGGGATTGGGCGTCCGGCTATGTATGGGGGATCCAGGCTATTATTGCACAGAGCTTCTTCCAATCCGTTTATATACAAGTTAAAAAGGAAAGGGGCCAGGACACAGCCCTGTCTGACCCCACTCCTAATTGGAATTTTATCGGTGTGTTCCCCCTTTAGGCCAAAGCGAACGCGGGCTGAAGTGTCACTATTAAAACGTTTAAGATAATAAACAATATTTTCTTCAACCCCAAGTTGTCCCAGTAAGATCCATAGTTTGGAGTGGATCACGCAGTCAAATGCGGCCGAGAGGTCAACGAAGGCCAAGAACAGGTTACCCTTCTTGGCCCTTGTATACTTCCCGACCAGCATTAGTAGGTTTAAACCCTGTTCCACTGTCCCTAGACCAGAACGAAAACCATACTAGAGATCAGATAAAATGGAGTTTTCTTCTGCCCACACCAAAAGCCGGTCCAAAATTATCCCACCCCCTATTTTGGTAAAGGAATCTAAGAGGGAAATGGGCCTGTAACAACCCTGATCTTGTCTGTCCCCCTTTTTGTAAATAGTAACTATTACAGATTCCACCCAAGTGGGCAGAAAGTCTGCAACCCAGCTGGCGTTAAGCACCTGGACCAAAAGAGGGCCCCACAAAGAAGGGGTGGTCCTAAAGATATCTATGGGGACACCATCTGGGCCAGGTGCCTTACCACCCTGGCTTACACACAGGGCTTTTTCAACTTCCTCCAGGGTAAAACACACATTTCTAGAGGTGGGATATTCGGAGTGAGATATCACAGATCCCACTTGACCTTCGCCCTCATACACTCTAGAGAAATGCCTGATCCAATCAGATTCAGGAATTGCAATTTCCAACTTCGGATCATCCTCTTCCCTAAGAAAGGAAGTTCTGATGAGCTTCTAGAAACCCGCACTATCATTCCTGGTGAAAGCTAGATGCAGAGCTTCCCAGGCTTCAGCTCTCAGCATATTCTTCCTATCTTTTATTGCTATTTTATATTCCTTCCTAAGTCTACCAACCTCCTCGATACACCTGGGTTTCTTGTGCAATTCCTTCTTTGGGAGAGCATAAGCCCTGGGACACTTAGAATCAAACCAACCTCCCTTCTGCTTATGGTTTTTAAATTGTCTCACAAGGGAGGACTTAATTTCATTCGAAATTGTCGAGAAGGAAACAAGAAGCATTTCAGGGGGAGAATCTACCCTTAAACAAGTCATTATTTCATGTAGACATTTACCAACCACTAATTTAATTATTTCTGCCTGATTCACCATGGTCCATTTTAACGTATATCCATTAACGCTACCAATAGCTAGATTCACGTCCACGCTGTCCCTTTCTTTATGATTTATCAGAGTGGACGTTGTTGGCAGCTGGATGGCCACACAGAGCGGGAAGTGGTCACTTAATGCAATGTCAGAGACATTGAAGGAATAGATTCTACCACCACATTTGTTAGAAACAATAGCATAATCAATGGTTGTAGTGCAGCCCCTTCCGTGGAATGTTGAGGATGGGACAGATGGTAAAGTACAAAATTCATTTGCAAATCCTAAATCAAATGTAGCTAACAAATTATTAAATTGTTCCCCTAGAAGGGAGTGATTAAAATGTAAATGGCCCAAGCCATCTTCCTGTGTTATGCCACACCTAATATCCTTCACCATACTACACAGAGTACAATTAAAATCCCCTAACAAGAGTATAATCAATTTATGTCTATGAATTATTTCCTGCAAAAACAGTGCTTTGTTCAGTTTACAATTCAATTCAAATAGTGCTTTATTCGAGTAATTACTCATAAAAGCAAGATATACACAGAATATTAAAATTGGATTAAATTTACAGTCAATAATAATAATAATGACATTGCACTATTGAATTAATAAAAGACACATAATTATAAAATTTCTCACAATATTTGTTAAGTAATTAAAAAAGAGATTAATACATGTAAAAAAAATTACGAAGTTATAAAAACATTGTCAATCAAAAAAGCAGTGATGGCAGAAGTCTCGTAGACAAATAGTACAAACAGAGAATAGTTAAGTAACTAGCAGTCTCTATCGTAATGCAAAACATTAATAGTTTAAAAAACGATGGTAACAAGATCATAAAAACAAGTTTTGCCGACAGAGAATAGTTAACCAACTAGCAGTCTCTGCGTGATCGCCAATGCCCAGCCAGTATATTTAGCTGTGGCTATTACTATCCATGTAGTTGAGCTTGAACATACAATGCGGAGTGCAATAGAACTACATGTGGTCCCAAGGTTCCTGCACATTGGTGCTAACCATACTCGCCTTGGAGCACTGTAGGCTTTACAAGAAAACAAAAAGTATCCAACTGTTTCCTTTCACATACCACAGGCTGGGCAGATGTCACTCCCCCCTACACCCCATTTAACAGTCAATGCTTTTAGTGGGAGGGCTCCAGCTCTCAGTTGAAATAAGAGCTTTCTGTCACCTGGTTTTGAGATAATGTCCCAATACGACTCTAAGGCGGGGTATAGTTTAACTTCAAGAAAACCCACAGACATAGACCCATTGCTGGATCGACTCAGACTCCTATTGGCAACATTTTCCCAAAAGATATTTTTTAGGGAAATAATGCACCTGCTGGATCTAACCATATAGCACTTAGTCCAAGCTCATATAATATTGCTTTCAGAGAATTAAGCCAGCTAATTTTGTGAAAGATATCTGCCTTTATAACATCAATAAACCCTTCAGCATAGTGCATAAGCTCGGGAGTGGTCCAAAGTCTACGCCAATACAAAATAGGCCGTAAGCTGGCCAAGTCCTTAATTTGTTTCCTACCAAGATCATATCTTAAAGGCAATAATGGAGTACTTTTCGGTGTACCAGTGAGTAGCCTTAAAAACTTGTTCTCCGAGGTTTGTAAGGAATTCAAATTTTCAAAGCCCCACATCTCCGCTCCATAAAGAGCAGACCCGATTGCCTTTGCTTCATAAACCAGCAAAGCTGGCTTAACAGGTTTAGTCAATGACTTCCTGTGTTCTTTATTGATAGCACCCGCTAATTGTTTGTGTCTCAGTGTAGCTATGTTTATATGCTTGCTCCACCTATTATTGTCTGCAATATGGATACCCAAATAAGTAAATGAATTTACTACCTCAAGAGGCCGACCACTCATAACAATTTTTGACTTAAAACTGCGGTGTGGCCTGAAGATCATGAGTTTAGTTTTGGTTGTGTTCACCTCTAGTCTGTGTTCCCCACAGAAATTTTCGAAAATTTTCAGAGCACGCTGCAAGCCACTAGGTGTTTTAGATAAAATGAGCGTGTCATCCGCAAACATTAATATAGGGATCTTTAGACCTGAAAGGGAGGGAGCATCTACTGGAGCGGGTACCATACGTGAAACAACACCATTTATAAACAAAGTAAACAAAGTTGGAGCCATTGAACACCCTTGTCGAACACCTCGCTCGACAGGGAAGTCAGCTGTGACCTTACCATAGCCACCCCACTGGATTTTAGCGAAAGTGGACTCATGGAGGCACATTATCAAGGTCAGTAGTTCCTCAGGGACCCCCAGGTTCCGTAAGACTTGCCACAATTTGGCCCGCGGCACCAGGTCGAAGGCTGCCCTCAGATCGACAAAAGCCACATAAAGACTGCCAACACCCAGCACCACGGTCTTCCATTGTAGCAAATGAAAACGGAACACTTGGTCCACCGTACTTGTTGCCCTTCTAAATCCTGCTTGGTAGGGTGATAAGATATTATTGTCCTCTGCCCATTCTAGGAGCCTATTTACGACCACCCGACCAACTGTTTTTTGCACAGTGTCTATAAGGCTTATTGGCCTATAATTACCTGGCTGTGCGCGATCACCCTTTTTAAACACAGGGATAATCACTGCTCCTCTCCATGAAGCCGGGACCTCTGCTCCCTTTGCGATGAAATTAATAAGTAAATGAATGTATTTACACCATCGCTCCTTGTCATTTATAAAAATATCTGCTGGGACGCCATCTAAACCGGGAGCCTGCCCTCTGTTAACTGCGTTAATAGCAAACATAATCTCTTTGTATGTAAAAAGATTACCTTGAGAAAAGGACATAGTGAGCTTGTCCTCATTTGTAATCTGAGTATTAAGAGCATATTGTGAGCTAAAAAATTCTACCCAATCCTCTTGTGGCACATTGTTATTAGGGGGTTCCTCTGCTCTCTCACTTCCCCATTTTACGATGTTCCAGAACACTCTGGAAGCCTTCCTGTCGCTGGCTTTTTTCAGCTTGCACCAGTGTAACTCGTCCCAAGCTCTCTTGGCTTTCGCTATGCAAGCCTTATAACCCTTTCTGGCTAGGGAGATGGTCTCGGGCACCCTCTTTTTAATGGCATGACCCAAAGCAAGTCGGGCCGCCCTACATTCCGCATTAAACCATCTTGCACCTTTGCAAGCTATAGCCCCAATTTGCTAAGCAGGTTTTAAGAAATGTTTCTTAATCTTGCCAAAGAGGGTGTTATGGATATCAACCACATCCCCCAGGTCAAGAGAAGAAACACTAATGGATTCCATAGCCAAAATAGCTTGGTCAGTTTCATAGTTAATCGCATCAATGGCCTGTGGATTGGACACTATACTTTCCCATTTGAGCTTGCGCATGTTATTAGCTGGAATGATTAAAGGTGGAACAAAATCATTCGAGCAGGTTAAATTTGAATTAGTTCTAGCAGACCACCATTTATGCTCCACACATAGGGGGTTGTGGTCGCTCTCAGGTCTCACAACAACTTCCATATCGCAAACAGATGGCCACAGACTCATGCTACATATTACGTAGTCTATCCGACTTTTATGTCTCCCATTATCAAAAGTCATCGAGCCATGTTTATCCCTTGCTGTTCTACCATTTAGAGCTCTCAGGCCCTTCTCGAGACACATGGCATTCAGAGATATTATGTCCTCGGTCCAGCGTGTGACTGGCTTCACCTGTAGCTCAGGGATGCCCCAATAGGGGCCCTCTTCTGCTCCAAGGAAAGCCTCACACGCGACCAAAGGCTCAAACATCAGATTAAGGTCGCCCGCAATAACAGTGCTGTTCCCATGGGAATATGTATCAAGGAAGTTATCTAAGGCAATTAAGACTTCAGAGCGACCACCCTTAGCGCTTCTAGCATATATATTATAGATATCCAGTGACCCTAAAGTATCATTAGTTATCCTGATCAACTGGATAACATTATGGCTAGTCCCTATACTTTTGATTGTGAATTTTAGGGACTGTCGAACCCAAATTGTGAGACCCCCCATTGGTCTTCCTTTTGGACCCTTTATAGCTGGCACAGAAAAGTTTAAATATCCTACCACAAAAACAGGTTCACATGCCCAAGTTTCCTGGAATATGCCCACATCGAACGAACTAACAAAGCCGAGCCAGTCCCCACTGTCTAGTTTAGAAGACAACCCAGCCAAATTCGAAGAGATTAGATTTGCCCCCATGTAGAATCACCAGCTGGTACTTCAAGAATAACATTCGGTATATTTGGTTCACCTACTACTATCACTACTGGGCTTAATTGGGCTATACTACTTTCCGCTACACTATTGCCTACCCCCTGGGAGCCAACTACAAGACTACAGTTTCGACAGGGAAAGGTCGTGTCTATATGAAAATCCTTCTTACCGTGCACAACCCCCAGTTTAGCTCTCTTAATATTTCTGATACAATTGTCATTCTGGATTGTCAAACTACATAAACTCTGATCAGTTGTAGCTGATGATGCTAACCTTTTGCCCCCAGGAAGTCAATCGCAATCGTTCAGGTCAGAAAGAGCTGAGTACCTATTCTCCAGATTTAATCCCCACTCATTGGATTGTGCAACACTCCTCCCCTTGGTTGACACCACATTCCATTTTGTCCTTAGCGTGCAACGGTTCGGAACCCTCCCTTTCCGATAGTAAAATAAGTCTAAAGTGAGTGGGACAATTTCATTGGATCTTCACTGCGGCGGAAGGATATTGGGCAGTATATTAGTTAAAACATCAGGATTTACAAAATTCAAAACAACGCAATCTCCCCTGAATTTTTTTATACCATTTCCAATCCACTCCACCCGCCTGGCCATAACTAGTTCTTCTGCCAGCTGTTGCTTACCCCAAGGAGTTATCTTCATATTTTCTGTTAGCCAGTGTAAGGATTTGGACAACAAGGATGAAATTGTTTCCTCCTGTCCTTGGGCCAATGTGGGGACGTTGGCTAGGACCAAGACTAAAGGAGAAGCCTCAACTATAAGCTCGACCGAGCCTTTCGTTGCTTCCGGAACACTAGATGCAACTGGAGGGGCAACTTCCTTCTGCACACCTTCCGATGCGGCTAACTGGGGAGTCGCCAACTGAGCGAGCAAAGGAAAGGCCCCCCCTCCACCCACAAATATAGAAGTGCCCACCCCCAACTCAACCCTGTTAGCGACTTCATCAGGCAGTTTTTCTACTTCGGCTAATGCTTTGTTAAGTAAACCCCCCAGTCTGTTCACCTCATTCGTGAGCTTCTCTATCGTGCCTAGCAGCGGCTTTACAATTCCTTTTACCTTAATATTTATCATGCCCAACAGTTTCTTAAGTTGCTCACTAGTTAAAGAGATGGAATCCTCCTCAGTTACTCTATCATCCTCCTCCACAATGGTTCTAGGGGGGAAGCAGGCTTTTTCCGGCTTGAACGAAGCCCTCCACGTTTGGGCAGGCCCTTTCTAGCGCCTCTAGTAGTGCGCGACGCACGCACTGGTGTGGGGGCTTTACCCTCAATTAGAGGTAGGTCAGCCTCCACCTCGTTTTCACTGTCTTCCGCTACACAGTTTATCTGAACTGTAACCGTATTGTCAACAAGATCAAGTATTGGAACAATACTACGACTATTATCTAACTCTGCGGAATCGGTCAGGCCTGGTGCCAGAAAAGATGATGTAGATGATTTTGGAGATGCACCCAACCCAAGTGACGATCTCCTGTCGCTGTTGATTTTTGCAACTACCTGGACTAAGTAATTGTCCATTGTGTTCTTAGCCGGGGATGACTTTTTACTAGACATGGCGCACCACTAAACAATAACCTTTCCAAATACCCTATGTAGATTCGTTGACAATGTGTATCACAATCCCTCTGAGTGGCGTAGCCTCAGTACAGCAATGTCTGTAATCAATAATAACCCAGTTGGGCTTCGTGCAATTGGAAAGTCTCACCTTGGCAATACGAGCAGAGTAACTGGCCCAGCCCAGTCTCTGCCTGTCTCGGACTGTCTTAGACTGTCCGCCCTTAGTCCGGGCTTCGTCCGGCGCGTCCCGCGCGCGTCCTCGCGGGACGAGGGACCTGCCGGTGTTTTATGCGCCGGCTGGCGCGCTGTTTGCAGTCGTCAGCGCCTCCCCCTTGAGGCTGCTGGGAGATGGAGTTCGACCGGCGAAGCCAAGCCCGGCCGGTCGATGACAGCAATGAAGTGGCGGAGCCAAGCCCGTCCGCTGTGCACACAGGAGAAATGCCTCGGTATTCAGGTAAAAGAAGAACAAGGGACTCGGCCCCTGCCGGTGCTTTATGCGCCACCTGGCGCGCTGTTTGCAGTCGTCAGCGCCTCCCCCTGGAGGCTGCTGGGAGATGGAGTTCGACCGGCGGAGCCAAGCCCAGCCGGTCGATGACAGCAATGAAGTGGCGGAGCCAAGCCCGGCCGCTGTGCACGCAGGAGAAATGCCTCGGTATTCAGGTAAAAGAAGAACAAGGGACTCGGCCCCTGCCGGTACTTTATGCGCCGCCTGGCGCGCTGTTTGCAGTCATCAGCGCCTCCCCCTGGAGGCTGCTGGGAGATGGAGTTCGACCGGCGGAGCCAAGCCCGGCCGGTCGATGACAGCAATGAAGTGGCGGAGCCAAACCCGGCCGCTGTGCACGCAGGAGAAATGCCTCGGTATTCAGGTAAAAGAAGAACAAGGGACTCGGCCCCTGCCGGTGCTTTATGCGCCGCCTGGCGCGCTGTTTGCAGTCATCAGCGCCTCCCCCTGGAGGCTGCTGGGAGATGGAGTTTGACCGGCGGAGCCAAGCCCGGCCGGTCGATGACAGCAATGAAGTGGCGGAGCCAAGCCCGGCCGCTGTGCACGCAGGAGAAATGCCTCGGTATTCAGGTAAAAGAAGAACAAGGGACTCGGCCCCTGTCAGTGCTTTATGCGCCGCCTGGCGCGCTGTTTGCAGTCGTCAGCGCCTCCCCCTGGAGGCTGCTGGGAGATGGAGTTTGACCGGCGGAGCCAAGCCCGGCCGGTCGATGACAGCAATGAAGTGGCGGAGCCAAGCCCGGCCGCTGTGCACGCAGGAGAAATGCCTCGGTATTCAGGTAAAAGAAGAACAAGGGACTCGGCCCCTGCCGGTACTTTATGCGCCGCCTGGCGCGCTGTTTGCAGTCATCAGCGCCTCCCCCTGGAGGCTGCTGGGAGATGGAGTTCGACTGGCGGAGCCAAGCCCGGCCGGTCGATGACAGCAATGAAGTGGCAGAGCCAAGCCCGGCCGCTGTGCACGCAGGAGAAATGCCTCGGTATTCAGGTAAAAGAAGAACAAGGGACTCGGCCCCTGCCGGTGCTTTATGCGCCGCCTGGCGCGCTGTTTGCAGTCGTCAGCGCCTCCCCCTGGAGGCTGCTGGGAGATGGAGTTTGACCGGCGGAGCCAAGCCCGGCCGGTCGATGACAGCAATGAAGTGGCGGAGCCAAGCCCGGCCGCTGTGCACGCAGGAGAAATGCCTCGGTATTCAGGTAAAATAAGAACCAGTCAGTTTACTCAAAACAATAGATACATCGCCAGGAGGAATATTGTTATATAGGTTAACAAGAGCAATCGGAGCATCAAAAGCCAGAACAAGTACTAAAAATTGAAAATGAATGTCTGTAATGGGCTCAATTACTCTTACAAGGTCCAATTTGTTAGACAAGTAAATACTCAGACCACCCTTTGCTCTTCAATGTAAAACGGCCACAGCTGGAGTATGAAAGGTCCTAAAACCATTTAAATGGACAGGATCAAGACTCCAGGTTTCTTGAAAACAGAGCATGTCCTGTGTCTGAATGAAATCCCACCAGGGAGAGCGAGTCACGCCATCGGGCGGAGCCGTGAGGGAAACGGCAGCACTACAGACGCGGCCGAGAGCCCCGGGGGAGAGCGAGTCACGCCATCCGGCGGAGCCGTGAGGGAAACGGCAGCACTACAACCCCCAGCAGCCTAAGGGGCGCCCGTGACGCAAGGCAAGCGCACGGAGGCGCTTGAAGAGCAGACGCGGCCGAGAGCCCCGGGGGAGAGCGAGTCACGCCATCGGGCGGAGCCGTGAGGGAAACGGCAGCACTACAGACGCGGCCGAGAGCCCCGGGGGAGAGCGAGTCACGCCATCGGGCGGAGCCGTGAGGGAAACGGCAGCACTACAACCCCCAGCACTACAACCCCCAGCAGCCTAAGGGGCGCCCGTGACGCGAGGCAAGCGCACGGAGGCGCTTGAAGAGCAGACGCGGCCGAGAGCCCCGGGGGAGAGCGAGTCACGCCATCGGGCGGAGCCATGAGGGAAACGGCAGCACTACAGACGCGGCCGAGAGCCCCGGGGGAGAGCGAGTCACGCCATCGGGCGGAGCCGTGAGGGAAACGGCAGCACTACAACCCCCAGCAGCCTAAGGGGCGCCCGTGGCGCGAGGCAAGCGCACGGAGGCGCTTGAAGAGCAGACGCGCCCACTCGCCCCGCGAGTCGCGCGTGGGAGGCGCCAGGGAGAAGCCCGGGACAAGGGCGGGGCCATCTGCGGCCATCAGAGGCCTGAGGAGGCCGGGCCTGGCCATCCCCCCTTGATTTTGAACTCTAAACGGAGGGGAACGGACTTAATGGACCTAAGGTATAAACCTCTTTTTTTGCCTATTGACTTTGTAAACCCTTTACAGATCTCTTCAAGCTGTCTCAGTAGCGGATTTAATGACCTGCCCCTGGGGGAGGTGATATCGCTTCAGTGTCCACAATAAAAAGCTGGTTCGCTATGACCTGCAAGGGGGCTACTAGAAATTTAGACACTCAGAGCAATTCAATTAGGGGAACAATGGATTATTACCTTAAGAGCTCTGTTCTCCCTATTGCCCGTGAATTAGAGAGGATTGAGAGCACGGTGGTTATGGTTAGTTCTCCGAGGGTCTGTTTGTCTCCACAGACTCCCGCTACGACCCAAGGATTTTCATTACTGGAGGAGCTAAATAACATGTGCAGATCCTCATATGTACCGGTGTCTTTAGAAAGTTTTCAATCTAGAGCTCCCATTTCCCCTATACCAACAATTAGCCCTAGGACTAGAATACCATCTCAATCTATCCAAACCCCACAGGCCACCCCACATGTTACATGCTCAAAGGAAAATACTTACAGCGCTGCTGTTACTCAGGTTCCCTCCAACCTGGTGTCCCCCGCTAGAAGGAAGAAGGATGGGGCTCGAAACTTGGGGGGACAGAACAAAAAATCCACAAATTCCCCACTTCCTAATACTCCTAGCTTTGTAAAATCTAAAGAATCTACCAACGCCACCTTACTGGCCTCGTTTGAAATTTTGATAAAATCTATAATTGCTCCACTAATTGACAAAATGACAAGCTTGGGGGATAGATTGTCTGGGGTTGAGGAAGCAATCAGGGCAAATCCTTTACTATTAAGAACCAAGGCAGGACCCAATCAGCCACCATGTACCTCTCGTCCACCACACCCAGGTCCCACACAAATATCCTACCCCACCATTCAAAGTAAGATCACTCACTAACAATTAGTAACTCCATGTAGTAAAAACTCAAACATCTCTAAGGTAGTTACACCTTCACAGAGTTCCCAGCCTAGAAAAGGGCCAAACCGAAAAAGGTCACCCCACAAGGGATTAGAGGTCAACCCTGACAATGTCCTCCAAAAAACCAAACACCTAAACTTACCACCGGAGGCCGCTCCTTTCGTGTGCGTCATCTCAGGTGTACCAGAACTCCCACTGGGGAAATACGAGCACAATCAAGAGCTAAGAAATAAGGTAGTATTTTGGCTAACCAAAAATAGATCTCTCCCACCCAACCTTGATGGCACTATACTTAGCGTAAGAAGGGTGGGTTGGTTAGGACCCCTCCCGAAAAACATTGCGGGTGATCTGGTACTTGTCAAATTCAGGAACAGGCATGTCGTCTCATACCTCCATTCTCGACATCCTCAGTTAGGAGATGGACCTATATCCACTTGGAGTTTAACGGATTTCTATCCCAGAAATTCCCATCCTTTGCCGCATTCCCAAAAAGAACATAACAACATCTGGAGGGCCAGAACTGGTCATGTCTTGAGTGGCCGATTTACTCCCACTTTTAATTAAATTTATTTTATTCTCCTGATCTTAATGTTTAGTTGATCTATTGATTTAATCGTTGTTTAAATCATGTCAATTTTCATAAAATGAAATCTATTAATGTAATTGTTTTATTTTTGTGCTCTGCACTGTACATGCTTTTATGAAATGTTTTCTTTACTTTTCGAATAAAGCTAATTGAATTGAATTGAATTGAAATCCCACCAGATTGAATTGGCGATTTTAGATCTAATACCAGCAATATTCCAAGAGGAAATTTTACAAACCAATGGGACTATCAGGGGGATAGCTGAAACGACAGAGGCGGAACCAGTTGGTATAGAAGAGACCCTAAGGTCACTGCCCACCTCTGATCCCCCATCTATAGTCACAGAGCCCCCTGTGTGTCCCATAGTCCCAGACGTAGTCGGGACTATACTAGACACTTTCCCCCATCTGTCATTATATTGTCCCCGTTACCAGAATAGGAGATAGGGTCAACTACTACATCTAGAGGAGTGAGGGTAGTATTATCTACCTGTAGTCAGTCATTGTTTTCTAAGCCACTAAGAGTGTCAAATGAATTAAATATTGGTACACCATATCTACTACCCAATGGTCCATCAAGGTTTAAAGGTGGACGGGGGGGAGCTAAACATCTAATTGGTCGAGATGGACAGTAAAAATAACCGAGGGGAAGAATGTTAACAAAGTCTGGGTCCAATGTCCCAGTATAACCTCTCTCGATTAGGGTACGCACCAAAAGTGGTGATCGGAATGAAAGAATTACACAGTCACCCCTCAGTGTTTTATCTAAGGTGCCCAACCAGCTCACTCTTCTGTCCATCTTAAATTCTGAAAACAAATGTTTTTTAAGCCCAAACTTGGTAGATAGAAAGTGAATAGATTTATTCCTTAAGGTCGACCAATGTTCAAAGGCATTAGGGGGTAATGGAGGAACATTGGCTAACACCACAATATATGGTGTCGCTTCAGGGGGCAAATTTAGAATGGGTAAACTTAAAATTGCACTTGTCTCAGTTTTATCCTCAGCCCTTCTAGATTGAACTGCTGGGGTTGAGACAGGTAACCCAGGAGTATTTTTCCTGTATCCCCCCTTGGTTTTTTATGCTCTGATCGACCAGTGACCTTGGAATTATTAGTTTGGTCTTGAATTTGAGCTACTGGTACCGATAAGATAGTTTTGGGGTTTACATTCGAACAAGTAGCAGTGGATTGGGGTAGTATAGAAATTGATTTCTCCTGGGATAGCTTCTGATTCATATCAAGCTTTCCCTCAATATTGGTCAACCTTGTTTCAAAATTCCTAACCTTTAGGCAAATAGGTTCCAAAAGCGTTGTCAAGAGGGTCTCCATTCTTTCCCAGAATGAGTCCTCTGCTATTGGGACCCTAGCACTAGTGGATGGTAATACAATTTCTAGCTGGTTATTCACCTTATTTCCTTTTTTCTTATTAGACTTTTCAACAACCTTTCTTTGTTTACTGCTAGTATTCCCTTTACCATTCTTTACAACTTGACCTTCTTTAGTGGTGTGCTTTGATTTACGTCTTGCCTTCTGCCCTCTAGTTCTAACACACGGACTGTCACTATTATCAGTTACAATAGAGACAGAAATTGGGCTTAAAGGTGTGCCACACCCCACCTTTTCTGGAGAATCCTCATTCAAAGGAAGAGGATCGAGAGTTACATCACTAGTGAAAAATGAGGGCAGGGGTTCAGTTGAAACTGGGAGCACCCCAAGAGATATCTCATTAGTTGGTAAAGTGGGATGAACGCCAGGTAAACCAACAAAAGATGGGGCTAACAGCGAATCCTGAGAGTTAGTAGTAGACATTGAAATGTTTGTGACAGGTAGGGGAGGAAGGGAACCAGCAAGAAGTGATAAGCGCCTTTCTGTGCTTTCGATGGCAGAAGCAACCGCCCCAATAGTCTTCTGCAGCATTCTGTCAATAGCTGTCAGACTAGGAAGGGGTGGGTTAGAGACTACCCTTTGTTTAGCTATTGGGGCAGGTTGTATAGGAATATTCTTCCCCATTATTAAGCACTGAGTAAGAATGAAATAAATTGATGAGTGGATAAATATCCTTGGCAAGATATCAGTGTCACCATACCCCAGAGAGGTTAACACATTTATGAGACAGATGAAAAAGAGTACTTAAACGAGCTCTTAATAAAATAAAACACAATTAAACCCCGGAAAAAGTGATTGCTTTTTAGGTTAAAAGGCACTATTTGCTATTTAGTGCAACACAACTTAAGATATATTATGAACCTGTATACAGAGTCCAAGAGGGGTGGCCCGGCCCGGCCTCTGCTGGCCCCGGACGGCCACAGACAGTCCCGCCTTGTCCCGGGCTTCTCCCGATGCGTCCCGCGCGCGTCCTCGCGAGACGAGGGACCAGGCGTGTCTTTATGCGTCTCCTGGCGCGTGGAAATGAAGCGTCCTGCCCTTGACCGGTGGAGCCAAGCCTGGCCGGTCGGTAGGAGCAAGGTGGGGGCAGAGCCAAGCCCGGCCACGTGAGGGGGAGCAGCGGGTCCAAACAAACAGACAGCCCCACGGTAAACTTTCAGCGTCCAACAGGTAACAGGTACCAGGGAACTCGGCACCAGGCGTGTCTTTATGCACCTCCTGGCGCGTGGAAATGAAGCTTCTTGCCCCTGAGAATCCTGGGTCTTGTAGGCGGCAACAGCAGCAGACCGACCGGCGGAGCCAAGCCCGGTCGGTCGGTAGGAGCAAGGGGGGGCGGAGCCAAGACCGGCCGCGTGAGGGGGAGCAGCGGGTCCAAACAAACAGACAGCCCCACGGTAAACTTTCAGCTTCCAACAGGTACCAGGGAACTCGGCACCAGGCGTGTCTTTATGCGCCTCCTGGCGCGTGGAAATGAAGCTTCCTGCCCCTGAGAATCCTGGGTCTTGTAGGCGGCAACAGCAGCAGACCGACCGGCGGATCCAAGCCCGGTCGGTCGGTAGGAGCAAGGGGGGCGGAGCCAAGACCGGCCGCGTGAGGGGGAGCAGCGGGTCCAAACAAACAGACAGCCCCACGGTAAACTTACAGCGTCCAACAGGTACCGGGGAACTCGGCACCAGGCGTGTCTTTATGCGCCTCCTGGCGCGTGGAAATGAAGCGTCCTGCCCCTGAGGATCCTGGGTCTTGTAGGCGGCAACAGCAGCAGACCGACCGGTGGAGCCAAGCCCGGCCGGTCGGTAGGAGCAAGGTGGGGGCGAAGCCAAGCCCGGCCGCGTGAGGGGGAGCAGCGGGTCCAAACAAACAGACAGCCCCACGGTAAACTTGCAGCGTCCAACAGGTACCAGGGAACTCGGCACCAGGCGTGTCTTTATGCGCCTCCTGGCGCGTGGAAATGAAGCGTCCTGCCCCTGAGGATCCTGGGTCTTGTAGGCGGCAACAGCAGCAGACCGACCGGCTGAGCCAAGCCCGGCCGGTCGGTAGGAGCAAGGGGGGGGGGGCGGAGCCAAGCCCGGCGCGTGAGGGGGAGCAGCGGGTCCAAACAAACAGACAGCCCCACTTGCAGCGTCCAACAGGTATTTAAAGAAGTAGGACATGTGCATTTAGGTGTTTTTGGCCTGACAGTGAACATTTCTGAAAGCCATTTATTTTCTCTTTTCTAAGGCTAACTTTTTCATAGACTAACAATGGGTCACCTTATTACACTTAATAAGTAATACATTCAATTTGGAAGCACATAGAGAAATATTTCTTAAACTCATTTGAATTGTAATTTAAAGTCTTTAAAGTTAAAGTTGAAATTTAAGTCACTTTTCTGAAAATACCACTTTTAGAAAGTTGGCATTTTCATGTCTAAACCAAATGTGCCTTTCTGTTAGGTCCAGGATCATATGACTGATAATGACTCTCCTGTTGTGTGATGGAGATTCCTTCCTGACAGGGAACAAAAGGGCATGGGAAAGGGAGTTCCTCTCCTGAGCAGGATTTCCTCGAGTTGAACTAAGCCCTTCCTGAGATTTAAAGTGTAGCCTTAGACCTGTGCTTAGCCCCTTCCTGACTTCTGAAGATTCCTGCTCTGTCACTGAGCAGTGCCTGTCTGCCATTTGTTACCCTCAGCAGTGGTTCTTGCAGGTAACAGCAGTGAGGCCGGGTAGGGGGGAAGATGCTGAGAGAAAATTAATTATTTATTTAATTTTCCCTAAGCACCATCCCTTGACATCCCTCCTTACCCGGCCCCACCCTTGTTATCTGAATGGACCGCAGCTGGTTACCGTAGACATTTTGGAGCCAAACCCAGGGTAGGAGCAGAACAGATCAGAATCAGTTTATTGGTAGACAAAGAGATGGACCCCGAGACATAAAGTCTGGTACTTGGTGAAAAAGAGGCACCTCAAGTCATTTCATGAGAAACCTCCTGGATCATTGGAAAATTCAGAAGAAGGCTGCCATGCTATCTTAAGAAGGGTGCTTGCCTTGAACGCAGGATCCCCAGAAGTGACTCCAAGGGTCAGTTGGCTGGCCTCCAATGTCAGCTGCAGGGACATCACAATCTTCCAGAGGCTTCCCCACAACTGCCCAGCTGACCAGCACCAACTGGACCTGTTTGAGCTCTTCTGCTGGCTTCTTCTGGAGTGAGTCCTGATCCGTAAAAGGTGCCCGGCCAGATCCTGGACCTTTGGCTGTTATCAAAGTGTACTCCTCCAACCTGCAAACTGCAAGGTCTGAACTACAAGTAGAAATCCAGTAGTTTTGGGCTCTTCGTGACCGCTATCAGACTCTTTGCATAAGTAATGACCTCCTGCGTCTACCACCAATGCAAAGATATGATGGCAACCTAGTTTTCACTTCAAAGGTAACTACCTGCTTCTCCCACCAACGGGAAACTCCACCAGCAACTTCCCTTTCATGTAAAAAATGATCTCCTCGTGGCTCCCACCAGCTTGAACTCTGGTTGTGGTTCCTCTCAAGGACTTGGACTGTGTGAGAAAGTAATCTCTTCATTGAGTCAAACCCAGTTCCTGTATCTGACCCACGTTCGATTGCAGTCAGCCTGAACTTATGACGTGGACTTGGTCTAGTTTGACAAGATAACTGCAGGTGGCGCTTTGTGCTTTTTAGCCTTGTTTCACATGAATGTTTAAAAATGATTAACTCTCTTCCTACTTATTGTATTTTTTTTGTTTTAATGTGATTTTATTTATTGAAATTTACTCTATTTTTCTAAATTGATTTGTGATTCTTCTTGTGTTGTGTTTTCACATAATTACTGTGTGAGTGCTGCTTAAATCCTTTACACGTTGCTTCCAAGTTAAGTCTGGCTGCTTTTGTGGCAAGCGACCAGAGGGTTAAACACAGGTTTACTTTGTTAGTTTTGTGGTTCACCCTGACAAGGATCTGGTTTATTATTTTAGTGGGGCTCTCACCCTTCTCAACTAACAACTCAATTTCTTATAAGGTCCTTCAAAGATTTTACTTCTGGCAGCCTTTTGTGTGTTGTAAAGAAACACTGTGCTTCAGTGAGGTGGTGTTTTTGAATAACACCCCTTCTCTAAAAATTCATTCCAGCACCACTGCTTGAATATAAACAGAGCCTTGATGAATTCACATTAATCATTCCTTTTCAGTAGATTCAGGGGAATTCCAGAACTAACAAAGATAATAGGCTTTATTTACTCTGGCCTTACTGCATAGTGTGAGGGAGGAGGTGGTGGTGACCATTCTTTTGTGGGACAAAAAGCAGGGGGAAAAAATCTAAACAAGCATGTAACACAGAAACCCTTTTATTGCAATTAGCATGAACTAATTTCAAGGTTTATACTTTTTGAAAAAACTTGGAAAGCTGCTAATGAGGTAATAATCACAGCAAAAGGCTGCTTGAGGAACTCCTATATATATTAACAATTGAATGCCACTTATCCTTCTTATCTAAGATCAGTAATAAAGTATTGTACTTTTAGAAAACCAATCCAGGTCATGTGATTTACATATAGAATATACCAAAAAGAAATGGACAGTAATCTTTGGGCATTGATTGTATGTGACCGGTGGTACTGTTTTCAAAAACGAATTACATAATTTTCATTGGAAACCTGATTTAATAATACATTGCTTACTGGTCAACATCATTTATTTGAAGTAACAAGCAATAACTATTTCTATAATTTCATATATGTTTCTATGTCTAAGGCAATTGTTTAAGCATACATTTATATATCTCATATCTTGCAGTGGCCATGATGTGTTGGATTCGAGTAGCCCTCAAATTGTGGACTATACAAGAAAGCTGCATGGACAACTAAAAGGTAGCTGTGGCTTTCTCAAATGCCAATGACCCACCCCCATTCAAAGAAAGGTACCAATGATGTGGTAGTTCTTTCAGTGTCTCTGGGTTGCCTGCACCAACAGGTCCCTGGTCCCAGCAGCATCACCCGTCGACCAAGTATTCAACCTTAGCGGACTCGCCCAGGGGACTGCCTGCTCACTCAAATGCTATCATAGAAAGCCACCCCAGTGATTCAGAGGCTGTTCGGGCCAGGAGCTGGTACCTTGGGGACCATCAGCTAAAGAGTGCAGGTTATCAAGATGCCTGGCTCTGTGGAGTGTCATCCCATTCCTCAGTGCCTTCTGCTGTGTCTTGTCTGGTTGCTGGATCAGCTCACTGCCTCTGCCCTCTCAGGCCCAATCCATGCTCAGAACCGCTCACTGTTCTACATCCATTAAGCCATTCCCAGGCTTCTTCGGGTGATGTGAAGTACCAAGTCTTTCTGGAAAAAGCATTGAGTATTTTATCTCTCTGTCTCTTATGGCCCTCTTGACCTCCAGAAAGCTATGACATTGCTTTTGGACCTTACTAGTAAAGTCTGGAAAAAAAGGTTATATTGGCATTCTTGAAGGTCAGCGAAGGAGCACTGCAGGATGTCTGAAGCACAATGTCTTGGTCGCGGTATTTGAAACGATGGGCTAGTATGGGACAATGCCCAGGTTGTGCAGCCGGAAATCGTGGGCCCTCTCCACCGAAAATAATTTGGAAAGGGCCCGGGTTGGAGTTTTTTAAGGATGAGTTCTTCCATGAACAGGTCTACTGCTGAACCATCCACATGCACTGGGACTCCAATGATGCAAATATTGTTACGCCACAAGCACCCTTCGTAATCTTCCAAACAAACTTCAAAAGTTTTGGTAGTAGCATGTAGTTCTCCAACCTGTGCCTTTAATGTCACTATGTCTTCATTATGGGCTGCTGCAGAGTGAATCAATTCTAGCTTCCAGGGATGTGATCACACCCTGGATTGTGGCCATGATGTAGTGGATTGCCAGTGCTGGTCTCGGGATCCCCCCAGAGTCACCATCTCCTTGGGGAGTGTGCTTGTCAAGCTTAGTCTGGTGCCCACCCCTTCTACCTCTGTCGCCCATCATAACTAATGTGTCCCTTCGCTGAGTCTCACAGCACTAATAGAGAATGGGGAGGGGGAGAGGAGCAGGAACCCAGGAGCACTCACCACCGCCTGCCAGCTTACAAAAGGACTCCATGCATCTTGTCGGGTTTCCTGCCATGAGCTCCCCACACCAGCAGCTCCTCAACCCTCAGATGGTCCTTAGTGTCCACTTATCCAGTAAAGTGCTGGGCAAGGGGCTGGAGAGCTGGTCCTCTACCACATTAACCTCCTCCAGGGCCCAGCACAGAACCATTATGAGAAATCACTTGGCTACTAGCCTGAGTTTGTCTTGAGACATCTAGGCACAGACAGAATCACTAAAAGAAGGGCGCAATAAGCTGACTGGTGTATTTGCCTTCCCTTATAATGTTTACTCAGGGGAGGGGGTCCCTGCCAGCCCCACCGTGACTCCGTTGGGTGGGTCGCCCATAGGGTGCACTCGGGCCATCAATGCGTGGGAGAATTACCCCATCCTTGGAGTTTAGGCCTGCTCTAGTCCTTCTGAGGGCCTTGCTGCTCTCCCCTACTGGGGTGATTGAGGGCCACAATCTAACCGTTCCCCTCTCAGCCTATTTCAGTCTCGATGCAGGCTAATACATTGCTCGTGCCCCCAAAGTGTAGCTTCTGCAGAATGTCTTATGAGGAATTATTACTGCTGACACTCACCGCACCATCAGTTCCGTCGACATCCTCGCAATGCTCCTTCATGGCGCTGGGCCTCACTGGATCTTCGCTCCTCTCACCGGTAGCGTCTCTGGTCTCCGGTGGGGCCACAGTCATCGGGCTGCCAGGGCAATCTTCTCATCGCTGTGCACACTCCTGCACCTTCAATTTTATGCTGCGTGGATGCCCCGGCCCATGCCGCAACAACAAGGCCGGGGCTCTGCCACATCACACAAGCTGCAGTGACTATCTCCTGCCGCAGGTGCTGCCTCATGGAAATAAAGAGCTCACTGGCATCCCCAGTGATCAGCAAGAGAGAGTTGCTAACAGATTACTGTTAAGAATGGATATTTGCTCTGATTTTTTGAGAATTTGGCTGACGGGTGGCGGAGCCACTCTAGGAAGCGGCCATCTTGTTCAGCAGTTGGCTGGAATGTACCCTGCAGAGGAGAGCCTGCTGGAAGAAGCACACCATACCATCTGTGAGTGGATTTGTAGTAGCCTCTTTAAAGTCTGTGTCATCCTGGGACACCTGCTGCTGTAAAGGAAGTAGCACCAACAGTACCTGCTCCAGTGGGGCGTGGCTTAGCCAGCCATCATGGCGGTCACTTTTTTTCTAGAGGTCCCCATTCCCTGCACATAGATCTGCCGCAATAGGGTGCAGACTCCCTGCTGTAGCCCTCTTACTCATACAGGCCACCATCCTGCTCCCTAACCACAATCGGGGAGCCCAAGATACTGCAACTAAAAATCACAGTGACAATGACCTACTCATGAGGCCCAGGCCTGGCTGATGTGGCAGCTGCGACATTGGCAGTAAAGACCTGTGACATCCCCCTGGGCGGGGGAAGAGGACCAATGGATCTGGGGAAGGACCCTGCTCCTGGCGGCATCTAGAGGACGGCCAGTCCTCAGCACTGATGGCCACAGCGTGACTGATGAACGAGCTGGACCACCACCAGTGGGATGAGCCACTGCTGATGAGCGACGGTGCATCACGCGGCCTGGTCCCCGAAACCGGGTGGCTGCACTATAGAGGAGTAGGTGAGGCGTTAGACCCTGCCTCCCCAGAACCTACCATTGGACCAGAACAGCATTGCTTGAGGGCCAGAGGACCCACAAACTAATGGCACGGTGGAGAAGGGGCTGGACTTATGACTCCCTCGCCTCCTCCCCCAAAGACACCATAGAGGAATCCAGGTACCCAGAGAGCCCCTGCATGCTGAGTAGAGGGTGCCACTGCCATCTCTGAATCCCCTCTGTGAGGGAGAGGCCCTGCTCCAGACCACACACAGTGCTCCCGGGGAGCAGTAATGAGCATGCCTGCCTGCCAGAACTAGCATCAATCTGCTCTTGGGTACCGCACTGGACACTCACCATGCAGCCCAAGCCAACAGGAATCCCCCATCTGCCTGCCCTCTGGAACTTACAACTACCGGCTACCCTCATCAGCTAGCTGTCACCTGGGGGACCTATTGGGCAGACACTGCTTTGCCTGCCATGCTGTGCTGCCACTTACAGTCACAACAGCTCCCTGATGCCCCTTCCTCCAGCTACTGGGGCAGCGCACCTCACTAAGCAAACTGGACAATGGCAGATCCAATCCTTTCCAAACCAGATCCTAGACACCACCACTGTCCCTCCTGAGATGGGTCACTTGAAATCGGCCAAGCCCTCTTAGGTGCCTGTCACAGCAATTCCACCTACACTGGTGCCAGAGACTCCAATGCCCGATGCCATGCATCACTCTATGGCACCTAAGCACAACAAGCAGAACATGATCCTCATGGCTATCAGACAATCCTGGAGCTCCTCTGAGAGCAAGATTGGCTCTTCGGTGTCAGAGCTGGGGTTCCTACATGATGATCATAATAAGCTCACAGACAGGGTTGGTGAGGGAGAGAAGACTCTAGCCAAACTACAACCACAATCCACCACCAATCACCTGGCCATTCGAAATCTCTGAGACAAAGTGAAGATGCTTGAAGAGAGGGTAGAGGACGTGGATGGGCACTCTCGAAGACTTAATCTTTGGAACGTGGGACTGTCAGGGGGAGTGGAGGGTCACGACATGCTGGCCTTCTTAGAGACTTGGATCATATCGTTTGTCCCGTCCTCCAGGCTCATGCTATTCTTCTCACATAGGGTCCCAACCTTCAGACATGTCCCAAGAGTATTGCAGCACCCAATGCTGGCTAAACTCCTCCACTTCAGGGACCAAGATGCCATTGATACAATGGATAGATGGGTGGGGCTTCCATGGCTGAAGATTGGCACTGTAATGGTGTTCCCAGACTACACCTAGGTGATGCAATGCCAATATGCCTCCTTTCTGGCAGTGAAGAGGAGACTCTGCCAACTGATTGTCCAGTACTCACTGTTGCACCCAGTCAGCCTTCAGATCCTGGAGGGTGGAAAATCCCTCTTCTACTGACCCACAAACCGCTAGGACTGGGCTGCTGAACACCACAGCAGTGCATCAGGAGAGGGCCCAAACTCATCCCTGAAAAGACTTTGGAGGACCAATACAACCAGATGGGCCACCCCCAGGGCCCCCGACAACCCACCAGTTCTGGAACAGATCATTGAGTACTGACGCCGGGCTCTGAAGGGGGAAGCATCCTTGGGGGACAGTTGGCGTAAATAACAAGGACCCCCTGTTATGTAACTGAATTTGTTATACAGGGAAAGTAATCAATGTAAAGAAAAAACTGGAACTCGAATAATACATGCAGGGAGAGGTGACAAAGGGAAAGCACAACAATCAATTAAAAAACAAAGGGTTGTATTTATTGTTGAATGTACATCTTCATAATAAAAGCATTCTAATTCAAAGACATAAAAAACGAATATTTATGTAAACAATAAATCAAATACAAACAATATAATTATAACACAATTGTACAAAAATTCATAAAACAGTGGCAGACCAATATAGTCATCGACGCGCGTTTCGGCGTATTAAAGAAAACGCCTTCTTCAGGAGCCACCTTAAAATCTGAAAAACATATATACAATAAATTAAAAACATGTAAGGGAGTATCTCATACTCCTATCTTTTTCATACTAATACATATACATTTAGTTGTGCTTACATATCAATATCTCCCTACTTATGCAGCTAGCCATTGTAGCTGCAAAAGGTACAAACTCATTAATTTATATTTGAGCAGTGGTGTGGGGTCCACTCAGCAGATCTGCAAAGAGGGATTCAAACGGGATTTCTATGCAAATAAGGGCAGTTGACTCGCATTTACACAAAATGAATGAATGAAAATCCAGAGCATGCATATTTAGTTAAATACATGCATACACTACGAGGACATGGGATAAATGTTCTCTTAGTGTTCCTTATTTTTAAGTAGGTCAAAACCGAATGAATTATTTTGGACCTGGGCAGTCAAAACTTACGGAAACATGAGCGTGCATGCTTAATTAAACTCATACCTGACCCGAGAGAACACGTGGTAAAGGTTCTCTTAGTATTCCTTATTAAAACATCAAGGCCGGATGGAGCTCTTGTATCTTTACTTTCCTATCGCCTCGGTGGAATCACATCTCACTCCACTGAACTTGTTATCTAGAGTGATACAAATACACCTGTTGTAAATATGGGCTAGTCAAACAAATTTGTGCCTCTAAATTAGTTTTGGGTGCAACGTGACTAACAGTTTATTGTTCATTGTCACCAGTGATATTCTCAAGCTGACGTTGAAATTTGAGCAGCACATGTATGTAGATTGAAAAAGGTGCCCCTATGTTATAAAGTGCTCCCATCTACTTTTTGGAATTGGTTTCAGTTTGCCTTAAATTTTAAGTCTACCAGATGTTTTTAAATATCTAGTAATAGTATGATGGGACTTTATTTTATATTTATTTACTAGATTTGTAGAAGCATCCTTAATTCAAAAAGTTGAAATAAAAATGAATAAAGGAACATAGAAAAAAAGAGAGAGAAACCTGCTCTTAGACTTATAAATCGAGTGTTTGCCTTTATCTGCCTGTATTTGGTGTACTAGTGAGCAAAATGCAACGTGAATGTTTGAAGGCAGAGTGAGTGGAGACACTCCTAGTCTTCCTATATGCAGAATGCTGCAACATGACAAGAACCGTTGCGAGCTACAGGAGAGAAAAAGATCTTACCGAATGGGAAGCGAACAGGAAGGTATGTCTGGGTACACAAAGACGCCTTCGTCAGTCCTCGGTACAAAGTGTTTAAAAATATTCAAACATAGGGGCCACATTCAGGGTATTCACCGGCCTCCCTTTACTAACTCTTCGGTACTGTGGTTGGAAAATAGAATAAACCCACAGTTATTGACATTTTGCTCACTAGTACACCAAATACAGGCAGATAAAGGCAAACACTCGATTTATAAGTCTAAGAGCAGGTTTCTCTCTCTTTTTTTCTATGTCCCTTTATTCATTTTTATTTCAACTTTTTGAATTAAGGATGCTTCTACAAATCTTAGTAAATAAATATAAAATAAAGTCCCATCATACTATTACTAGATATTTAAAAACATCTGGTAGACTTAAAATTTAAGGCAAACTGAAACCAATTCCAACAAGCATTAGAAATGCAATCGGGCTCGGATTTATTTGAGTTTGAGCTAATGGCATTGTAAATGCCAATGTCTTTTTGCCATGTGTTATGGAGTGTGTGCATGTGGTGTGTAGTGGAAGTATCTTGGTTGAATTGTAATTTTACCAATGGTGGCATGCTGTGCTTTATATGAATATGTTTAAAAGTAAAGTGTACCATACTGCGATTGCTTGGTGGAAAAGTGCACTGCCGGCTGGAGGTGTGTGTGCCTGGTGGAAGGGTGCACTGACGGCTGGTGGGTGTGTGCTTGGTAAAAGCGTGCACAGATGGATGATGGTTGTTGGTGTTTGTGCATGGTGAAAGCATTCATTGACGGCTGGGGGTGTGTTGTTGTGTGTGTTGTTTTCTGTGTGGTGGTGAGTCTGTGGGGGTGAGCCTGGGGAGTGAGTGTGGTGGTGAGTGTGTTGTGTTGAGTGGTGACAAGTGTGTGGTGTTGAGAGACTGAGGTGTGTGGTTTGTGTGTGCGTTATGTGTGTGTGGTGTATGTGTGTGTGGTGTTTTCTGCACACTCACACACTGCCCCTACACATTCACACACTGCTCACCCGCACACTCCCAATGTCACCCTGCATAGTCACACACTGTTTACCCTACACACTCATTCTGCACACTCACACAATGTGCACCCTGACACACTGTCTCTGCAGTCACTCTGCACTCACTGTCACTCTGCACTCACTGTCACTCTGCACTCACTGTCACTCTGCACTCACTGTCACTCATTGTCACTCTGCACTCACTGTCACTCTGCACTCACTGTCACTCTGCACTCACTGTCACTCTGCTGTCACTCTGCAATCACTGTCACTCTGCACTCACTGTCACTCTGCACTCACTGTCACTCTGCACTCACTGTCACTCTGCACTCACTGTCACTCTGCACTCACTGTCACTCTGCACTCACTCTGCACTCACTGTCACTCTGCACTCACTCTGCACTCACTCTACAGTCACTCTGCCCTCACTGTCACTCTGCACTCACTGTCACTCTGCTGTCACTCTGCAATCACTGTCACTCTGCACTCATTGTCACTCTGCACTCACTGTCACTCTGCACTCACTGTCACTCTGCACTCACTGTCACTCTGCACTCACTCTGCACTCACTGTCACTCTGCACTCACTGTCACTCTGCACTCTACAGTCACTCTGCACTCTACAGTCACTCTGCACTCTACAGTCACTCTGCACTCACTGTCACTATGCACTCACTGTCACTCTGCACTCACTGTCACTCTGCACTCACTGTCACTCTGCACTCACTCTGCACTCACTGTCACTCTGCACTCACTCTGCACTCACTCTACAGTCACTCTGCCCTCACTGTCACTCTGCACTCTACAGTCACTCTGCACTCTACAGTCACTCTGCACTCTACAGTCACTCTGCACTCACTGTCACTCTGCACTCACTGTCACTCTGCACTCACTGTCACTCTGCTGTCACTCTGCACTCACTGTCACTCTGCACTCACTGTCACTCTGCTGTCACTCTGCACTCACTGTCACTCTGCACTCACTGTCACTCACTGTCACTCTGCACTCACTCTGCACTCACTCTACAGTCACTCTGCACTCACTGTCACTCTGCACTCACTGTCACTCTGCACTCACTGTCACTCTGCACTCACTGTCACTCTGCTGTCACTCTGCACTCACTGTCACTCTGCACTCACTGTCACTCTGCACTCACTGTCACTCTGCACTCACTGTCACTCTGCACTCACTGTCACTCACTGTCACTCTGCACTCACTCTGCACTCACTCTACAGTCACTCTGCACTCACTGTCACTCTGCACTCACTGTCACTCTGCACTCACTGTCACTCTGCACTCACTGTCACTCTGCTGTCACTGTCACTCTGCTGTCACTCTGCACTCACTGTCACTCGCTGTCACTCTGCACTTGCTGTCACTCTGCACTCGCTGTCACTCTGCACTCGCTGTCACTCTGCACTCACTGTCACTCTGCACTCACTCTGCACTCACTCTGCACTCACTCTGCACTCATTCTGCACTCACTGTCACTCTGCACTCACTGTCACTCTGCACTCACTGTCACTCTGCACTCACTGTCACTCTGCACTCACTGCCACTCTGCACTCAGTCTGCACTCACTGTCACTCTGCACTCAGTCTGCACTCACTGTCACTCTGCACTCAGTCTGCACTCACTGCCACTCTGCACTCTCAATATGCACTCTCAAACTGCACTCTCAATCTGCACTCTCAAACTGCACTCTCCACTCTCAATCTGCACTCTGCACTCTCAAACTGCACTCTCAAACTGCAATCTGCACTCTGCACTCTCATTCTGCACTCTCAATCTGCACCATCAATCTGCACTCTCAATCTGCACTCTCAAGTCTCATACTGCACTCTCAAACTGCACTCTCAAAATGCACTCTCAACTCTCATACTGCACTCTCAAACTACACTCTCAAACTGCACTCTCAAACTGCACTCTCAAACTGCACTCTCAAACTGCACTCTCAAACTGCACTCTCCACTCTCAAACTGCACTCTCAAACTGCACTCTCAAACTGCACTCTCAAACTGCGCTCTCAATATGCACTCTCCACTCTCAAAGTGCACTCTGCTCTCTCAAACTGCACTCTCAAACTGCACTCTCAAACTGCACTCTCAATCTGCACTCTCAAACTGCACTCTCAATCTGCACTCTCAACTTTCATACTGCACTCTCAAACTACACTCTCAAACTGCACTCTCACACTGCACTCTCACACTGCACTCTCAAACTGCACTCTCAAACTGCACTCTCCACTCTCAATCTGCACTCTGCACTCTCAAACTGCACTCTGATTCTGCACTCTGATTCTGCACTCTGATTCTGCACTCTGCACTGCCCGTAGTCCCATCACACGCAGGCGGCTATGCCCGAAAACAAATGGAAGCGCACTAGCTGGTAAAACAGTCCTGAGGGTTAATGCTCCTGCTGCTGAGGTATGGGTGTAGCCTGCAGGTCTCAGGGAAGAATCCAATGGACAAACCTAGGTGAGCGACTGTACATTCTCTAAGCTCCGTGTTTAATTTGCAGATCACACCCTCGTATCCGGGTAAGATAGCTCAGTTGGTTAATGTTGCTGCAATCTTTGTATATTCACGAGGCAACAGGGTTGAACGTGTACAAGTTAAAGATCCATGTGAATGGGGCCTCTTATTAGTGACGTGTCGGGCTGTAAAGGATGCCATTGGTTCTCGACGGAGGTCACAGAGGGTGAATGTACCAGTGACCGCGATCTACGACATTAAAGGTGAAGCCCCTCAGGCTCGGTCTCATGACTGGAACAGAGACGCCCCCTTTCGATTCCCCATTCGTCTCAGACAGCTGACCCTACGCCCCCGCCCCCATAACAAGCGCCTCTGTTGTGGTGCGGTGCCCCCGATAGCGTCTGGGATCAGCATTGTCAAGCGCTGCAGCCACAAACACAAAACGGGGGAGAGCCGATCATACAATCTGTTTATTGCTAGCATCAGTGGAGTGGGGAGTCCCCCGAGGGGGTTTGGGGGGGGGGCTTTGATGGTCTGTGCTGTAAACAAGGCATTGCCTTTACAAACTACAGCCATATATTATTACCCCAAACATGTGACACCAAGCAAGTTTACGGGGCCAACATTTCAGAAAGAGCGGGCGCTTTGAAGCAGGCGCTTTCCATTGGAGCGCTACTGTGAGGCTTCGGGCCGGCCGCGCGGTCAGTCTTGGAGATGCCAGAGACCATTAACGAGCCTCTCCCAGCCAAGTGGGCTTCCGGTACCCATGTCAACATAATAGGAGGATTAAGTGTTAGGGTGGTAAGATGACTTGGGGTGCCTTGGGTTTGAGTTAGAGCAGGCGGCCTCCATCTTCCATTCCATTCTGGTCAATGTCGATAATCACGGAGTCCGAATTGGTAGGGAATTCCAAATAGTATTTATATCGATGCAAATCTAAACCCCAGGGCACCAGACACCATATAAAAACAAGTAAACATTAGTCTTGCACAAGCAGGATTTTTTATAACAACGAACCTACATCCATGTTTTTCAACACACTCACCCATGGAATAGTAAACAACTGCATTTCCTTTATGGGTCCAGCAAAACGCAGTTTATTACAAGTTCAGCAACTTCGTTTAACAGGATATTTTAGGCAACCCCCCCCCCCAGTTGTCCTGTTTCGCCGATACAGATGAGGGAGGGGGCCTGTCTCAGCGCCGGATGAGTGAGGCTAATGAAGCCCTTTCCCGGCCTGGCATGGAGCAGCTGCGCGCTGAGCGCTGCTGAATGGTGAACGCGCCCGGCCATCTGGATTCACTTACGGAGGCACCCTGACAGCTCCTAATTATAATTAATGTACTTCTTTGCGCGAGCACGAACGAAAAATCCCCAACATGGCGCATGAAAACTACATTTACCCTATCTCTTCAAGCCTATTAAAACGACAACACAAGGAAGACGAATCACTGGCCAGATGACAGAACACACTAAGGAATGTGTGGAATTTGTCTCGCCAAAGCCCTAGGAGATACTTTTTTTTTCTCTTCTTTAACATTAGGATCTCGAAACTCCTCCCACTTACGTGGGCGGAGGCCTCGCCCTAAAAAGTAGATGGGAGCACTTTATAACATAGGGGCACCTTTTTCAATCTACATACATGTGCTGCTCAAATTTCAACGTCAGCTTGAGAATATCACTGGTGACAATGAACAATAAACTGTTAGTCACGTTGCACCCAAAACTAATTTAGAGGCACACATTTGTTTGACTAGCCCATATTTACAACAGGTGTATTTGTATCACTCTAGATAACAAGTTCAGTGGAGTGAGATGTGATTCCACCGAGGCGATAGGAAAGTAAAGATACAAGAGCTCCATCCGGCCTTGATGTTTTAATAAGGAATACTAAGAGAACCTTTACCACGTGTTCTCTCGGGTCAGGTATGAGTTTAATTAAGCATGCACGCTCATGTTTCCGTAAGTTTTGACTGCCCAGGTCCAAAATAATTCATTCGGTTTTGACCTACTTAAAAATAAGGAACACTAAGAGAACATTTATCCCATGTCCTCGTAGTGTATGCATGTATTTAACTAAATATGCATGCTCTGGATTTTCATTCATTCATTTTGTGTAAATGCGAGTCAACTGCCCTTATTTGCATAGAAATCCCGTTTGAATCCCTCTTTGCAGATCTGCTGAGTGGACCCCACACCACTGCTCAAATATAAATTAATGAGTTTGTACCTTTTGCAGCACAATGGCTAGCTGCATAAGTAGGGAGATATTGATATGTAAGCACAACTAAATGTATATGTATTAGTATGAAAAAGATAGGAGTATGAGATACTCCCTTACATGTTTTTAATTTATTGTATATATGTTTTTCAGATTTTAAGGTGGCTCCTGAAGAAGGCGTTTTCTTTAATACGCCGAAACGCGCGTCGATGACTATATTGGTCTGCCACTGTTTTATGAATTTTTGTACAATTGTGATATAATTATATTGTTTGTATTTGATTTATTGTTTACATAAATATTCGTTTTTTATGTCTTTGAATTAGAATGCTTTTATTATGAAGATGTACATTCAACAATAAATACAACCCTTTGTTTTTTAATTGATTGTTGTGCTTTCCCTTTGTCACCTCTCCCTGCATGTATTATTCGAGTTCCAGTTTTTTCTTTACATTGATTCCTTGGGGGACAGTGCCAGTACCTCGGAGGGGGATAGAGGCCCCATATCTTCTCCTCAGAGGACAATTCCACCATAACAGAAGGCCCATGAGAGGGATCTCAGACCCCACCGATGGTGACACTACAGACACTACAGAACTCTTGTCCTCTTATAGCCCGAACCACTGCATTGTCGCCCCTCAGGCATGGTCTCCCCCGCCTAGTTATGTTATGTAATGTTATGTTAAAGCTATGTGCTATATCGCGCAACTCACCCGGGGGCATCTTGGTGCTGCTGCGGATCAGAACAGGAAAAACGTAGCTGATGGTTCAGAATAGATACACTTTGAGTAGTTTCCTAAATTTACAGTATTTGGGAGTGGATCGCAAGGGCAAGGGGAGTTTGTTCCAGTAACTTGGGGCAAGATAGGAAAAGGACTTACCCCGTTGTGCGTTTGGCGGTATTCGGGGATCACACAGTTAGGCTTTATTGCCGGATCTGAGATTGCGACTAGGAGAGTATGCTGTTATTTTTTTCCAGAGATATAACAGGCCTTTTCCTTTTAAGGCATTTTAAGTAAGGCAACAGATCTTAAAGTAAGAGCGCTTCTTCACTGGCAACCAGAGCAGTTCCTTCAGCAAGGTTGCTGAGGAGGTTTCAGAAGGGCGATTCAGAATAAGCCTGACCACAGTGTTTTGGACCACCAGGAGCTTGGAGAGCAGTGATTCATTCGCCTCTTCCAAAAGGACATATCCATAGTCCAGTCTGCTTATCACCATGGCCTGGACCAATGTTCTACATGCCGTGGTAGGGAAGAAGGGAAAAATTCTGTGCAAAAGGCGCAGATTGTAGTAGAATGCGCTCGTAGTTTCAGCAATCTGTTCTTTCATCGTTAAAACTTGATCCAGTTTTATCCCCAGGTTCTTTACTGTTTGTTTGGGCACTGGAGTAGCTCTCATCCGACCAGATGGAGGGGGCTTTGCCAAGCAGCAATCTCCAGTTGGAGATTGCTAACATGCCTGATTCGAAAAGTTTTTTTGTTATTATCAGGTCTTGGCCTAACATCAGCTGGGTGTAATCGGTGTATGATATTATCTCAAAGCCGAAGTGCTCTGCAATCTTCGCTAGTGGGACCATATGCATATTGAACAAGGTGGGGCTCAGACATGAGCCCTGTGGGACACCCTTGTCTAAGGCCATTCTACTTGATAAGTACGGGCCCAGGATGATTGTTTGCTGTCTGTCTGTCAGGAAATTCTGAAACCACTTGAGTGCCGACCCAGTATACAGATTGCTTGCAGCCTTTCCAAAAGCTATGAATGGGAGATGACACCCAAATCACCAAGTCCTGCCACGGTGGTCTGGGTTCCCGTTACACCATGGACTTGCCCGCGACACTGAGTCACATGCGGGCAGAAGCAATGAGACCCTCTGTTCCTTTGCATTGATGCTGGATACCACATAACTAGACCATAATCACACCGGGTTGCAACACCCTTCCACAAACTCTTTTTTTTACTGCTTAGCCACTACCCTACTTCCTTTCCAATGGTAAGATAGTCCAGTCAGTTTGGACATGCTGCAATTTCCAGCAGACCCTACTTGTTCTTACTCCCTCTTCTGAACACCCGGGTTCTAATGTTCATACACCAGTGACTTAACCAGGCAAGCACACAAAACTCTACTTCAGGCAGCCATGCTTACACCTTTGAAAACCCACTTGTGTGCCCACTCGTGGTATTGACCGCACACACTTCATCTCTCCAAAATGGCACCCTCCGCTAAAACACAATTCTTTACCCTGTACGTACGCAGTATGCACACATCAAAGAACCTGTAGTCTATCTACTCCTACCTCAAAGGGCAGAACATGCAAATCATATTTCTTCAAGAAAACCACACCACATCCACAGAACTACAGTGCTTGCATAGGAAAAGGCAGGACCATATTAGTCGCACCTTACTCTGCATGCGCCCGCAGAGCACCTATTTGGATCCGGCTGGAAGTCCCCTTCCAAGTGCTACACACAATTATAGATGCAGGAGGTCAAAACATGCCGGTAGACAGACATCACGATGGTGCTCGCAAACGTATAGGCAATATTTCCACCCCGAGTACTGATCAGAGGCGTTCTGGACCAAACATTTGGGGACGTTGGTAATTCAGATCCTCACACCATGGAGACTATAATAGCGTACTAAACACACAGCTAGACTGTTCCCATCGCCCATGCCTCCGCTTCTCCACACATACTCACTCTGAACATTTTACAAGCTGGGTTTGCTAATGGGCTCCCGCAGATGCCTGGAGGGCTCTGTACCCCCACACCTGTGTTTACTCATTCTATTCAGCAATTTATGACCTACACCTTGGTCTTGATTGAGTCCTATACCCATCCTCTGCCTTAGACACAGTCAGGCATGCAGACTACCTGGGATGTGTAGTTTTGGAACATGCTGGACATATAGTAGATGTGGTGTGGAATGCCCTTATCTCCCAGTTGCCCAAGTGACATCTCCCTTGGGAACACCTGGAAGATACTGCGTTTTATGAACCTCAGAACGAGCATATTAGACACTATTTTTGGAGAACCAGACATCAGTGCCCACTAGAGCACTGGAAGTGGGAATCCCTCAAAGTGGTCACCAGAGGGGTCTGTCTACATGAGGTGGCAGGGATATGCAGGCTACTGGAGGAAGAGATACGGAGGCTGAGAAATGCATTCCAACTCTGGAGAGAGTCATGATCCTCGACCCCTCTAAATGCCTGGAGCTGACTGAGGCCAGAACCCAATTTGCCACCCTACAGGAGCAGCTGAACAGCTTCAATACCAGTGCTTATGTTGTGAGGAAACACTGAGAGGGCGACAAGTCAGGCAGACTCCTAGCATGGCTGGATCGGCAAGATGCCCATAAAGGCCCGATCCTAGAAATAGTTTCCCCCACAGATGGTACCCTACATGTTCAGCAGAATATTCTAAATGCATTTTAAGCTTACTGCTCCTCTGTCTACAAGGCGCCTCTACCTCTGGACACGAATGTCACAAGCACTTTTCCTACAGGGCTTACTCTCTCTAATGTCCCGCCACTGCTAAGGCCGGCCCGGATGCCTATATCACAGTCCCTGAAATCAAATAAGCCATCCGAGTCCTAGCCTGACACAAATCCCTGGCCAGGATGGGTTCCCAATTAAATATTATACTAAAGCACCTTCACCGAGAGCTTAGCACCCCAATTGGAGGAGATGTAGAACAAGGTCTCCGCCTTGGGGAACTCCCCCGTCCCTCTGGGAATCCCTTCTGGTGTCTCTTACGAAGCCAGACACATATCCTATCCATTTCTACTCGTACAGGCCGATCTCTATGCTCTGTGCCGACTACTAGGAGAGGATGTAGCCTTATGGCTAGATCGGTCGACCTTGAACTGGGGAACACGGTTCGAGTCTCGGCAACGACGCTCCACATCCTGAAAACCACTTAACCTCCCCGTACCTAACAATAATGAATATATCCATCTGTAACAAAACTGGTGATCATGTACAGCGCTCTGATACCCGATGTCTCTGGTCTAGTTTGCACTATATAAACCTCTAAAGTTAGATCCTCTGGAAAATCGTGGCTGATAGATATGCACAATATCTACCAGACCAAAATGGGGAGAAACAAATCCCAGAATGTCCTCCGTCTCTTCCACATCATGAATCAGGCCCCCCCAAATTTACCCACATGCAACATGTCTAATACGGCACCTCGAAAAGGAATTTGACACCCTCACCTTGGATTATCTCCTCAGGGTGCTGGCCTTGATAGGGGTGGAGAAGCACCTTTTGGCATATACCCATCCTTCTCGGTGGGTAGAGGCAGTCGGCAGGGCTGCCCACTATCCCCCCTATTGTTTGCCATCGTTATGAGGTCAAAGGGGGGAAGCTTGGGGAATCCCCCTAGATGATGTGGCTCATGCTGTTTCACTATACACAGATGACCTACTCCTACATTGTATCCTCTTTTTCATTCATACTACAATGTGACTGTGAAGAACTCTGCTAGATTCAAGCTGTAAACCAGCCCCTTTGATGACAACAGTAAACATTGTGACTTACAGAAGACCATTTTTGCACCATGAACGAGTACCATTGTCACTGCCAATAGAAGAACAGTTGTTATAGAAATGAAATCAAAAAGAGACTTATAGGGAGCAAAACATTCACCCATCGGTATAATGGCGCTAACTCCGCACAAAAGAGAAAAGAGTGATGGAGACAGCTCAAACATTAAAGAGCCACATCTTTAAAGCCTTCCTAAATGGTAACAGGTGATTTTCTTTTTTAATCTGTACCGGAAGTGTGTTCCAAAGTCGGGTCGTACTGACCAGAAAGCTCCTTCCACGCAAGCACACTTTTTTAAACCTGGGAACTACCAGGTTGTGAGTGTGCTGAGCGGAGCTGGCGGGCAGGAACATAGGGCTGCAGGTTCTTTTAAAAAAATACTGGCCCCTCATCGTGAGTGGCCTTAAACGCAGGGCAGAGAGCCTTAAATTCTATCCACCTTTTCACTGTCAACCAGTGCAGCTCCTTGAGCGCCGTAGAGACCAATTTATATTTTGGGATGTTTAGCAAAAGACGCGCTGCTGAGTTTTGCACAGTCTGCAACTTGTTGAGGCAGTTTTTGCGGAGGTTCGTAAAAAACCCATTACAATAATCTGCTCCGGGCAATACAAGCGCCGAAAACCACTAGTTTCCTCAAGTCAACTGGAATGAACTGAAGAATCCTTCTTAATATTTTCTAGGTATAGAAGGAGACGGAAGTGACCTGATTGACATGTCCTTCAAAGAAGAGCATAGGGTCAAAGTCACCCCCAAGTTTTTTCCCTTATCTTTTGGATTGGGAAGTGGGCCAAATTCGGGGGGGCACAGCGCGGGGACCCAGAAGTTGGTGTTTTTGCCAAAAAGTAAGACCCCTGTCTTACTAGCATTTAGCTTCAGACAGTTAGCGGACATCCAGTCCCCCACCTGGCGAAGACATGTATGGAACTGAGTCACAGTTTCATCAGGAGAGCCAGTCACTGAAACCACAAACTGGGTGTCATCTGCGTATGAAATAGCAGAGAAACCCAAAGATCTAATTAGCCTTGCCAGTGGGGCAACATAGATGTTAAAAAGGGTAGGGCTCAACGACGAGCCCTGTGGTACCCCACATGGCAGCTTGAAATTCAGCGCCCTGTGCTCAGCAAGAGCCACAAACTGTTCCCAACCTGACAGAAATCATTTTAAGAGAGCAAGCACTTTTCCTCTGATACCAATACCCTCCAGAACTTGCAATAATTTCTGATGGCTAACCTTATCAAATGCTGCAGAGAGGTCAAGCAGCACAAGTGCTGCATTGCCTCCTCCATCAACGGTCTGCCTAATCATTTCAAAAGCAGAAATCAGCGCCATTTCCGTACTGTGTTGCATTCTAAATCCAAACTGGGAAATGTCTAGGCAGGCATACTTTTCCATATAATCCAAGACAGCCGTATTCATAGCTTTCTCCACCATCCTTGCAGGCAGTGGGAGCCTGGAAATTGGTCTATAATTATTAGGGTCTGCTCCATCCAGATTAACTTTCTTTAGGAGGGGGAGAACAGACGCCAATTTCCAATTAGTTGGAAAGATCCCCGAAAGAAACATTTGATTAAAAATGAGCGTCAAATGTGGGGCAAGAACCTCTGACAGCAGATGAAAAATGTTGGGTGGACAGGGATCAAGGGGGACCCGGATTTGGTGGACATCATGAGATTAATGACATCCTCCGTTGTTAATAGGGGAAAGGAGAAAAGTTCATGTGGATCAATCCTATTCCGCGGATACCGAAGAGGTTTCCATTTCCACCATAACAGTACCAGGAGTCCCTACAGGCAATGACATCCCTGGGCCAGCACTCTGTGAGAACTTACTATAGACCACTTTCACTTTGTCTTGGAAGAACGTGGCTAGGGAGCTACAGAATGTTTCGTTCAATGGTAAAATTGTCTCCTCGGGGCACTTGACTAGCTTTTTCACTTTGGAAAAAAGTTCCTTCGATTATTTTTTGCTGTTAGTATGGCTTTGGTAAAGTAGGAAGCTTTCTCCTTATGTACTAATTTTTTATAAAAAATAAAAAATGAGAATGGACACTTGTAACTGCTTACCTAGGTTTCACTTTAAAAAACCCTCATAAATGCAATGGTAAGATCGTTAGCGGTATATCTTGATTCTCCGCTTTTACACATGCGTTATTGCATTATCATTGGGTTTATTAATTGTGCTGTATGCAAACCTCAAGCCTGAGGCAACCTCTGGTTAACGCAATAGTGGCCAGAGATAGGTAATCGCCCTCAAAAATAAAAATAAAAAACAAGCCTACTACCTGAAGTAACTTTTAATTAAGAATGGGTGAGGGTTGTTGTTAAAAACATATACGTGGGTATACTGGTAGATCGTGTTACTGGATCCTATTATACCACTTAAAGGACGGTCGACATGTTTCGGCGATTACCTATCTCTGGCCACTATTGCGTTAACCAGAGGTTGCCTCAGGCTTGAGGCTTGCATACAGCACAATTAATTAACCCAATGATAATGCAATAACGCATGTGTGAAAGCGGAGAATCAAGATATACCGCTAACGATCTTACCATTGCGTTTATGAGGGTTTTTTAAAGTGAAACCTAGGTAAAGCAGTTACAAGTGTCCATTCTCATTTTTGATTTCTGGGAATGTCTATACGCGGAAACTGAATGGACAGATATTCCTCCTCCCTACCTGGTGATTATTATTAGTATTAAGCAGCGCACAGCTGCGGGAGTTCCCTCTGTCCACTGTGAGAAGTAGCCATTGGTGTATAACGAAAAGCACTAGGAGAAGCAAGTATGGATGAGATTTGTGGACTAAGCTATACGGAAAATGATATCAATGAGATCTTGTCTGCTCAGCCGCTGCTACAAAATACAGATCTAACACAAGCCCTGGCACAAACGGATGATTGGGATACGTTAACGGAAAAGAAGAGAGAACAAATTCGGACAGCCATCCATGGCATAATCATGAAAGAATATTTAAGATGCAAAACAGCACCAAGAGGTCTATGGGTGAATAATGCCCCACACATTTTTCTACACGATTTAATGTTTAGACGAGATTGGTCATCAATATCTTGGAAGTGTACATTAGACTACCTAGTGCTGATAGTAAAAACTGCAAAGAGACTATCTGATGAACTACTAGCCCAGATTCAGATTTGTGAAAGCGAACTAAAAAAAGTGAATACAACTGGTTATAAAAAAAGATTAGACGAAATTAACAAACAAATGAACGAAACGAAGGATTACATAATGCAAAACAAATTACAGAAACTAGGAAAACACCTAAAATGTTTTAGTCAAGAAAGAATGCATCCCTATTCCAAGGAGGAATATACAGCACCGGAACCGGGCTCTGACAATGAATCAGGAGGTTGGAATTCATCCAACACTTCAGAAGGAAGCTCAGAAGATCAAACACCCAAGAGAGGGAGAAATAATTATCATTATCAACACCCACGGAGAGCCAGTAGGTGGCTGAGACCGAATTTCACAGCACATCAAGTCCCGTCTTTCCAGCCATATATGCCACACTACCCAGGGTGGATGAACACCAACATATTTAAAAGATACTCGAGACCTGCTGAATCAACTAACAGGAATGAGTTTTAATGAAGAGACAATGCTACTGGTAGGGTTAGACGTGGAGTCACTATACACCAGCCTCCCTCAAAAGGAGACATTACAAACCCTGGAGAATATCTTATTTTTGGAAGAATCGAACCATCGAACCCCACGCCACTTTGTACTAGAGTGCTGTTGGTTAGCTCTAACAGAGAACTACTTTGAATACAACGGAACTCTCTTTGTACAAAGCCATGGGACATCCATGGGAAGTGCGTTCGCTCCATCGGTAGCAGGACTATATGTGAGTGAGTTCGAGTCGGGACACGCTCTCAATAATGCCAATCCATTTGTCACCAATATTTTGTTTTGGAAACGATATATTGATGATAGCATAATGCTTTGGAAAAATGACAGAGACATAAATGTATTCATTGAATGGCTCAACCAGAGAGATGTTTGCCTGGAATTTACTTTCACAGCAGATCATCATAGTCTAGATTTCCTGGACATAACAATCTTTGTTGAGAATGGACTAATTGAAACGAAAACATTTTACAAATCTACAGCGAAAAACAGTCTACTGTCATATAGGAGTTTTCATCCAAAACCATTACGAGAAAACCTACCATACAGTCAGTTTCTAAGACTCAAAAGAAACTGCAGTAAGGCAGGCGATTACAACAAGCAAGCTAAAGAACTAGCCAGAAATTAAGGAAAAGAGACTATCCTCCAATGATAATAGCAAAATGCCAGAAAGGGGCAAAACATCAGCCTAGAGAATGTCTGCTCCAAACAACAGCGAAAGAACCAATTACTGACCTTGTAACATGTGTGACAACATATAATCCAGCGTCATACCCTGTACAGAAAATTGTCAACAAGAACTGGCGAATTTTGACGTTTGGAAAAATAAACTGGCCTAAACCAAGATTCGCGAATAAAAGAACTCAGAACATAAAAGAAATACTTATACACACACGACCACAGACACATAAAAAAATTGAAGTGACAAGGAATGTGGGTATGGTCCCAATAACAGGCCATTACCCGTGCGGAACTTGCGTGGTGTGTAAATTAACTACAGTAACAAAGACATTACAACTGACGGAATCATTGCTTTGGACACATAGACAACACACGAATTGTAATTCGTCACATGTCGTTTATATGATCTTATGCCGTGTGGAAAGAAATACATCGGAATGACCCGCAGAAAAATCAAGATAAGGATTGGAGAACATAAAAGCAATATCAAAACAAAAAAGAACACAACGAAACTGTGCGCACACTTTGTAGAACAAGGACATCATGCGGAAGATCTTAGATGGACTGTAATAGAAATGTTACAAAATAAAACTCACAACGCAGAAAGAATCCTGTTCGAAAAGGAACAGAGATAGGTGGACCGATTAAAAACGAACTTGGAAGGACTGAATGATGATGTGCCCTGGCACCAATTTGCGAAATGACGAAATTCAGTCATGAGAAACAACTACATGTCCCCGACGATAACCCGCACAACCACCAAATGAATTAGAAAATGAAAAGGGTGGCATAAGAGAACATATAATCCTTGATGCCTGATATCCATAGGTTTTGTATCAGGAGAATTATGTTTATAGCTTCCAGGCTGAGTACTATAAAACTAGAAAAACAGCTAAGCGAAATAATTGGTCAGAAAAGATTGTAATGTCTAATAAGGCCCAAACAACCACATATGCCTGTCCTCACTGTTCATCATTGCTTGCAAAGAAACAATTGCCTCGTACCTCATTAACACGTAATTGATATGAACGTAAAATAACTGACCTAAGATATTTTACGAAATCATAGTTAAGGTAGTGGCAGGCATAAAAAGTAGTATTTGAACTTTCACCTTTATTGATAAAAACGTCTAAGACTGAAGACAAATTACATTACTATTGTATCTAGTCCTGTCTCTATGTTGATGTTCGCTTGTAGTAAAAGTAAAGGACGCCCGGGAAGTGTATTCCACTTCCGGGGGCAGAGCCAGCACTAGACGCAGAAACGCTGCAAGCGGATAAGATGAACACCCGATAGAGATTTCCAGCGCGTAAGTTAAACTTTAACTAAGTGATGTTTCTGTTGCTTTACTTACAGCCTGGGATCAGTGTATCCTTAACCCCTGAAGAAACGTGCATGAAAGTCAACAGAGGTAATAATGGTCACCATGATAACAAACGGCGAATTGGTAGCGGGCGAAAACGCTACCATTCACCTATATATTTTGAAAATACGCAAATTTACATGGCGAATACACACATATTTATTTAAATTCCGGAATACTCGAACATAGTGGGCAAAGACAACGGACCACCCGCAATTATAGAAGCATTACTTTTATAACAACCATCCACACATAGCTAAACCACGATAGTCTCCATACCTACATTACTCTAGTAAGAATTTAGGCTAAAATGAGCCAACTGGAGTTTAACTCAAATTGAGCAAAGAACTACATATTAATGTGTGCTGTGTTTTATATGCGTACCCCGCATTGTTGGTGTTTTTTTTGTTTCTGTATTTACAGGTGCATCATTACCTCCAAAAGAAACATAGTGGCTACACAAAAACCACTTAAAGTACTGCACAAATCGTGTGAGTATTACTGTTTATGTCCTGATGAATGCCCCATAGACCCGGCTGGGCATGGTGGGGCAGAAACATGTCGACCATCCTTTAAGTGGTATAATAGGATCCAGTAACACGATCTACCAGTATACCCACGTATATGTTTTAACAACAACCCTCACCCATTCTTAATTAAAAGTTACTTCAGGTAGTAGGCTTGTTTTTTATTTTTATTTTTGAGGGCGATTACCTATCTCTGGCCACTATTGCGTTAACCAGAGGTTGCCTCAGGCTTGAGGCTTGCATACAGCACAATTAATAATCCCAATGATAATGCAATAACGCATGTGTAAAAGCGGAGAATCAAGATATACCGCTAACGATCTTACCATTGCGTTTATGAGGGTTTTTTAAAGTGAAACCTAGGTAACGCAGTTACAAATGTCCATTCTCATTTTTGATTTTTTGGAATGTCTCTACGAGGAAACTGAATGGACAGATATTCCTCCTCCCTACCTGGTGATTATTATTATTATTATTATTACTAACTTTTTATAGTCAAGTAAGGCTTGTTTGTAGACCAACTTGATATTAATGTCATTGGACAGTCTCCACTTCCTTTCCAAACTGCGACACTTTTGTCTTTCTAGTCTAAGTTGTTCTTAAAACCATGGTTCAGAGTACCTTGATCTGTGGCAGATGGAAGATTTGACTGGAAGCACCTGATATATGGAGCTCTTTAGCCAGACCTCAAAAATGGCAGCTGCCTCACACGGATTCTCTGAAAAAAACGGGGGGTTCTGTGCCAGGGTGCTCTTGTGATCCTCAGCAGCAAGCATGTTCCAGGGTCGAACCCTTTTCAGCTGTTTGTGTTTACCAATCCCTGACTGAGGGTTTGGAACAAGAAGTGAGAACAATACTGCTTTATGATCGGACCATATAAGCGGTAGAGAAGGAAGACAATGCAAGGACTTGTTGTTTGTGAACAGTCCATCCAACAAATGACCTCCTGAGTGGGTGCTACCTTTCACCTCCTGAATAAGGCCTACACTGTTCGTAATGTCAAGGAAATGAGCAGCATATCTGTCTGAAGAATCTTCAATATGGAATAAAAATCGCCCAAGAGCGTAAAGTCAGGCGTCTGAGATATAATGTCCAAAGAATTACCAATGGTATCCATAAACTCAGCTCGGGGACCGGGGGGCCGATAGAGCAAAATTCTCTTAAAAGAGTAATGGTTGTTAATTAAAATATTGAATATCAAAGATTCAAACATGGGCCCATTTTTTTGCGCCTTGAAGGTCCCTTTCCAAATATTTCTATAGACGACAGCTAGCCCCCACCCCTTTTCCCCACCCTGTCTTGTCTAAACATAGTAAACCCCACAGGGACTGCCATAGCTAAATCAGGGTCTGAGGAAGCTTCCCCCCAGGTTTCCGTTATAAAGGCTAGGTCTACATCGTGTACTTCTACAAACAGCACAAACTCTGTAGCATGTTTACAGAGGGAGCGGGCATTTATTAGAGTGCCTAATACCGCTCTCAACCCTTCCCGCTCAACCTTAGTATGAGTGCAATCTACTGATATCAATTGAGATATGGAAAGGCAAATAACAAAACTATGCTCATGGCATTGAAAAGGTGCCATGGAAGGATATAACCTAGAGCTGACCTTGCGTCAACACCTACCGATTTTATTCAGGTCAAGTAGTTGGTCCCTCGTGTAGGTGAGCCTCACGGCAGGCTGTGGACTACAGCCTGCAGCATCCCGGGCCCTAGGCATGGGCCAGGCTTGGACAGGCGCAGACGGGCTTGCCTTTCGTGTGCCTTCAGTGTGCCGGCGGCGCGCCCACTGCGCGCATTCGTTCAGCGGCCATGCTTTTATCCCCCACCTTAATTGCAACTAGAACGTGGTCCCGCCCCTGCACCTTCCTGAAGGAACGGAAGTGTAGCAGTGAAGGCGGTCCCCATAACCAGTAACCCGCCCCAAGAGAACCAGTTCTACAAAGGTGGATTAGTTTACACGAATGTGCAAAGAAGTACAGTGCTTTGTGCATTGGTGCCATATTAGTGTGGTGCTAGCTCAGGCCCAGGAAGAGCTAGAAAATACTGTTTTTCTGTGTCCATAATCCATTTATGTATCTAAAAGTGTTCTACGTGTATTGAATTGTGTTTTTTTCCATAAAGTACATCATTAACTGGACTTTCTTGCCTGTTTTAGAGCCTGTCAGACAGGTTACTTTGTCACATCAGTGACTGATATCCTGCCTGTCTCATTAAAAGCACAATACATCTGATGGCATTTGTAAAAAGGTGGACAGGATATCTGTAATGTTTGTAACCTAGTAACTCATTTGTCAAACTCTAAATCAGCGCTCAGCTTTGAATGGATGTTGGAATGTTTTCTGAATTCTGTGAATCTAACCTCTCCACCTCCTTGAGTAAACGATGGTCTTCTCTGCATCTCTACTCTGCAGAGAGTAAAGAGCTGGAGACAAATACTTGGTAATCCAGTTTTGGATCGAATAGAACGATGGGCACAGGACATCACAGGTAAGAGTCTCCAACAGTCACAATTGGAGCCCAGTGACGGTTCTGGGGAAACCTGTACCTGTAACCACAATAGGGCCATAAAAGGTTAATTGGGCCCATTTCGTATTACATTACTCAGAGCACGAACCTGTCAATATGACGGCCACCCATGACGGTCAAGCACACTCTTCATGCGCGCTCCAATGATACAGGATCATTTTGTGGACATTTGTTCCTGGATGACTAGTCTGAGGTAACTATTTATTTATTTATTTATCCATTTTTATATAGCGTGAACAGTACCTGAAATTCTCAGAGCACTTTACAAAAGAACCAGTTACATTACATAAGGACTTCAGAGTACATGAATAACATAAAATATGCAAACAGATAAACTCTAAAGTTTAAACCAACATAAAAATGGTAGTAAGTACAAACATCTACTACAGATATTAAACTAACTAGGGCTGTGGTACACGATTATATTGCTAATAAAAATGTTATAATCACTTTTAATACTAGCTGGCCTGTGATTAGTCTATGCTATGATTAGGGATGGGGTAACTTTTTCATAGTGACACTTTTAACTTTAACTGACCCTTTGTATGCACTTTCGCGATACACAGGACAAGAACATTTAGGCCCTCCTCCTGAGGGCCACATGAATTGGGATTCGAGTACCAGCAACATCATAATGCAGAATTGACCACACGTGCTAAAACCATTTATTTATTTATTTTATTTATTTAAAAGGTTTTATATAGCGCTACTGGACCCAGGAGTATCTGAGCACTTTACAGACAGATAAACAAGATAAACATCAAGAAACAAAATTAAACAAAATTACAGAGTGAATAAAAACTAGCATGGGATAAGGCCTTCAGTTAGACGAGGGAATTGAGGAAAGAGAGTAATTAAGGGATAAGTAAGGGAGATGGGGACGGTTGGAAGATAGGAGAGAAAAGAGTAGCAGGAGAGGGGGGAGGCAATAGGAAAGGAAGAGAGAAGGGGTGGGTTGAGGAGAATAAAAATGAGGACTGAATCAATATGGAGACGTTAGGTACCCCAATATTTGTTGAGAAGAAGCACCTTGAGTCTTTTTTTGAAGAGAGGGTAGGAGGGGTTGCAGCGAAGATCTTGGGGAGAGAGTTCCAAATCATAGGGGCATTACCAGAGAATGCACGTGAGTGTGTCTTTTTACATTTGAGTCTTGGGGGGATGAGGACAAGGGCGTTAGGGCTTCTCAAGGACCTGGAGCAACCAGCTTTTTGTAGTTTGTCAGAGAGGTAAGAGGGGGTGTTTTGGTGAAGGGCTTTGTGAGTAATACATGCCATCTTGAAGGTGGATCTACCTTCAATTGGGAGCCAGTTCAGGTTTTTGAGGATAGGAGAAATGTGATCAAACCGTTTACAATCAGAGATAAGTCTAGCAGCCAGGTTGAGGACAGATTTAATCGGGGCAAGGTGGACTTTTGGGGTGCCTGTTAGACGGGGACCTGGAGGGTCGGCCGAGCACAGTGATCGCACAGACAGGTAACTTCCCCCCCACAGATGGACACCACACAAAGATCAGGGTAACACCTTTTATAGGCACTTCTGGTAGTAGAGTGGTACGATACAAGGCGATCAGGACACGATGATCCTCTCAATTCTAGTCTCTAGTAAGGGAAGGGGGTAGCGGGACAGTCTTGGTACCCACGGGTACGGAGGTGTAACGGTGATAGCTCACAATCCTCGAGCTCGGTGTTCGGATGGGTCAGACCGCGGCAGCGCCGGCAGGTCCCGAAGAGGTCGTAGGTGGCAACGGGCCGCGGCAGCGCCAGCAGGTCCCAACGAGGATGAAGGTTACAACGGGCCGCGGCAGCGCCAGCAGGTCCCACGACAATGCAGGTTGCAACGGGCCGCGGCAGCGCCAGCAGGTCCCACGAGGATGAAGGTTACAACGGGCCGCGGCAGCGCCAGCAGGTCCCACGAGGATGAAGGTTGCAGAGGGCCGCGGCAGCGCCAGCAGGTCCCACGAGGATGAAGGTTGCAGAGGGCCGCGGCAGCGCCAGCAGGCAGGACAATAGTTCACAAGGCAGGGCTGTGGCAGCGCCAGCAGTCCGTCAAGGATGAGTTCGTCGCGGTGTCTCTCGACTCCAGGATACAACTGCCTTCCTGTCCTGGGGCGGCCTCAGTTATAGGTCTGGCGCCCTTTGATGTCCGGACCCTCGCTCTTGGAGGTCGGGAGGTCTGGGATGAGGGAGTCCAGACACCCAGCAGGGGGGTGGAGCCAGCGCCCGAGGAGGCTGGGGGTGCTCGGCACCTGGCGGGGGAGAGCCATCGACACTTCTTACTCCCATTGACCTGCCAAGTGGTCCGTTCACCTCCTGGGTGGAGGGTGGTGCCGGGATGTCGGGGCCTGGCCAGGCCCAGGGTTGGGGTCGGGCTGAGGCCGCGCGGCCGCGTGGTGCCGTGTCCAAGATGGCGGCTGGGCCGGGCAATGGTGCTGACGGTGGCCCGGGCCCTGTCCTGCGGGGAGGGAGCGAGCCCTTCATGTGGCCTGTCCAACATGCGTCCCCCCCAGCTGAAGGCGGGGAGAGTCACCCATCTTCTTGGGGACTTTCCTCGTCGAGGCGGAAAAAGCGGGACAGGCCATCCGCGTTGGCGTGGTCTTGGCCAGGGCGATGCTCCACAGTGAAGTCCATCCCCTGCAGGGAGATGGACCATCGCAATAGTTTGGGGTTCTCCCCCCGCATCTGCATGAGCCATTGCAGGGGCCGATGATCTGTCTGTACCCGGAAATGGGTTCCGAAGAGGTACGGCCGGAGCTACTTGAGGGCCCATACCACTGCGAAGGCCTCTCGCTCAATGGTGCTCCAGCGCTGTTCTCGGGGCAGTAGGCGTCTGCTGATGAAGGCCACGGGTTGGTCCACTCCTTCGGGGTTCAGTTGGGAGAGGACGGCCCCAATACCATGGTCGGAGGCATCGGTCTGCACGATGAACTCGCGGCTGTAGTCGGGGGCCTGGAGCACCGGAGCGGTGCACATGGCGGCCTTCAGCGTCTCGAAGGCCGCGTGACAGTCGGGAGTCCAGTTGACTCGTTTTGGGTTGTTCTTAGACGTGAGTTCCGTGAGGGGCCCCCCAATGCTGCCATAGTCCCTCACAAACCGCCGGTAGTATCCGGTGAGCCCCAGGAAGGCTCGGACCTCTGTTTGTGTTTCGGGGGGTTGCCAGGACTGGATGGCAGCTACCTTGAGTTGGAGGGGGGCCACCAGACCGCTCCCCACTTGGTGTCCGAGGTAGGTCACGGACCCCTGGCCGATTTGGCACTTGCTGGCCTTTATGGTGAGGCCGGCCTGTTGGAGGGCCTGCAGGACCGCTCTGAGGTGGTGGAGGTGGTCGGCCCAGTGGCGGCTGTATACCGCGATGTCGTCCAGGTAGGCGGCGCTGAATTCTTCGAGGCCCGCCAATACCTGGTTCACCAGTCTTTGAAAGGTGGCTGGAGCGTTCTTCATGCCGAAGGGCATCACTCTGAAATGGTAGTGCCCGTCCGGGGTGGAGAAAGCGGAACGTTCTTGGGCCCTGGGGGTGAGGCCGATCTGCCAGTAGCCCGCTGTCAGGTCAAAGATGCTTAGGTAGCGGGCTGCCCCCATGCGGTCGACTAGTTCATCTGCTCGGGGGATAGGGTGAGCGTCGGTTCGGGTGACCGCGTTCAGCCCCCGATAGTCGATGCAGAATCGGAGCTCCGGCGTGGTGCCCGGTGCCGCGGCCTTGGGGACCAGGACGACCGGGCTGGCCCAGGGACTGTCCGAAGGCTCGATGACCCCGAGGGCGAGCATCTTGGAGACTTCTTCTTGGATGCATGTACGTACCCGATCCGGTACTCGGTACGCCCGGTGTCGGACAGGAGGACTGTCCCCCGTGTCCACGTCGTGCAGGCACCAGGAGGTGACTCCGGGTGCGAGGGAGAACAGGTTTGCGAACGGCAGCAGGAGGGCCCGGCAATCTTGACGCTGCTCTGGGGTCAGGGCCTCGGAGAGTCGGACCCCGTCCACCGAGCCATCTCTTTCCCGAGTCCTCAGTAGGTCAGGGAGGGGCTCGGAGTCTCCTTCTGTGCCACTGTCGGTCGCCATCAGCAGGCTGAGCTCTGAGTGCATGAAGTGGGGTTTGAGCCTGTTGGCGTGGAGGACCCGGAGGGGGTTCCGGGGGGACTCCAGGTCGATGAGATAGGTGACGGGACTCCTGCGCTCGATCACCTTGAAGAGCCCCGTCCATTTGTCTTGCAAGGCACACGGTTCGATGGGGGACATCACCCATACCTGCTGACCCGGTTCAAACTCGATGGAGGAGGCATGTTGGTCGTACCACTTCTTCATGTCCTCCTGACTGGCCTCCAGATTGGCTTTAGCGATCTCCCTGAATTTCCGGGTCTGATTTCGGAGGGTCAGGAGGTATTTGTAGACGTCCGGAGGGGTCTTTAGGGGGGCCATTTCCCATTCCTCCTTCACTAGGCTGAGAGGCCCGCGAACGGGGTGTCCGTACAGGAGTTCGAAGGGGCTGAAGCCGAGGGACTTCTGGGGGACTTCTCGGTAGGCGAAGAGGAGGCACGGTAGTAGCACGTCCCACTGGCGGCGTAGGGGTTCTTCCAGCCCCATGATCATCCCCTTGAGGGTGCGGTTGAACCGCTCGACCAGTCCGTTCCCCTGGGGGTGATAGGGGGTGGTGAAGCGGTAAGTGACTCCGCACTGCTGCCAGAGGGATTTCATATACTTTGAAATAAAGTTCGTACCCCTGTCGCTGACGACTTCCCGGGGGAAGCCCACTCGAGAGAAGATCCCCATCGAGGCTCGACCCACTACTGGGGCTGTTATAGTAGGGAGGGGGACCGCCTCAGGATAGCGGGTGGCGTGGTCCACCAGGACCAGGATGAAGCGATGCCCCTGTGCTGTTCGGGGGTCCAGGGGCCCCACAATGTCTATTCCCACCCTTTCGAACGGGGTGGTCACCACGGGGAATGGTTGTAGGGGTGCCTTGAGTTTGCGGCCGCTCTTCCCGCCGGCCTGGCAGGTCGGGCAGGACCGGCAATGGTTGGAGACGTCATTTCTCATTTTGGGCCAAAAAAAGTGAGTCACCAGGCGGTGGTAGGTCTTGTCTTGGCCCAGGTGCCCGGCCAGGGGGACATCATGGGCTAGGTTCAACAGGAAGTCTCTGAAGTGGAGGGGCACCACCAGCACTCGCCCGGCCCCTAGTTCTGCGATTTTCTGCTCGCTGTACAAGAGATCATTGTCCCAATAAACCCAGTGGGCCCCGGTGGTGTCTCCTTGGCTCTGGGCGAGCGCTTGCTGTCGCAACCCCTCGAGGGAGGGGCAGGTCTTTTGCTCCTGCCGGAATTGTTCCTGGGTGGGCCCCCCTTCTTGACGCCACTGAGCCAGGTCGGGAAGCTCGGGGGGCTGTGTGGACCCCTCTGTGGTGGGGTCCGGGTGGTCGGTCTGGAGGAAGTCTTCTTCTGGAGTGATCAAGGGTGGAGGTGCTGCCCATTCTGGTTCTTCTGGTCTAGGGATGGTGCGGGTGGCCATGGACCGGGTGGTTACGCACGCCCAGTCCGGGAGACCCAACATCCCCAGATGCTCTCTTCTTTCTACAGCGGCCCACGGGGAGCTCTCGAGATCGTTCCCCAGGAGGCAGTCCACGGGGGCATCGTCGCGGACAGTTACTTTCAGCATGCCGGACACTCCTCCCCATTCGAAGGGGACGCAGGCCATCCGACACAGGCTCTCCGAGTTATCTGCCGATCGGACGGGGCAAAGTACGTTTGGTAGGATTTGTTCTGGGGTCACCAGGTGACAACGGACGGCCGTCACACTGGCCCCGGTGTCACGCAGGGCCTCGGCCTTGCGCCCATTGATGCTCACCCATTGGCTGTACTTCCAAGTGTTGGCGGGCAGGGGAGTCCGCGGGACCATGTCTCTTCCTCCCAGGCATGCCAGGGTCATGGCGGCGGGTTCCCACTCGAACTGCTCCGACTCATAGGTCTCCGTGTCTTCGGAGACTTGTTCTTCTCCCAGGGCGGCGGCCGCCATCTGGCGGGGCCCGGGGACCTGGTTCTTCGGGCAGGTCGGGTCACTGGCATAGTGGCCGACTCGCTGGCATCGATAACACGTCACGTTAGCTCGGAACCCCGGGCGCATCGGGGGGTTTCCCCGGCCTGCTGGGGCTGGGGTGGCGTTAGTGGGCGCGGCCGGGACGGCGTCTCTGCCCCGGCCCGGGCCTCCTCCTCCTCCTCCTCGGGGACGATGATGACCTTGGCTGGTTCTGTTCTGCTCATTCGGCCCACTCCGGGCCACTCGGGTGCTCTCCCACCGGTCAGCCTCGGTGGCGAGCTGCCGGGGTTCAGTCAATTTACTGTCGAGGAGGTGCTGCCTGAGCTCGACGAAGCAGTTGTTGGAGAGGTGCTCCCACACAATGAGATTGAAGAGTTGTTCGTAAGTGGTTACGTTGTTACCCTTGATCCACCCCTCGAAGGCTCGGCTGAAATAGTTCACGTATTCCAACCACGTTGTACCTGGGATCCGGGTGCAGTTGCGGAACCTCTGGCGATACATTTCGGGTGTAAGCCCATATCGACTGAGGAGGGCGGCCTTCATGTGGTCATAGGACGTCATTTGATGGTCCGGAAGCTGCAGCAGGGCATCACGACCCTCGTTGACGAATCTCCCCCATAGACCGGCTCCCCAGTCACTTCGAGCGACCCGGTGGGCGGTCATGGCAATCTCATAGGCCTTGAACCACTGCTGTATGTCGTCGTTCCGGTGATATTCTCGGACCACATCCTTGGGGATGTGGACCTTCTGCTCGGTAGGACCCGGGGAGTGCGGTTGCTCGGGCACCCCTAGGTTTTTGTTCAGTTTGCGTATTTCTATCTCCGCTAGTTTGCACTCGTGCTCGTATGCCAGTCTTTTTTCTTCGAGGTCTCTCTGTCTCTGTTTTTCCTCTCGCTCTTCTCTGAGCCGTAAGTGTTCTAAGTTTATTTTTTGTTCCGCCAGTTTCAATTCTCCGTCTAATCTGAGTCGTGCCAAGTCTAACTCGTGTAATCTATTTTTTTCCCGCTCTTGGATCTCTTCACGGGAAGGGCCTGTTCTCCGTTCCTCCGTCCGGGTGGTGTTGACTTCCGGGGCTGCGGGGTCCCGGGGGGTTGCGGTATTTGTCTCTGTCCAGGCCTCTAGGGCGTTTTTGAAGTCTTCTTTTGTGCTTAGCCCGGTGGTAGCAATGCCTAAGTCCATGCAAAATTGTTTGAGCTCTCGGTGGTTGTATTCTTCCAGCTTTTCCATCTGGAACTTCTCCGCCGATCCGCTCTCTTTGGTCGTCATTGTGGTTTTAGTCGTAGGGTGAGTTACTGTCTGTACGGTACGCGTTGGTTCGGATCGCGCCGCTAGCCACCAATGTTAGACGGGGACCTGGAGGGTCGGCCGAGCACAGTGATCGCACAGACAGGTAACTTCCCCCCCACAGATGGACACCACACAAAGATCAGGGTAACACCTTTTATAGGCACTTCTGGTAGTAGAGTGGTACGATACAAGGCGATCAGGACACGATGATCCTCTCAATTCTAGTCTCTAGTAAGGGAAGGGGGTAGCGGGACAGTCTTGGTACCCACGGGTACGGAGGTGTAACGGTGATAGCTCACAATCCTCGAGCTCGGTGTTCGGATGGGTCAGACCGCGGCAGCGCCGGCAGGTCCCGAAGAGGTCGTAGGTGGCAACGGGCCGTGGCAGCGCCAGCAGGTCCCAATGAGGATGAAGGTTACAACGGGCCGCGGCAGCGCCAGCAGGTCCCACGAGAATGCAGGTTGCAACGGGCCGCGGCAGCGCCAGCAGGTCCCACGAGGATGAAGGTTACAACGGGCCGCGGCAGCGCCAGCAGGTCCCACGAGGATGAAGGTTGCAGAGGGCCGCGGCAGCGCCAGCAGGTCCCACGAGGATGAAGGTTGCAGAGGGCCGCGGCAGCGCCAGCAGGCAGGACAATAGTTCACAAGGCAGGGCTGTGGCAGCGCCAGCAGTCCGTCAAGGATGAGTTCGTCGCGGTGTCTCTCGACTCCAGGATACAACTGCCTTCCTGTCCTGGGGCGGCCTCAGTTATAGGTCTGGCGCCCTTTGATGTCCGGACCCTCGCTCTTGGAGGTCGGGAGGTCTGGGATGAGGGAGTCCAGACACCCAGCAGGGGGGTGGAGCCAGCGCCCGAGGAGGCTGGGGGTGCTCGGCACCTGGCGGGGGAGAGCCATCGACACTTCTTACTCCCATTGACCTGCCAAGTGGTCCGTTCACCTCCTGGGTGGAGGGTGGTGCCAGGATGTCGGGGCCTGGCCAGGCCCAGGGTTGGGGTCGGGCTGAGGCCGCGCGGCCGCGTGGTGCCGTGTCCAAGATGGCGGCTGGGCCGGGCAATGGTGCTGACGGTGGCCCGGGCCCTGTCCTGCGGGGAGGGAGCGAGCCCTTCATGTGGCCTGTCCAACAGTGCCTACAAGGGTGGTGTTGCCATAGTCAATTCTGGAAAGTAAAAGAGATTGGACAACAATTTTGAAGTCATCCGCTGGAATGAAAGGTTTGATTTTTTTAAGGTGGAGAAGGGAGAAGAGAGCACCTTTAGCAGCATTTTTAATGTGAGGGATGAGAGTAAGATTCTTATCAATGCTGATGCCCAAGGATTTGACAGAGTTAGAGGTGGAGAGGGAGCAGTTGAGTGCATTGATATCATTGATCCAGAGTTGAATAGGCAGAGAACAGTTTTTGGGAGTGAAAAGGATGACTTCAGTTTTTTTGTGATTCAGTTTGAGATGATTAAGATGGAACCAGGCTTGGACTTTATTCAAGGTATCATTGAGGAGAAGAAAGTCATGGTGGGATTTGATCTTGTAATATAGTTGTGTGTCGTCAGCATAGAGGTGGTAGCTGATATTAGCTTGTTTTAGAATAAGGGTGAGTGGTTCCATGAATAGATTAAATAGGGTTGGGGAAAGGATAGAGCCTTGTGGGACCCCAAGTGAGACAGGTTGGGATTTGGAGAGGCAGTGACTGAGTTTAATTTGTTGGGATCTGTTTTGGAGATATGAGGTGAACCATTGGTGAACAGTGCCCTCAAACCCAAAGCGGTCTTTGAGACTATTAAGAAGGGTGGGATGGTGGACAGTATCAAACACAGCAGAGAGGTCAAGGAGGATAAGGAGGGAGGATTTGCGTTTGTCAAGAGAGCTTTGAATATCATCAGTGATACTGAGCATAGCAGTTTCAGTGCTGCATCCTTTTCTAAAACCAGATTGGAAAACGTTGAGGAGATTGAAGGAAGTGATATGTTTGTCTAACTGGGAAAGTACACATTTTTTAAGGGCTTTGGAGAGGAAGGGAAGATTAGAGATAGGGCGTAGATTGTTCAAGTCATTAGGATCAGCGGTGGGGTTTTTGAGGATGGGGGAGATTTGACCTAGTTGAAGGGATTCTGGGACACAACCAGTGGCAAGGGAGGAATTGATGATATTGGTCCAGATGGGGGCAATGATGTGTTTGAGTTCCTGAACCAACTGGGCGGGAAGAGGATCATTGGTGTGTGAAGATGGTTTGAGTTTTGAGATGATGTTGAGGACAGTAGATTCGGATACTGGACAAAATTCCTTCCAGGAGGCATTCTTTTTCACGTTCCACCATGAAGAATCTAGACAAATGTGAATGGAGCAAACTTGAATAAGAGGAACATTTTATGGTTTCTGGTGCGTAAACCTTTAGTTTCAAAGGTTTCATTCTGAGAAGTGAACTTTGGAACCTGGTGAATACTGCAGCCCCCATTGTTGAAATGTAGCTGATGCAGCATTGCAACACCAATGTCCAGGGCACTTGGCAATGCCATCTTGTTTTCCTAGATACACCCCTCTTGCAGAAGGGCTCTGTTAGTGAATATTGAGAATATATGTAAAATGAATTGTTGCAAAAGTCATGATTGCCATGTGACAGTGGCAAGGCAAAAAAGTAGGGGTGTGCACCCTTGCGTAATGTTTTCATTAAATATCACAGAAAAATATGAAATTGTGTTACGAGAGAGAAATGTGATTTAAGGTATATTGTGTGACTTATTTGAACAGAGAGCATACATCATTTTAAAAAATGCATACAATATACTGGCAGGAGGCTGGTTTGTTCAGAAAATGTTTCTTGGTGAGAAATTATGCACACTTGCTTGAAACAAAAATTCCGGAATTTAATTTCACCATCACAAATTACATTTCTCCCAGGCCTAACAAAAACCTTCAACCGTCAATGCTTTTTATGGAACTTAAGAAAGCTATGAGGAAAACGTAGGAACTTCACACACTGTTAACTAGAATATTTACGACTTCTTCTTGGAAGGGTGCAGTGGGTAGGTAAGTGAGGAGGTGGGCTGGGTCTTAGTGAACACATATTTGAGAATTAATCCTTTCAGCAGCTTCTCTGGGAACGCTCTCAATCAATTAAATAATTTTCATTCCCTAGTCATGAATTGGCAAAATGAATTTTAACGCAGGATGAGAAAAATGGAAATTCATTACAAACAAAATATCAACACAATCACGTTTCTAAAATTGGAGCGTGTCTGGATAAACATTCATTCAGCTCTCTCCACTTTTAAACTGTTTTTTGTGATTAATTAATGAAAAAACTCATCTGGACTATGTTATGTTGTTATGTACGTTATGTTTGTTTAGAAGCTTTTGTATAGCGCTCTTATACCATTTTATGACACAGTTGCCCTTTTTGAATCTGTGCAATTTATTGATGCGGTTAATTCAGTCTTTTCGTGGACCGGAAGTGTTTGACGGTCTTTGAATAGCCAAAATATCTGTATCCAAAGGTCAGTGTTAAAGCTAAGAGGCATATTTAGCAATATTTCATGTAACACAAATCAGCAAGACACCTTGCTGAGCAAGGTGAAGGCAGGAATGTTCCATACGTATCGTTATATGGCACATTCAAATCTTCTTCTTGAACTGAGACACTTTTGGCTGCATAGCGCCAACGCAGGCACCCTTGCATCATGGTGTAACGGTGCCTGCGGGTTATGTGCAGAAAGGGGCATCTTCCTGCACCAAAACAATCCTCTGAGGCTTTTTTCCATTTACTATGTGTGCTTCATAATATTGCACGCGTAGAAAGAAAAAAATTAAATAAAGATATTTCTCCACGTTACACCTCCCCTTAGGATTGGGTAGCATTTTGACGGTGTACCATCAGAAACATTTTAAAGGCATGGGCAAAGTAGGAACTGGCCCAAGGCCCCAACCTTTCAGGTTTCCCCTGAGAGAGGCGACTCAGTTTTAAGAAAGCCCTGTCCTGATGACCGTGAATGATTTTTTAACATACATTTTTTTAAATGCTATTTTCCTCTAATTAATTTTTAATAGGGTAATATGTGGGCGTTTATTAGAGACATTTTCCGGTAGATGTTGCGTTTGTTTTTCACCACCATCTAACATTCATAAAAAAAGTTTCTTTTACATCGAAACATGACCTCACATATGTGAAGTGGAGTCACAGAGATTATTTGCAATAACAATAGTGAGCGGCTGATGTATTACACTATTGAAAACATGCATTTTAGTCTCTGAATATTAGATGGAAACATATTTAGAATTTAGACCTGAGTGCCTGTGCCCTATCAGTGTTCTGGCTAAAGAGGGCATGAAGGAGCTCTAATTGGATCATAAGTTCATAGTTGTTTGGAGCAGGGGCCCCAGAACACGGTCGGCCCAGGGATCCCAAAATCCATAAGAGGTCCCTGTCTACCATGTGTGGTAAATCTGGGAATGTGCCAAAAATCGTCTCAGGATCTTCAGAGGTGATGTGAGTAAATGAGTTTAACCCCTTCGACGCTCATGACGAGCTCAGCTCGTCATGAGGTACACCTCTCGTACGCTCATGACGAGCTGAGCTCGTCATGAACCGCTGGTTTTTTAAATCTTTAGCGCACCGCGGAAATCTGCACCGCGTTGATGCGGTTAAGCACCATTGAGATGCTGTGAGCATACACGCAGAACCAAACAGATTTATGAGCAAGGAAGTGTCACGCCCAATAAGATAAACAAATTATTGGTAGCACAGTATTGTTTCCTCCAAGTGGGATATATTCTTTCTGGATTGTCTTTAGGACTTGTCTCTAGGTCTATGTATCCTTTCCATTCAAAGGCTGTAGTATACCCTCTCACTTCCACCGGAATGGTTTTGGCATGTTCTTCTAAAGCCCTTGGGGTACCATGAGCATGTTTTTTCAGAATAATATAGCTGCAGTAGGTAAGCATTCTGTGAATCTTGTGGATGCACTCCTAGAGCTCTTGGGACGACTTGAGCATGCTTGTTCTGAGCCAAGGTGATGGTGTGGGTTTTCTCTCTCTCTGATGCTATCAATGGAGATGCAGTGGGCATGCAGTCTCAGACTAGCAGAGGAATTTGCAGCTGCTATCAGTGATTTTAAGAGAACAACAGAGCTTGCAGTTACTGAGGCATACTTTATCAGAACAAAGGCTTGTCGTGTTGCATGTCTATAGCACCCTCCAACTTGTAATTGTGGCCCTAAGGCACTTCCTGGTGTTGATTGAGTGATTACTATATTTGTAGTTCCTGGGTGAGAGAGGGTTGATGGTAGCTGTTGCATCTATTATTTTTGAGTCCTCGTGTGACCTGCTCTCTCGGAAGCTGCAGGAGCAAATACCAGACCTAGACTTTGATGACGGCTTATTGCAAAGACAAATATTAAAAACTATCTGAGGCCATCTTATGTATTGGGGCCACTTTACACAGGATTGGTCAGCTCCTGAGTCATTGGAAATATCAGGTTTAATTCCTGTTACCCGCCCCTTGGAGCCTTTACAATCAGAATACAAATATATAGCAGAGCATGTTTTTTCTTCCACATCAGAAATGATCTATTCTAAAATTTCTGCAAGAGGATTGTTCCCTACCCATCTGGCCATTGTTCCCTTGTAGGCAAGACTGAATCTATGACATGGCCACTAAGTTTTTTTCCTCCCGTTCCTTGCTTTTATCGGCTATTGATCTACAGGCCATCAGAGTGTGTCCTGAAGAAGCTGGGTGATCTGTTGATCTCCAGCACCGAACTGCCTCTCTGCACTATTGCTAGAGCCATTTGGACACCACACAAAAAAACATTATGAGCTGTACAAAACGTTCTTTACATGTGTGTAATGTAAGAGAAAGACAATAAACATCAGATGTGTTGGGAGACATGAGTAGAAGATGGACTTATTATACATGGCCTAATTTGGATAAACAAGCCATTTGACTATTTGTGAACACATTGACTAAGGATGTTCCTAATTATGGCTCTACACATTAGATGATTTTATGTATGATAGTTCGTAATGTTTAGCTATGGATGGTGTGTGATATGTGAATGTTGTGAATTACATATTTTGAAGGGTGGGTGAACGAAGAAAGGTTTATTGATGAGATAAAATGAAAAAGAAATGTAAAATATAAATAAAACATATCTGAGAATGTTTCTAATGCTTTGAATTTTTTTTCTGTATTCAGTATATCTATATATATGTATATATATATATATGTATATATCCACACACACATACACACGCACATATATATTTATATATATATATATATATATATATATACAAAACCAGTGAAACTCCGCAGTTACAGTTAGCTGAGCTCACTATAACTCGCACCACCACAATGCACTGCCTATGACCACACATATCACATCACTAATGACATGGTCAGTGACATCACTGCTGACATATCAAATTACATCACTGATGACATCATCCAGTGATTATGAAGGCTTTTATACAGTTTATGAATGTTAAATATATATAGCAAGTTGTATTGGTAAATCAGTGAGTGTACGAGTGCCTGTATGAATGATTTGGTGGTTGTGTGACTGCCTGTATAAATGAGTGATTAGGTGTCTCAGTGAATACATGGGTGAGTGACGTGTTGTGTGAATGTCTATATCAGTGTGCTAGTTGGTGTATAAGTTGCTGAATAGCAGTGTGAGTGTGTTTATGAGTTGCTATATGGATGAGTGATTGGTTAAGTACCTGTATGAGTGTCTGAGTGTCTGTGTGGGTGGGTGAGAGAGTGTGTGTGTGACTGCCTGTATGGATCAGTGAGTCAGTAGCTGTAAGGGTTAGTGAGTGCATCTGTCAAAGGCTGCATGGGTGTGAGTTTGTGTATGGTTGTGTGGGTGACTGAGTGCATGTGTCATTGGTATATGGGTGAGTAATTGGGTATTTGAATGGGTGTATAGGAGATTTATGAGTAGGGCTCCCGGTTTTATGGTATTTATTTTTTTAGCATTTTCGTCTGTATTTATCCATATTTATTTTTGACCCACTTTATCTGTATTTATCCATATTTATTTTGTATTTTCCGGATAAATGAAGTTGTAAAACTGTACATTTCCATATTTATTTAACTGATTGACGCGCACTCATACTTTGATATCTGTCTGTTTTAGCTATTTCAGCTGCTAAATATTATATAACAAAACATCCACTGGTAAACATTAGCATCATACCACAAATGTAATATTTAATGAACTTGCAATCTGTTTTTTTAATTTCCTTTGCTGTCCATCTGCTCAGGTGGTGGCCTACAATTCATGAAAGACAGCACAGAGTCCCTTCAAAGAAGCCCGAATTTTCTGTATTTATCCACTTTTAAAAATAAATGCAGACAGAAAATAAATTGTTTTCAGTCTGGAATTATCTGGAAAAATCCGTAAAAATGGAAAACCTGGAGCCCTAGTTATGAGGTATATGAGTGAGTGTTTAGGTGTAGTACTAAATGTGAGAGTGGCTGTATGGGTGAGTGTGTGTTTGTGTCAGTTACTGTATAGGTGAATGAGTATGTGTTAGTATCTCAATGAGTTAGTGAGTGGGTGTATGTTTAACTGTATGGGTGAGTAATTGGCTATGTGAATCAATCAATCAATCAATCAAGACATTTGTAAAGCACGCTACTCACCCGTGTGGGTCTCAAGGCGCTGGGGGGGGGGGGTGCTGCTACTGCTCGAACAGGCAGGTCTTGAGTAGCCTCCAGAAGGTTAGTAGGTCTTGGGTTTGCCATAGGAGGATGGGGAAGGTGTTGCAGGACTTGGCGGCGAGGTAGGAGAATAATCTGCCACCTGTGGTCGCTCTCCTGATGCGGGGGACGGTGGCGAGGGTGAGGTTGGCGGAGCGGAGCTGGCAGTTTGGGGTGTAGAAGCTGATCCGTTTGTTGAGGTATGCTGGTCCGGTGTTGTGGAGAGCTTTGTGTGCGTGGGTGAGGAGCTTGAAGGTGATCCTCTTGTTGATGGGAAGCCAGTGCAGGTCTCTCAAGTGGGGTGTGATGTGGCGAGGGATGTCGAGGATCAGGCGGGCGGAGGCATTCTGGATGCATTGCAGTCATTTCAGCAGTTTGGCTGGGGCTCCCGTGTAGAGGGCATTCCAGTAGTCCAGTCTGCTGCTGACGAGGGCCTGGGTGAGCGTTCTTCTGGTGTCAGTGGGGATCCACTTGTAGATCTTTCGGAGCATGTGGAGGGTGTTGAAACAGGAGGATAAGATCGCGTTGACTTGCTTGGTCATAGAGAGTGTAGAGTTGATGAATCCCAGGTTGCGTGCGTGGTCGGTGTGTGTTGGAGCTGCTCCCAGGGCGGTCAGCCACCAGGAGTCACCCCAGGCCGAAGGCGTGGAGCTGAGGATGGGGACCTCCGTCTTGTCCGAGTTCAGCTTCAGATGGCTGTTCTTCATTCATTCGGCGATGGCTTTCATACCTTTGTGGATGTTGGTTTTGGCAGTGAGAGGGTCCTTGTTGAGTGAGAGGATCAGTTGTGTGTCGTCTGCGTAGGAGATGAAGTTGAAGTCGTGCAGCCTGGCGACATGGGTGAGTGGGGCCATGTAGATGTTGAACAGCGTCGGGCTGAGGGAGGATCCTTGGGGTATGCCGCAGATGATCTTGGTGGCTACGAATCGGAAGGGAGGGAGGCGGACGCTCTGTGTTCTGCCGGAGAGGAAGGAGGTGGTCCAGTCCAGTGCTTTGCCACGGATTCCTGCGTCATGGAGGCGAGTGTGTAGGGTGCGGTGGGAGACAGTGTCGAAGGTGGCTAACATGTCCAGGAGGATGAGGGCAGCGGTCTCGCCGTTGTCCAGCAGGGCCCTGATGTCGTCGGTGGCAGCGATTAGGGCTGTTTCGGTGCTGTAGTTGCAGTGGAAACCGGACTGGGACGGGTTAAAGATGTTGTTCTCCTCTAGGTAACAGGTTAGCTGTTTGCTGTCACTGTATGCATGAGTGAATAGGTGTGTGAATAGCTCCAAGGGTGACTTATTCAGTGTGTGAGTGACTGTATGGGTGTATGAGTGGATGTGTCAATGGCTGTATTACTGAGTGAGTGGTTGTATGAATAGCTGTATGGGTGACTAGAGGATATATGTCCACACCTATAAATAAGTGAGTGGGCATGTAAGTACTGGTATGGGTGTGTGAATGTGTTTTGAATGGTAGTTTGGAAGTTGGAGTGGGTGTATGGAAGGTTATATGGGGTGTGAGTGGGTGTGTCATTCATTATGTGGATAATGTCATCAGTGATGCCATTTGAGATGTCATCAGTGATGTCACTGACTATTTCATGAGTGATGTATTATATGAGGTCATAAGCAGTGCATTGCAGGGGAACGAGTTATAGATAGCTCAGCTAACTGCTAAATGTCACTGGTTTTGTACAAGTGAAACCTAAGTCTAACTACAAAGTCCCTGTAACCTCTATTTTTTTCCTGTGAATTTCTAAGTTTTTTTAAATTCAATTTCTTAACTATAACGTCCCAGTAACCTCTGTTTGTTTCAGTGAATTTCTAACATTTTTAAATGCTAATTCCTAACTGTAATGTTCCAGTAACCTTTGTTTTTTTCAGTGGATGTCTATGTTTTTTTAAGTAGTAATGACGTTTGCAGGCTGGTGGAGAAAGGGGGTGGGGCCTTTGAGCAGTTCTCAGACATCCTGCTGTGTAGAACTTACAGAAAGTACCAGGAGGGCTTCTTGACCCCAAGGTCCCTCAGTATCCAAGAGGTCTCCATTTCTCAATCAGTAGTGCACCAGGAGACGCGTTTGCAGAGTGGTGGAGAAAGGAGGCGTGGCCTTCGATGACCTCTTAGCAATCCTGCTGTGTGGGACTTATGGGAGGTAATAGGAGGGGCTGTTCACCCCAAGGAATCTTAGCAGCTAGGGGGACTTCATCCCCCAACTAATAGTGCACCAGGAGGCATGTTTGCAGAGTGGTAGAGAAAGAGGGTGGGGCTACAAAGACATCTCAGCAATCCTGCAGTGTGGGACCTACTGAAGGTAACAGGATGAGTAGTAGGCCCACAAGGACGCCCTTGGGGGCCAACAACTCCTCCTGTTACCTCCGGTATGGCACACACAGCGTGACTCCTTAGAGGTCTTTGGAGGTCACACTCCCTTTCTTCACCACTCTGCAAAGGTTTTTTAAATGCTAATTTCTAACTATAACGTCCCTGAAACCTATGCTTTTTTTCAGTGAATCTCAAAGGTTTTTTAAATGTTAATTTCTAACTATAACGCCCCTGAAACCTATGGTTTTTTCAGTGAATTTCTAAGGTTTTTTAAATGCTAATTCCTAACTATAACATCTCTAAAACCTATGTTTTTTTCAGTGAATCTCAAACTTTTTTTAAATGCTGATATCTAACTATGCCTACAGATTTAGGACATGTGCAGAAAGAAGAAGGAAAGCGCAGAAATAAGCAAGAGAAATGCAGAAAGAGGCAACAGAAGTCCAGAAAGACAAAGAAAGGTGCAGAAAGAAGCAAGAGATATGCAGAAAGAACCAACAGAGGAGCAAAAAGAGGCCTTGTTACAAAGTCATCCTGTGCCGACTGGTACTGGTGGTAACTGACTCTGTCTGACCAGGACACTTAGAATACAGTGAAAATACCAACATACACGAGGGTACACTATGGGTTGGGGTACCCCTGTGATTGGCATGACCTCCCCTGTAAGGCCCTAGTACATTATAGGGCAGGGGGGGTTAAAACTACCTCTAAGTCTGAGGTGCAGAAAGAGGCAAGAGAAGTGCAGAAAGAAGCAACAGAGGTGCCGAAACAAGCAAGAGAGGTGCAGAAAGAAGGAAGTGAAATGCAGAAAGAGGCAACAGAGGTGCACAAAGAGGCAACAGAGGTGCAAAAAGAGGCAGGAGGGATGCAGAAAGAAGGAAAGAAGTAAGAGAAGTGCAGAAAGTGGCAAGAGAATTGATGAAAGAAGTAACAGAGGTATACAAAGAAGCAAAGGAAGTGCAGAAAGAGGCAAGTGAGGTGCAGAAATAAGCAAAAGCAGTGCAGAAAGAACCAACAGAGGTGCAAAACGGGTTGCAGAAAAAGGTAGGAGAGGTGCACAAACAGGCAAGAGAGGTACATAAAGAGGCAGGTGGGATGCAGAAAGAAGGAAGATAGGTGCAGAAAAAAGCAACAGAGGTGCTGAAAGAGGCACAAAGGGTGCAGAAAGAGCAAGAGAAGGGCAGAATAAAGCAACAGGGGTACAGAAAGAGGCAAGAGAGGTACAACAAGAGGCAGAAGGGGTGCAGAAAGAAGCAAGTGGAGTACAGAAAGAGACAACAGAGGTACAGAAGAATGCAAGGGAGGTGTAGAAATAAGCAATAGAAGTACAGAAAGAGGCAAGAGAGGAGCAGAAAGTGGCAAGAGAGGTTGAGAAAGAAGCGAGAGAAGTGCAGAAAGAGGCAAGTGAGGTATAGAAAGAACCAACCGAAGTACAAAGAAAGCCAAGAGGTGTGCAGAAAGAGGTAGGAGAGGTGCACAAAGAGACAAGAGAGGTACAGGAAGAGGCAGAAGGGAAGCAGAAAGAAGGTAGAGAAGTACAGTAAGAGGCAAGAGAATTGCTGAAAGAAGCACCAGGGGTATACAGAGAACCAATAGAAGTACAGAAGGAGGCAAATGAGATGCAGATAGAAGCAAGAGCAGTGCAGAAAGAACCAGCAGAGGTGCAAAAAGAGGCAAGAGGAATGTAGAAAAAGGTAGGAGAGGTTCACAAAGAGGCAAGAGAGGTATGGAAAGAGGCAGGAGGGGTGAAGAAAGAAAGAAGATAAGTGCATAAAAAGCAACAGAGGTACTGAAAGTGGCGCAAAGGGTACAGAAAGAGCAAGAGGAGTGCAGAAACAGGCAGGAAACATGCAGAAAGAGGAAATGGCGTACAGAAAGAGGCAAGAGAGGTGCAGAAAGAGGGGTACAGAAAGAGGTAAGAGGGGTGCAGAAATAAGTAAGTGACGCGCAGAAAGAGGCAACAGGGGTGTAGAAAGACGCAAGAGAAGTACATAAATAAGCAAGAGAAATGCAGAAAGATGCAAGAGAATTGCTGAAAGAAGTAACAGAGGTGTAGAAAGAACCAAGAGACATGCAGAAAGAGCAAGTGAGGTACAGACAGAAGCAAGAAAGCCACAGAAAGAGGTGAGGGAACTGCAGAAACAGGCAAGAGAATTGCACAAAGAGGCAAGAGAGGAGCAGAAAGAGGCAAGAGAGGTGTAGAAAGAAGCAAGAGGAGTGTACAAAGAAGCAACAGATCTGTAGAAAAAAGCAACAGAGGTGCTGAAAAAGGCAAGTGAGGTGCAGAAAGGGGCTAGAGAAGTACAGAAAGATGCAAGTAAAGTGCAGACAGAAGACAGTGAGGTGCAGAAAAAGGAAGAACGTTGCAGAAAGAAGCAAGAAAAATGCAGAAAGAAGCAACAGAGGCGCAGAAAGAAAAGAGGTTTATGCACCATTAGTACTAGTTTAACACCCACATTTTGCAATAAGTAACACATGACCATACCAGCTGAGCAAAGGGCCTTCCACTATGCCGTAAAACATGACGTTGCTTTTTTGGGAACATTTGAGCCGTTTAAGCTAGAAACAATGCTTTTTTTGTTCAAATCTGCAGATTAGGCAGCAGATGATAGATTATTTGGCAAATGCAGAAAATGTTTAATTATGTGAAAATTGGTACAGCCGAACAGTCACATAATTCCAGTGGCTCTGCTCATATCTCCGACTAGGTCCAGAAGTGCTGCTGAGTGGTTCCTTCTTTTATTGTGTCTCATTAAGTTTATAGTTTAGCTTCTATGGAAATGAGGAAGATTAGACATGAGGTTACCGCTCCACAACACAGACTACAATACCACATAATTACTCTCCAAAACACATAATCCCACTCCACAAAATTCGTATACACTAAATACCACATACTTTCTAGTGTAATAATTTCACTGCACAACATACCATATAAGTCCACTACACACAACATACATCAACTCTACATCCAAAAACATAAGTAAAAAACTTTTAAATTTACAACGCCAATAGTTCTAACTCTAGCAAATGTGAAACCTATTACATTGCAAATGCATGTTTAACTAGTAGTCGTGTTTGCAGATTGGTGGAGAAAGGGTGCTGTGCCCCCTTTCTCCACTACTCTGCAAGCATGACTATGAGTTAAACAGCTCCTGCCTCTTTCTATACCTCTCTTGCCTCTTTTTGCACCCCTCTTGCCTCTTTTTGCACCTCTCTTGCCTCTTTCTGTCCTTCTCTTGCTTCTGTCTACACCTCTGTTGCTTCTTTCAGCAATTTTCTTTCCACTTTTTGCACTTCTCTTCCTTCTTTCTGCACCCATCTTGCCTCTTTCCGTACCTCTGTTGCTTCTTTGTGTACCTCTCTTGCCTCTTTCTGCACTTCACTTGCTTCTTTCTGTGCCTTTCTTTCCTGTTTCCAACAAGGGGTGGTGATGGACAGAGTCTCTGAATTAAGCAGAGTACTCTCACCCAGTCAAGAGATCAGGGCTAGATCCAACACCGTTTTTTAGCTCATTGCACCATCCCAGTTTCAGAACCTGGCTGTATGCAAACTAGTCTGTCCCTGGCCCAGTGCATCATGGGAACAGGGCAGACCAGACTACAAAAGCCAATTCTTACACTGGGAAGGAAACAAGCTTCCGGGGACCGGTTTCTGGCATTTCAGCCGTCTTCGGCCCGGCTTGCTTGAATCCTGATGGTGCAATGAGCAAGGGACTCACATCTGAGTATACCCTTCCACGCTTAGGGTGGACAAAATTATTTACAACAAGGGGTGGTGATGGACAGAGTCTCTGAATTAAGCAGAGTACTCTCACCCAGTCAAGAGATCAGGGCTAGATCCAACACCGTTTTTTAGCTCATTGCACCATCCCAGTTTCAGAACCTGGCTGTATGCAAACTAGTCTGTCCCTGGCCCAGTGCATCATGGGAACAGGGCAGACCAGACTACAAAAGCCAATTCTTACACTGGGAAGGAAACAAGCTTCCGGGGACCGGTTTCTGGCATTTCAGCCGTCTTCGGCCCGGCTTGCTTGAATCCTGATGGTGCAATGAGCAAGGGACTCACATCTGAGTATACCCTTCCACGCTTAGGGTGGACAAAATTATTTACAACAAGGGGTGGTGATGGACAGAGTCTCTGAATTAAGCAGAGTACTCTCACCCAGTCAAGAGATCAGGGCTAGATCCAACACCGTTTTTTAGCTCATTGCACCATCCCAGTTTCAGAACCTGGCTGTATGCAAACTAGTCTGTCCCTGGCCCAGTGCATCATGGGAACAGGGCAGACCAGACTACAAAAGCCAATTCTTACACTGGGAAGGAAACAAGCTTCCGGGGACCGGTTTCTGGCATTTCAGCCGTCTTCGGCCCGGCTTGCTTGAATCCTGATGGTGCAATGAGCAAGGGACTCACATCTGAGTATACCCTTCCACGCTTAGGGTGGACAAAATTATTTACAACAAGGGGTGGTGATGGACAGAGTCTCTGAATTAAGCAGAGTACTCTCACCCAGTCAAGAGATCAGGGCTAGATCCAACACCGTTTTTTAGCTCATTGCACCATCCCAGTTTCAGAACCTGGCTGTATGCAAACTAGTCTGTCCCTGGCCCAGTGCATCATGGGAACAGGGCAGACCAGACTACAAAAGCCAATTCTTACACTGGGAAGGAAACAAGCTTCCGGGGACCGGTTTCTGGCATTTCAGCCGTCTTCGGCCCGGCTTGCTTGAATCCTGATGGTGCAATGAGCAAGGGACTCACATCTGAGTATACCCTTCCACGCTTAGGGTGGACAAAATTATTTACAACAAGGGGTGGTGATGGACAGAGTCTCTGAATTAAGCAGAGTACTCTCACCCAGTCAAGAGATCAGGGCTAGATCCAACACCGTTTTTTAGCTCATTGCACCATCCCAGTTTCAGAACCTGGCTGTATGCAAACTAGTCTGTCCCTGGCCCAGTGCATCATGGGAACAGGGCAGACCAGACTACAAAAGCCAATTCTTACACTGGGAAGGAAACAAGCTTCCGGGGACCGGTTTCTGGCATTTCAGCCGTCTTCGGCCCGGCTTGCTTGAATCCTGATGGTGCAATGAGCAAGGGACTCACATCTGAGTATACCCTTCCACGCTTAGGGTGGACAAAATTATTTACAACAAGGGGTGGTGATGGACAGAGTCTCTGAATTAAGCAGAGTACTCTCACCCAGTCAAGCGATCAGGGCTAGATCCAACACCGTTTTTTAGCTCATTGCACCATCCCAGTTTCAGAACCTGGCTGTATGCAAACTAGTCTGTCCCTGGCCCAGTGCATCATGGGAACAGGGCAGACCAGACTACAAAAGCCAATTCTTACACTGGGAAGGAAACAAGCTTCCGGGGACCGGTTTCTGGCATTTCAGCCGTCTTCGGCCCGGCTTGCTTGAATCCTGATGGTGCAATGAGCAAGGGACTCACATCTGAGTATACCCTTCCACGCTTAGGGTGGACAAAATTATTTACAACAAGGGGTGGTGATGGACAGAGTCTCTGAATTAAGCAGAGTACTCTCACCCAGTCAAGAGATCAGGGCTAGATCCAACACCGTTTTTTAGCTCATTGCACCATCCCAGTTTCAGAACCTGGCTGTATGCAAACTAGTCTGTCCCTGGCCCAGTGCATCATGGGAACAGGGCAGACCAGACTACAAAAGCCAATTCTTACACTGGGAAGGAAACAAGCTTCCGGGGACCGGTTTCTGGCATTTCAGCCGTCTTCGGCCCGGCTTGCTTGAATCCTGATGGTGCAATGAGCAAGGGACTCACATCTGAGTATACCCTTCCACGCTTAGGGTGGACAAAATTATTTACAACAAGGGGTGGTGATGGACAGAGTCTCTGAATTAAGCAGAGTACTCTCACCCAGTCAAGAGATCAGGGCTAGATCCAACACCGTTTTTTAGCTCATTGCACCATCCCAGTTTCAGAACCTGGCTGTATGCAAACTAGTCTGTCCCTGGCCCAGTGCATCATGGGAACAGGGCAGACCAGACTACAAAAGCCAATTCTTACACTGGGAAGGAAACAAGCTTCCGGGGACCGGTTTCTGGCATTTCAGCCGTCTTCGGCCCGGCTTGCTTGAATCCTGATGGTGCAATGAGCAAGGGACTCACATCTGAGTATACCCTTCCACGCTTAGGGTGGACAAAATTATTTACAACAAGGGGTGGTGATGGACAGAGTCTCTGAATTAAGCAGAGTACTCTCACCCAGTCAAGAGATCAGGGCTAGATCCAACACCGTTTTTTAGCTCATTGCACCATCCCAGTTTCAGAACCTGGCTGTATGCAAACTAGTCTGTCCCTGGCCCAGTGCATCATGGGAACAGGGCAGACCAGACTACAAAAGCCAATTCTTACACTGGGAAGGAAACAAGCTTCCGGGGACCGGTTTCTGGCATTTCAGCCGTCTTCGGCCCGGCTTGCTTGAATCCTGATGGTGCAATGAGCAAGGGACTCACATCTGAGTATACCCTTCCACGCTTAGGGTGGACAAAATTATTTACAACAAGGGGTGGTGATGGACAGAGTCTCTGAATTAAGCAGAGTACTCCCACCCAGTCAAGAGATCAGGGCTAGATCCAACACCGTTTTTTAGCTCATTGCACCATCCCAGTTTCAGAACCTGGCTGTATGCAAACTAGTCTGTCCCTGGCCCAGTGCATCATGGGAACAGGGCAGACCAGACTACAAAAGCCAATTCTTACACTGGGAAGGAAACAAGCTTCCGGGGACCGGTTTCTGGCATTTCAGCCGTCTTCGGCCCGGCTTGCTTGAATCCTGATGGTGCAATGAGCAAGGGACTCACATCTGAGTATACCCTTCCACGCTTAGGGTGGACAAAATTATTTACAACAAGGGGTGGTGATGGACAGAGTCTCTGAATTAAGCAGAGTACTCTCACCCAGTCAAGAGATCAGGGCTAGATCCAACACCGTTTTTTAGCTCATTGCACCATCCCAGTTTCAGAACCTGGCTGTATGCAAACTAGTCTGTCCCTGGCCCAGTGCATCATGGGAACAGGGCAGACCAGACTACAAAAGCCAATTCTTACACTGGGAAGGAAACAAGCTTCCGGGGACCGGTTTCTGGCATTTCAGCCGTCTTCGGCCCGGCTTGCTTGAATCCTGATGGTGCAATGAGCAAGGGACTCACATCTGAGTATACCCTTCCACGCTTAGGGTGGACAAAATTATTTACAACAAGGGGTGGTGATGGACAGAGTCTCTGAATTAAGCAGAGTACTCTCACCCAGTCAAGAGATCAGGGCTAGATCCAACACCGTTTTTTAGCTCATTGCACCATCCCAGTTTCAGAACCTGGCTGTATGCAAACTAGTCTGTCCCTGGCCCAGTGCATCATGGGAACAGGGCAGACCAGACTACAAAAGCCAATTCTTACACTGGGAAGGAAACAAGCTTCCGGGGACCGGTTTATGGCATTTCAGCCGTCTTCGGCCCGGCTTGCTTGAATCCTGATGGTGCAATGAGCAAGGGACTCACATCTGAGTATACCCTTCCACGCTTAGGGTGGACAAAATTATTTACAACAAGGGGTGGTGATGGACAGAGTCTCTGAATTAAGCAGAGTACTCTCACCCAGTCAAGAGATCAGGGCTAGATCCAACACCGTTTTTTAGCTCATTGCACCATCCCAGTTTCAGAACCTGGCTGTATGCAAACTAGTCTGTCCCTGGCCCAGTGCATCATGGGAACAGGGCAGACCAGACTACAAAAGCCAATTCTTACACTGGGAAGGAAACAAGCTTCCGGGGACCGGTTTCTGGCATTTCAGCCGTCTTCGGCCCGGCTTGCTTGAATCCTGATGGTGCAATGAGCAAGGGACTCACATCTGAGTATACCCTTCCACGCTTAGGGTGGACAAAATTATTTACAACAAGGGGTGGTGATGGACAGAGTCTCTGAATTAAGCAGAGTACTCTCACCCAGTCAAGAGATCAGGGCTAGATCCAACACCGTTTTTTAGCTCATTGCACCATCCCAGTTTCAGAACCTGGCTGTATGCAAACTAGTCTGTCCCTGGCCCAGTGCATCATGGGAACAGGGCAGACCAGACTACAAAAGCCAATTCTTACACTGGGAAGGAAACAAGCTTCCGGGGACCGGTTTCTGGCATTTCAGCCGTCTTCGGCCCGGCTTGCTTGAATCCTGATGGTGCAATGAGCAAGGGACTCACATCTGAGTATACCCTTCCACGCTTAGGGTGGACAAAATTATTTACAACAAGGGGTGGTGATGGACAGAGTCTCTGAATTAAGCAGAGTACTCTCACCCAGTCAAGAGATCAGGGCTAGATCCAACACCGTTTTTTAGCTCATTGCACCATCCCAGTTTCAGAACCTGGCTGTATGCAAACTAGTCTGTCCCTGGCCCAGTGCATCATGGGAACAGGGCAGACCAGACTACAAAAGCCAATTCTTACACTGGGAAGGAAACAAGCTTCCGGGGACCGGTTTCTGGCATTTCAGCCGTCTTCGGCCCGGCTTGCTTGAATCCTGATGGTGCAATGAGCAAGGGACTCACATCTGAGTATACCCTTCCACGCTTAGGGTGGACAAAATTATTTACAACAAGGGGTGGTGATGGACAGAGTCTCTGAATTAAGCAGAGTACTCTCACCCAGTCAAGAGATCAGGGCTAGATCCAACACCGTTTTTTAGCTCATTGCACCATCCCAGTTTCAGAACCTGGCTGTATGCAAACTAGTCTGTCCCTGGCCCAGTGCATCATGGGAACAGGGCAGACCAGACTACAAAAGCCAATTCTTACACTGGGAAGGAAACAAGCTTCCGGGGACCGGTTTCTGGCATTTCAGCCGTCTTCGGCCCGGCTTGCTTGAATCCTGATGGTGCAATGAGCAAGGGACTCACATCTGAGTATACCCTTCCACGCTTAGGGTGGACAAAATTATTTACAACAAGGGGTGGTGATGGACAGAGTCTCTGAATTAAGCAGAGTACTCTCACCCAGTCAAGAGATCAGGGCTAGATCCAACACCGTTTTTTAGCTCATTGCACCATCCCAGTTTCAGAACCTGGCTGTATGCAAACTAGTCTGTCCCTGGCCCAGTGCATCATGGGAACAGGGCAGACCAGACTACAAAAGCCAATTCTTACACTGGGAAGGAAACAAGCTTCCGGGGACCGGTTTCTGGCATTTCAGCCGTCTTCGGCCCGGCTTGCTTGAATCCTGATGGTGCAATGAGCAAGGGACTCACATCTGAGTATACCCTTCCACGCTTAGGGTGGACAAAATTATTTACAACAAGGGGTGGTGATGGACAGAGTCTCTGAATTAAGCAGAGTACTCTCACCCAGTCAAGAGATCAGGGCTAGATCCAACACCGTTTTTTAGCTCATTGCACCATCCCAGTTTCAGAACCTGGCTGTATGCAAACTAGTCTGTCCCTGGCCCAGTGCATCATGGGAACAGGGCAGACCAGACTACAAAAGCCAATTCTTACACTGGGAAGGAAACAAGCTTCCGGGGACCGGTTTCTGGCATTTCAGCCGTCTTCGGCCCGGCTTGCTTGAATCCTGATGGTGCAATGAGCAAGGGACTCACATCTGAGTATACCCTTCCACGCTTAGGGTGGACAAAATTATTTACAACAAGGGGTGGTGATGGACAGAGTCTCTGAATTAAGCAGAGTACTCTCACCCAGTCAAGAGATCAGGGCTAGATCCAACACCGTTTTTTAGCTCATTGCACCATCCCAGTTTCAGAACCTGGCTGTATGCAAACTAGTCTGTCCCTGGCCCAGTGCATCATGGGAACAGGGCAGACCAGACTACAAAAGCCAATTCTTACACTGGGAAGGAAACAAGCTTCCGGGGACCGGTTTCTGGCATTTCAGCCGTCTTCGGCCCGGCTTGCTTGAATCCTGATGGTGCAATGAGCAAGGGACTCACATCTGAGTATACCCTTCCACGCTTAGGGTGGACAAAATTATTTACAACAAGGGGTGGTGATGGACAGAGTCTCTGAATTAAGCAGAGTACTCTCACCCAGTCAAGAGATCAGGGCTAGATCCAACACCGTTTTTTAGCTCATTGCACCATCCCAGTTTCAGAACCTGGCTGTATGCAAACTAGTCTGTCCCTGGCCCAGTGCATCATGGGAACAGGGCAGACCAGACTACAAAAGCCAATTCTTACACTGGGAAGGAAACAAGCTTCCGGGGACCGGTTTCTGGCATTTCAGCCGTCTTCGGCCCGGCTTGCTTGAATCCTGATGGTGCAATGAGCAAGGGACTCACATCTGAGTATACCCTTCCACGCTTAGGGTGGACAAAATTATTTACAACAAGGGGTGGTGATGGACAGAGTCTCTGAATTAAGCAGAGTACTCTCACCCAGTCAAGAGATCAGGGCTAGATCCAACACCGTTTTTTAGCTCATTGCACCATCCCAGTTTCAGAACCTGGCTGTATGCAAACTAGTCTGTCCCTGGCCCAGTGCATCATGGGAACAGGGCAGACCAGACTACAAAAGCCAATTCTTACACTGGGAAGGAAACAAGCTTCCGGGGACCGGTTTCTGGCATTTCAGCCGTCTTCGGCCCGGCTTGCTTGAATCCTGATGGTGCAATGAGCAAGGGACTCACATCTGAGTATACCCTTCCACGCTTAGGGTGGACAAAATTATTTACAACAAGGGGTGGTGATGGACAGAGTCTCTGAATTAAGCAGAGTACTCTCACCCAGTCAAGAGATCAGGGCTAGATCCAACACCGTTTTTTAGCTCATTGCACCATCCCAGTTTCAGAACCTGGCTGTATGCAAACTAGTCTGTCCCTGGCCCAGTGCATCATGGGAACAGGGCAGACCAGACTACAAAAGCCAATTCTTACACTGGGAAGGAAACAAGCTTCCGGGGACCGGTTTCTGGCATTTCAGCCGTCTTCGGCCCGGCTTGCTTGAATCCTGATGGTGCAATGAGCAAGGGACTCACATCTGAGTATACCCTTCCACGCTTAGGGTGGACAAAATTATTTACAACAAGGGGTGGTGATGGACAGAGTCTCTGAATTAAGCAGAGTACTCTCACCCAGTCAAGAGATCAGGGCTAGATCCAACACCGTTTTTTAGCTCATTGCACCATCCCAGTTTCAGAACCTGGCTGTATGCAAACTAGTCTGTCCCTGGCCCAGTGCATCATGGGAACAGGGCAGACCAGACTACAAAAGCCAATTCTTACACTGGGAAGGAAACAAGCTTCCGGGGACCGGTTTCTGGCATTTCAGCCGTCTTCGGCCCGGCTTGCTTGAATCCTGATGGTGCAATGAGCAAGGGACTCACATCTGAGTATACCCTTCCACGCTTAGGGTGGACAAAATTATTTACAACAAGGGGTGGTGATGGACAGAGTCTCTGAATTAAGCAGAGTACTCTCACCCAGTCAAGAGATCAGGGCTAGATCCAACACCGTTTTTTAGCTCATTGCACCATCCCAGTTTCAGAACCTGGCTGTATGCAAACTAGTCTGTCCCTGGCCCAGTGCATCATGGGAACAGGGCAGACCAGACTACAAAAGCCAATTCTTACACTGGGAAGGAAACAAGCTTCCGGGGACCGGTTTCTGGCATTTCAGCCGTCTTCGGCCCGGCTTGCTTGAATCCTGATGGTGCAATGAGCAAGGGACTCACATCTGAGTATACCCTTCCACGCTTAGGGTGGACAAAATTATTTACAACAAGGGGTGGTGATGGACAGAGTCTCTGAATTAAGCAGAGTACTCTCACCCAGTCAAGAGATCAGGGCTAGATCCAACACCGTTTTTTAGCTCATTGCACCATCCCAGTTTCAGAACCTGGCTGTATGCAAACTAGTCTGTCCCTGGCCCAGTGCATCATGGGAACAGGGCAGACCAGACTACAAAAGCCAATTCTTACACTGGGAAGGAAACAAGCTTCCGGGGACCGGTTTCTGGCATTTCAGCCGTCTTCGGCCCGGCTTGCTTGAATCCTGATGGTGCAATGAGCAAGGGACTCACATCTGAGTATACCCTTCCACGCTTAGGGTGGACAAAATTATTTACAACAAGGGGTGGTGATGGACAGAGTCTCTGAATTAAGCAGAGTACTCTCACCCAGTCAAGAGATCAGGGCTAGATCCAACACCGTTTTTTAGCTCATTGCACCATCCCAGTTTCAGAACCTGGCTGTATGCAAACTAGTCTGTCCCTGGCCCAGTGCATCATGGGAACAGGGCAGACCAGACTACAAAAGCCAATTCTTACACTGGGAAGGAAACAAGCTTCCGGGGACCGGTTTCTGGCATTTCAGCCGTCTTCGGCCCGGCTTGCTTGAATCCTGATGGTGCAATGAGCAAGGGACTCACATCTGAGTATACCCTTCCACGCTTAGGGTGGACAAAATTATTTACAACAAGGGGTGGTGATGGACAGAGTCTCTGAATTAAGCAGAGTACTCTCACCCAGTCAAGAGATCAGGGCTAGATCCAACACCGTTTTTTAGCTCATTGCACCATCCCAGTTTCAGAACCTGGCTGTATGCAAACTAGTCTGTCCCTGGCCCAGTGCATCATGGGAACAGGGCAGACCAGACTACAAAAGCCAATTCTTACACTGGGAAGGAAACAAGCTTCCGGGGACCGGTTTCTGGCATTTCAGCCGTCTTCGGCCCGGCTTGCTTGAATCCTGATGGTGCAATGAGCAAGGGACTCACATCTGAGTATACCCTTCCACGCTTAGGGTGGACAAAATTATTTACAACAAGGGGTGGTGATGGACAGAGTCTCTGAATTAAGCAGAGTACTCTCACCCAGTCAAGAGATCAGGGCTAGATCCAACACCGTTTTTTAGCTCATTGCACCATCCCAGTTTCAGAACCTGGCTGTATGCAAACTAGTCTGTCCCTGGCCCAGTGCATCATGGGAACAGGGCAGACCAGACTACAAAAGCCAATTCTTACACTGGGAAGGAAACAAGCTTCCGGGGACCGGTTTCTGGCATTTCAGCCGTCTTCGGCCCGGCTTGCTTGAATCCTGATGGTGCAATGAGCAAGGGACTCACATCTGAGTATACCCTTCCACGCTTAGGGTGGACAAAATTATTTACAACAAGGGGTGGTGATGGACAGAGTCTCTGAATTAAGCAGAGTACTCTCACCCAGTCAAGAGATCAGGGCTAGATCCAACACCGTTTTTTAGCTCATTGCACCATCCCAGTTTCAGAACCTGGCTGTATGCAAACTAGTCTGTCCCTGGCCCAGTGCATCATGGGAACAGGGCAGACCAGACTACAAAAGCCAATTCTTACACTGGGAAGGAAACAAGCTTCCGGGGACCGGTTTCTGGCATTTCAGCCGTCTTCGGCCCGGCTTGCTTGAATCCTGATGGTGCAATGAGCAAGGGACTCACATCTGAGTATACCCTTCCACGCTTAGGGTGGACAAAATTATTTACAACAAGGGGTGGTGATGGACAGAGTCTCTGAATTAAGCAGAGTACTCTCACCCAGTCAAGAGATCAGGGCTAGATCCAACACCGTTTTTTAGCTCATTGCACCATCCCAGTTTCAGAACCTGGCTGTATGCAAACTAGTCTGTCCCTGGCCCAGTGCATCATGGGAACAGGGCAGACCAGACTACAAAAGCCAATTCTTACACTGGGAAGGAAACAAGCTTCCGGGGACCGGTTTCTGGCATTTCAGCCGTCTTCAGCCCGGCTTGCTTGAATCCTGATGGTGCAATGAGCAAGGGACTCACATCTGAGTATACCCTTCCACGCTTAGGGTGGACAAAATTATTTACAACAAGGGGTGGTGATGGACAGAGTCTCTGAATTAAGCAGAGTACTCTCACCCAGTCAAGAGATCAGGGCTAGATCCAACACCGTTTTTTAGCTCATTGCACCATCCCAGTTTCAGAACCTGGCTGTATGCAAACTAGTCTGTCCCTGGCCCAGTGCATCATGGGAACAGGGCAGACCAGACTACAAAAGCCAATTCTTACACTGGGAAGGAAACAAGCTTCCGGGGACCGGTTTCTGGCATTTCAGCCGTCTTCGGCCCGGCTTGCTTGAATCCTGATGGTGCAATGAGCAAGGGACTCACATCTGAGTATACCCTTCCACGCTTAGGGTGGACAAAATTATTTACAACAAGGGGTGGTGATGGACAGAGTCTCTGAATTAAGCAGAGTACTCTCACCCAGTCAAGAGATCAGGGCTAGATCCAACACCGTTTTTTAGCTCATTGCACCATCCCAGTTTCAGAACCTGGCTGTATGCAAACTAGTCTGTCCCTGGCCCAGTGCATCATGGGAACAGGGCAGACCAGACTACAAAAGCCAATTCTTACACTGGGAAGGAAACAAGCTTCCGGGGACCGGTTTCTGGCATTTCAGCCGTCTTCGGCCCGGCTTGCTTGAATCCTGATGGTGCAATGAGCAAGGGACTCACATCTGAGTATACCCTTCCACGCTTAGGGTGGACAAAATTATTTACAACAAGGGGTGGTGATGGACAGAGTCTCTGAATTAAGCAGAGTACTCTCACCCAGTCAAGAGATCAGGGCTAGATCCAACACCGTTTTTTAGCTCATTGCACCATCCCAGTTTCAGAACCTGGCTGTATGCAAACTAGTCTGTCCCTGGCCCAGTGCATCATGGGAACAGGGCAGACCAGACTACAAAAGCCAATTCTTACACTGGGAAGGAAACAAGCTTCCGGGGACCGGTTTCTGGCATTTCAGCCGTCTTCGGCCCGGCTTGCTTGAATCCTGATGGTGCAATGAGCAAGGGACTCACATCTGAGTATACCCTTCCACGCTTAGGGTGGACAAAATTATTTACAACAAGGGGTGGTGATGGACAGAGTCTCTGAATTAAGCAGAGTACTCTCACCCAGTCAAGAGATCAGGGCTAGATCCAACACCGTTTTTTAGCTCATTGCACCATCCCAGTTTCAGAACCTGGCTGTATGCAAACTAGTCTGTCCCTGGCCCAGTGCATCATGGGAACAGGGCAGACCAGACTACAAAAGCCAATTCTTACACTGGGAAGGAAACAAGCTTCCGGGGACCGGTTTCTGGCATTTCAGCCGTCTTCGGCCCGGCTTGCTTGAATCCTGATGGTGCAATGAGCAAGGGACTCACATCTGAGTATACCCTTCCACGCTTAGGGTGGACAAAATTATTTACAACAAGGGGTGGTGATGGACAGAGTCTCTGAATTAAGCAGAGTACTCTCACCCAGTCAAGAGATCAGGGCTAGATCCAACACCGTTTTTTAGCTCATTGCACCATCCCAGTTTCAGAACCTGGCTGTATGCAAACTAGTCTGTCCCTGGCCCAGTGCATCATGGGAACAGGCAGACCAGACTACAAAAGCCAATTCTTACACTGGGAAGGAAACAAGCTTCCGGGGACCGGTTTCTGGCATTTCAGCCGTCTTCGGCCCGGCTTGCTTGAATCCTGATGGTGCAATGAGCAAGGGACTCACATCTGAGTATACCCTTCCACGCTTAGGGTGGACAAAATTATTTACAACAAGGGGTGGTGATGGACAGAGTCTCTGAATTAAGCAGAGTACTCTCACCCAGTCAAGAGATCAGGGCTAGATCCAACACCGTTTTTTAGCTCATTGCACCATCCCAGTTTCAGAACCTGGCTGTATGCAAACTAGTCTGTCCCTGGCCCAGTGCATCATGGGACAGGGCAGACCAGACTACAAAAGCCAATTCTTACACTGGGAAGGAAACAAGCTTCCGGGGACCGGTTTCTGGCATTTCAGCCGTCTTCGGCCCGGCTTGCTTGAATCCTGATGGTGCAATGAGCAAGGGACTCACATCTGAGTATACCCTTCCACGCTTAGGGTGGACAAAATTATTTACAACAAGGGGTGGTGATGGACAGAGTCTCTGAATTAAGCAGAGTACTCTCACCCAGTCAAGAGATCAGGGCTAGATCCAACACCGTTTTTTAGCTCATTGCACCATCCCAGTTTCAGAACCTGGCTGTATGCAAACTAGTCTGTCCCTGGCCCAGTGCATCATGGGAACAGGGCAGACCAGACTACAAAAGCCAATTCTTACACTGGGAAGGAAACAAGCTTCCGGGGACCGGTTTCTGGCATTTCAGCCGTCTTCGGCCCGGCTTGCTTGAATCCTGATGGTGCAATGAGCAAGGGACTCACATCTGAGTATACCCTTCCACGCTTAGGGTGGACAAAATTATTTACAACAAGGGGTGGTGATGGACAGAGTCTCTGAATTAAGCAGAGTACTCTCACCCAGTCAAGAGATCAGGGCTAGATCCAACACCGTTTTTTAGCTCATTGCACCATCCCAGTTTCAGAACCTGGCTGTATGCAAACTAGTCTGTCCCTGGCCCAGTGCATCATGGGAACAGGGCAGACCAGACTACAAAAGCCAATTCTTACACTGGGAAGGAAACAAGCTTCCGGGGACCGGTTTCTGGCATTTCAGCCGTCTTCGGCCCGGCTTGCTTGAATCCTGATGGTGCAATGAGCAAGGACTCACATCGAGTATACCCTTCCACGCTTAGGGTGGACAAAATTATTTACAACAAGGGGTGGTGATGGACAGAGTCTCTGAATTAAGCAGAGTACTCTCACCCAGTCAAGAGATCAGGGCTAGATCCAACACCGTTTTTAGCTCATTGCACCATCCCAGTTTCAGAACCTGGCTGTATGCAAACTAGTCTGTCCTGGCCCAGTGCATCATGGGAACAGGGCAGACCAGACTACAAAAGCCAATTCTTACACTGGGAAGGAAACAAGCTTCCGGGGACCGGTTTCTGGCATTTCAGCCGTCTTCGGCCCGGCTTGCTTGAATCCTGATGGTGCAATGAGCAAGGGACTCACATCTGAGTATACCCTTCCACGCTTAGGGTGGACAAAATTATTTACAACAAGGGGTGGTGATGGACAGAGTCTCTGAATTAAGCAGAGTACTCTCACCCAGTCAAGAGATCAGGGCTAGATCCAACACCGTTTTTTAGCTCATTGCACCATCCCAGTTTCAGAACCTGGCTGTATGCAAACTAGTCTGTCCCTGGCCCAGTGCATCATGGGAACAGGGCAGACCAGACTACAAAAGCCAATTCTTACACTGGGAAGGAAACAAGCTTCCGGGGACCGGTTTCTGGCATTTCAGCCGTCTTCGGCCCGGCTTGCTTGAATCCTGATGGTGCAATGAGCAAGGGACTCACATCTGAGTATACCCTTCCACGCTTAGGGTGGACAAAATTATTTACAACAAGGGGTGGTGATGGACAGAGTCTCTGAATAAGCAGAGTACTCTCACCCAGTCAAGAGATCAGGGCTAGATCCAACACCGTTTTTTAGCTCATTGCACCATCCCAGTTTCAGAACCTGGCTGTATGCAAACTAGTCTGTCCCTGGCCCAGTGCATCATGGGAACAGGCAGACCAGACTACAAAAGCCAATTCTTACACTGGGAAGGAAACAAGCTTCCGGGGACCGGTTTCTGGCATTTCAGCCGTCTTCGGCCGGCTTGCTTGAATCCTGATGGTGCAATGAGCAAGGGACTCACATCTGAGTATACCCTTCCACGCTTAGGGTGGACAAAATTATTTACAACAAGGGGTGGTGATGGACAGAGTCTCTGAATTAAGCAGAGTACTCTCACCCAGTCAAGAGATCAGGGCTAGATCCAACACCGTTTTTTAGCTCATTGCACCATCCCAGTTTCAGAACCTGGCTGTATGCAAACTAGTCTGTCCCTGGCCCAGTGCATCATGGGAACAGGGCAGACCAGACTACAAAAGCCAATTCTTACACTGGGAAGGAAACAAGCTTCCGGGGACAGGTTTCTGGCATTTCAGCCGTCTTCGGCCCGGCTTGCTTGAATCCTGATGGTGCAATGAGCAAGGGACTCACATCTGAGTATACCCTTCCACGCTTAGGGTGGACAAAAATTATTTACAACAAGGGGTGGTGATGGACAGAGTCTCTGAATTAAGCAGAGTACTCTCACCCAGTCAAGAGATCAGGGCTAGATCCAACACCGTTTTTTAGCTCATTGCACCATCCCAGTTTCAGAACCTGGCTGTATGCAAACTAGTCTGTCCCTGGCCCAGTGCATCATGGGAACAGGGCAGACCAGACTACAAAAGCCAATTCTTACACTGGGAAGGAAACAAGCTTCCGGGGACCGGTTTCTGGCATTTCAGCCGTCTTCGGCCCGGCTTGCTTGAATCCTGATGGTGCAATGAGCAAGGGACTCACATCTGAGTATACCCTTCCACGCTTAGGGTGGACAAAATTATTTACAACAAGGGGTGGTGATGGACAGAGTCTCTGAATTAAGCAGAGTACTCTCACCCAGTCAAGAGATCAGGGCTAGATCCAACACCCGTTTTTTAGCTCATTGCACCATCCCAGTTTCAGAACCTGGCTGTATGCAAACTAGTCTGTCCCCTGGCCCAGTGCATCATGGGAACAGGGCAGACCAGACTACAAAAGCCAATTCTTACACTGGGAAGGAAACAAGCTTCCGGGGACCGGTTTCTGGCATTTCAGCCGTCTTCGGCCCGGCTTGCTTGAATCCTGATGGTGCAATGAGCAAGGGACTCACATCTGAGTATACCCTTCCACGCTTAGGGTGGACAAAATTATTTACAACAAGGGGTGGTGATGACAGAGTCTCTGAATTAAGCAGAGTACTCTCACCAGTCAAGAGATCAGGGCTAGATCCAAACACCGTTTTTAGCTCATTGCACCATCCCAGTTTCAGAACCTGGCTGTATGCAAATAGTCTGTCCCTGGCCCAGTGCATCATGGGAACAGGGCAGACCAGACTACAAAAGCCAATTCTTACACTGGGAAGGAAACAAGCTTCGGGGACCGGTTTCTGGCATTTCAGCCGTCTTCGGCCCGGCTTGCCTTGAATCCTGATGGTGCAATGAGCAAGGGACTCACATCTGAGTATACCCTTCCACGCCTAGGGTGGACAAAATTATTACAACAAGGGGTGGAGATGGACAGAGTCTCTGAATTAAGCAAGAGTACTCTCACCAGTCAAGAGATCAGGGCTAGATCCAACACCGTTTTTTAGCTCATTGCACCATCCCAGTTTCCAGAACCTGGCTGTATGCAAACTAGTCTGATCCCTGGCCCAAGTGCATCATGGTAACAGGCAGACCAGACTACAAAAGCCAATACTTACACTGGGGAAGGAAACAAGCTTCCGGGGACCGGTTTCTGGCATTTCACGCGTCTTCGGCCCGGCTTGCATGAATCCTGATGGTTGCAATGAGCAAGGGACTCACA